>NW_026732414.1:210000-697230 GCF_028476545.2 Physella acuta
ATTAAAAATAGTAGCTAAAATTAGCTTATTTTGGCGCCCCTAGGGTCGGCGCCTGGGGACATATGTACCCCCCCTCCGCGTCGCTACGCCTCTGCCCCCCCCCCCCCTCCCCACCACTACGATATCCTATTAACGGGCAGAACAAAACCGATCACAGCCTATCTCACAGTCCACCAACCATTTCCAGCCCGCTAGCAATCAATGCCGCACAATTACAAATCTCTTTGGGTTTTCTTTTGTTGTCGGCTGGCTCTGCCTGCGCGTGTTTTACGATCGTCTGCAACTCGATCGTTAGTTCCAGTTGGACGACAGCACACGACACAAGTTAGCAGACGTCTCGTGGGCTGGAAGCAGGGGACCGTAACAAGTTGATCAAGAAATCTTCCTGATAAATTGAGAAGACCGTTAACAAGTTGGATCAAGAAATCTTCCTGATAAATTGAGAAGACCGTTAACAAGTTGGATCAAGAAATCTTCCTGATAAATTGAGAAGACCGTTAACAAGTTGGATCAAGAAATCTTCCTGATAAATTGAGAAGACCGTTAACAAGTTGGATCAAGAAATCTTCCTGATAAATTGAGAAGACCGTTAACAAGTTGGATCAAGAAATCTTCCTGATAATGGAGAAGATCTTTAACAAGTTGGATCAAGAAATCTTCCTGATAATGGAGAAGATCTTTAACAAGTTGGATCAAGAAATCTTCCTGATAAATTGAGAAGACCGTTAACAAGTTGGATCAAGAAATCTTCCTGATAAATTGAGAAGACCGTTAACAAGTTGGATCAAGAAATCTTCCCGATAATGGAGAAGATCTTTAACAAGTTGGATCAAGAAATCTTCCTGATAATGGAGAAGATCTTTAACAAGTTGGATCAAGAAATCTTCCTGATAAATTGAGAAGACCGTTAACAAGTTGGATCAAGAAATCTTCCTGATAAATTGAGAAGACCGTTAACAAGTTGGATCAAGAAATCTTCCCGATAATGGAGAAGATCTTTAACAAGTTGGATCAAGAAATCTTCCTGATAATGGAGAAGATCTTTAACAAGTTGGATCAAGAAATCTTCCTGATAAATTGAGAAGACTGTTAACAAGAAATCTTCCTGATAATGAAAATAAAATTTAAAAAAAAAACGACTCTCCATATGAACCTGGAGGTTGTAATTGTAAGGTTTAGGGCTTGGAGGAATGTGATCCATTTAAGTAACCACAGGTGGCTGGGGGAGGGGGGGGGGGGCGGAGGAGCGTGCCCCACCCAGCGTTCCGCTTGACCGGTCACCGCCCGTGACCATCTGCTCGCGCTTGTTGACCTCTTGGCCACGTGGCCAGCGAAGCTTGGCCATTCGGTGGCCCTTCAAACTGTCGCAAAACCATTTTCAGTGTGTGTGGTGTGTGGTGGTGTGTGTGTGGTGTGTGTGGTGTGTGTGTGTGGTGTGTGTGTGGTGTGTGTGGTGTGTGGTGTGTGTGTGGTGGTGTGTGTGTGGTGTGTGTGGTGTGTGTGGTGTGTGTATAGTGTGTGGTGTGTGTGTGTGGTGTGTGTGGTGTGTGTGTGTGTGGTGTGTGTATAGTGTGTGGTGTGTGTGTGGTGTGTGTGTGTGTGTGTGTGTGGTGTGTGTGTGTGGTGTGTGTGGTGTGTGTGGTGGTGTTGTGGTGTCGTGGTGTGTGTGTGGTGGTGTGTGTGGTGGTGTTGTGGTGTGTGTGTGGTGGTGTGTGTGGTGTGTGTGTGGTGTGTGTGGTGGTGTGTGTGGTGTGTGTGTGGTGGTGTGTGTGGTGTGTGTGGTGTGTGTGGTGTGTGTATAGTGTGTGGTGTGTGGTGTGTGTGTGTGGTGTGTGTGTGTGTGGTGTGTATAGTGTGTGTATGTGTGTGTATATGTGGTGTGGGAGTGTTCTATCGGTCAATCAAAACTATCTCTGCTAACTACCCCATATATTCGGCATTCACTTACTTTCAATTAAAACTATCTCTGCTAACTACCCCATATATTCGGCATTCACTTACTTTCAGATGTTTGCTCAGTGTAGGGGGTATGGGGGCAGCTAAAACTGGAGGGGGGGGGTGAAGGCGTCTAAATGCCTGAAAGAAACTCGGGGGTGAATTTTCTTAATGGCGTGGGGTAAACTATGTATTGTTTATCATTCTCTCCACTCACGTTTCTAGGTCACCAGCACGCGACCAGCGCGCGAGCCAGAGACGGCTATACCATCGCAGTGATTTCATTGGTCAAGACGTCCCTCAACACAGACGTCACTTACCTGAGGAATTCTTGAAGACAGACGTCACAGAACCGATGGCCACAGGTCCGCACGAGCACCGGGTCGCGCATGGGCAGACGACACAAGGGGCAGTAGCATCTTCTGCGCAGTTTTTCTACAAACGTCAGACTATATCCTGGCATTGTCTACTGCAACAACTGGGGAGTGGAGGGCAAACATACAGTCTGTGTTTCTATGTGTTTGTGTGTCTGTGTCTGTGTGAGCACGTGCGTATGTGCGTGCTGCGTGTCCTGTGTTGCTGGTTCCCATATTATATATATATATATATATATATATATATATATATATATATATATATATATATATATATATATATATATATATATGTAAATATATATAATATACGAGCCGACCCGCGGCGCATCACATGCCGCTATTTAGTTGTTTTATTTTCTACTTTTCAGTATTCATAATTTGTGAATTTGACAGTACCAATGCTGCCACTGAATATATTTGCTTTAAAACATTATCAGTAGCTCGTTAAGGACGATAACCCCCCCCCCCCCCCCCCCCCGTGAAAGCAGCCTCCTCTTAGTTACCTTCCCTAAGTTTAAAATCGCTTCAAACTAAATTATCTCCCCCTAATAGCCGTCACTAAACCCGGCTCTACGATTGTAAACATTTAGCGTGAACCACAGCTCACCAGATCATGTAGGGGTGGGGGTGGTAGGGAGCGCGCTTACAGCTTGTTTTCTAGGGTCTCCAAGAAGAGAATTATATATATATATATATATATATATATATATATATATATATATATATATATATATATATATATATATATATATATATATAAACCCATGTTAAGAGCTTAAAATTGTGGTTCTTTAAATATGTTGGAACTAAAATCATGAATAGCGAGACTTGTATACTGATGGTTATGGGCTAATATCAGACTGGGGGGGGGGGGGGGGGCAACAGTACGTGGGCACGTGTTGGTGTGTTTCTGGTTTGTTCGAGGTTTGTATTGTTTTACTATCTGATTGCAGACGACAAAACGACTCTACGATCAATGTGTGTGGATCAATGGAAACATTCTCCAAGCGCCAACACCACGTCAGGAAACTGGGATTTCAGCCAATCGGCGCTAACCGGAAGTGACGGAGTACCGTAGCTAGTGTGGGTTAGCTATCGGACGGTGCCGATATTTGATCATCACTCAGGCGAGAGTTAATCGATACAACATGATCGAATTAGAATAATGGTTTTTATTTGATTGGTTGAGGTGTATCAGCTTTGTACAAGAAAAGATGAAACCACTGGACCACAGAATGTGGACTACACCAGTGGACCACAGAATGTGGACTACACCAGTGGACTACACCAGTGGACCAGAGAATGTGGACTACACCAGTGGACCACAGAATGTGGACTACACCAGTGGACTACACCAGTGGACCACAGAATGTGGACTACATCAGTGGACCACAGAATGTGGACTACACCAGTGGACCACAGAACGTGGACTACACCAGTGGACCACAGAATGTGGACTACACCAGTGGACCACAGAATGTGGACTACACCAGTGGACCACAGAAGACTACATCAGTGGACCACAGAATTTGGACTACACCAGTGGACCACAATATGTGGACTACATCAGTGGACCACAGAATTTGGACTACACCAGTGGACCAGAGAATGTGGACTACACCAGTGGACCACAGAATGTGGACTACATCAGTGGACTACACCAGTGGACCAGAGAATGGGGATTACACCAGTGGACCACAGAATGTGGACTACACCAGTGGACCACAGAATGTGGACTACACCAATGGACCACAGAATGTGGACTACACCAGTGGACTACACCAGTGGACCACAGAATGTGGACTACACCAGTGGACCACAGAATGTGGACTACACCAGTGGACCACAGAATGTGGACTATTAACACGGCAATCAAGTGCTGCAACTCAACTCTCGGCGTCAAACCGGTCTCGCTTCATCGGTGCGTATCAACATGTCCTATTGATTGAATCCAATGGTGTGGTCACGTGAGAGTTATAATTAGAAACAAGTGTGGAGAAGCATCAAGAGAAAATGGACACTTACCATCTGTTGACTAATGGCCGAGTCACGTGATGCCCGTGATCAAGGAGTGAGGGTGTGAAGCTTTAATGCTGCCAATGATTGGCCAACTGTGTGTTGATGACGTCAAGCTGCTCCGTCAATGAGTGGCCACCTGTGGTTGTGTGGCGCTAAGATAGCGGGCCTGTGGTTGTGTGGTTGATGGGGTATTGATTGGCTACATCGAGCTGGCGGGGCGGGGCGAACAATGGTGGCAGTGCTCGACTCGAGCCACCGCTAATTGATTAGTTCTGTTGGTGTGAGGACATCTAAGGTAGGACACTGAAGGCAGGAGGACATTGTAGGTGGGACATTGTAGGTATGTGGACATTGGAAGGAGGACATTGAAGGTAGGAGGACATTGAAGGTAGGACATTGTAGGTATGTGGACATTGGAAGGAGGACATTGAAGGTAGGAGGACATTGAAGGTAGCAGGACATAGGTAGGACATTGTAGGTATGTGGACATTGGAAGGAGGACATTGAAGGTAGGAGGACATTGAAGGTAGGAGGACATTGAAGGTAGGAGGACATAGGTAGGACATAGTAGGTATGTGGACATTGGAAGGAGGACATTGAAGGTAGGAGGACATTGTAGGTAGGACATTGAAGGTAGGACATTGAAGGTAGAACATTGAAGGTAGGACATTGAAGGTAGGAGGACATTGGAGGTAGGAGGACATAGGTAGGACATTGTAGGTATGTGGACATTGGAAGGAGGACATTGAAGGTAGGAGGACATTGTAGGTAGGACATTGAAGGTAGGACATTGAAGGTAGAACATTGAAGGTAGGACATTGAAGGTAGGAGGACATTGGAGGTAGGACATTGAAGGTATGAGGACATTGGAGGTATGAGGACATTGAAGGTAGGAGGACATTGAAGGTAGGAGGACATTGAATGTAGGACATTGAAGGTAGGAGGGCATTGAAGGTATGAGGACATTAAAGGTATGAGGGCATTGAAGGTAGGACATTGAAGGTAGGAGGACATTGAAGGTAGGAGGACAGTGGATGTATGAGGACATTGTAGGTATGAGGACATTGAAGGTAGGACATTGAAGGTATGAGGACATTGAAGGTAGGAAATTGAAGGTAGGAGGACATTGAAGGTAGGAGGACATTGAAGGTAGGAGGACATAGAAGGTATGAGGACATTGAAGGTAGGACATTGAAGGTATGTGGACATTGAAGGTAGGATGACATTGAAGGTAGGAGGACATTGGAGGTATGAGGACATTGAAGGTAGGACATTGAAGGTATGAGGACATTGAAGGTAGGATGACATTGGAGGTATGAGGACATTGAAGGTAGGAGGACATTGTAGGTATGTGGACATTGGAAGGAGGACATTGAAGGTAGGACATTGGAGGTATGAGGACATTGAAGGTAGGAGGACATTGAAGGTAGGAGGACATTGAAGGTAGGATGACATTGAAGGTAGGAGGACATTGGAGGTATGAGGACATTGAAGGTAGGACATTGAAGGTATGAGGACATTGAAGGTAGGATGACATTGAAGGTAGGAGGACATTGGAGGTATGAGGACATTGAAGGTAGGACATTGAAGGTATGAGGACATTGAAGGTAGGATGACATTGGAGGTATGAGGACATTGAAGGTAGGAGGACATTGTAGGTATGTGGACATTGGAAGGAGGACATTGAAGGTAGGACATTGGAGGTATGAGGACATTGAAGGTAGGACATTGAAGGTATGAGGACATTGAAGGTAGGATGACATTGTAGGTATGTGGACATTGGAAGGAGGACATTGAAGGTAGGAGGACATTGTAGGTATGTGGACATTGGAAGGAGGACATTGAAGTTAGGAGGACATTGTAGGTAGGACATTGTAGGTATGAAGAAATTGGAAGTAGGACATTGAATGTAGGACATTGAATGTAGGACATTGAAGGTATGAGGACATTGAAGGTAGGACATTGAAGGTAGGAGGACATTGAAGATAGGAGGATATTGGATGTATATTTTGTTTTGTTTTTTTGTTTCGAGTGATCAATTGTTTTGTTTTGTCGGACTACATTGTGTGTTTTTCTTATTTCTTCAGAGTACTACTTTCAATTAAATTTATGACATACAGCTTATATATTGTATATATATATATATATATATATATATATATATATATATATATATATATATATATATATATATATATATATATATATATATATATATAATATGAGCCAGGAGCAAGTGACGTCACTGATCTACACTGACGTATTGAGCACAAGATGACGAACATTCCATCCAGAACAAAAGCTTGTATCATGTGACTTAGTGTGAGCGATCATTGGTCTAAGAGGATATTGGTCTTGTTGTGGTCTAGGGAAGGTAATCTTTAGTCGCATCAAGGGAATTATACCCTGAGGTTATTGACAGGGCACACTAAGATTGACGTTTTGTGGGATAGCTAACTGGATTATACCCCATTCCTGTTAATCCCAGATTTTGAGCCGATGAGTCAAGCTTACCGGATAACCCCCCTCCCCCTCCCACCTTACTGGTGTGGAGAACTATGTTAGTTGACATCTAATGTCTATCTCGACATGACATGACAACTCAATATAGCGTAGATGCATCCCTTAAAAAGACATTGATAGTGCTTTATTCTTCGAGTTGTTTTTTTTAATAACAACATCCGTGTATCTATAGTTCATTATACTCATAGCTACTGCATTTTAATGTTCGCCACACATACAACACAAATACACTCAACCAGTGTTTCTTCCACTTTTTTCTCCGGGGGGGGGGGGGGGGCACTCGAAATTTTCGGGGGGGGGGGGGGTAGACTTTCTTCGGGGGGGGGCGGACACTGTTAAAAGTATATATTTTCAATATAAATTATATAAGTTTAATTACGCTCGGGGGGGGGGGCGGTAAAATTTTTTCGGGGGGGGGCGGGGGGGGGGCTTTGCCCCCCCCCCCCCCCCCGAAGAGATGCCTGGAAGAAACTCTGCACTCAACACACACACACACGCGCAATACAAATGAAATACATAAACATACGGGAAAACACACAACTGCTCGTATGCCTAGAGCTCTGCTCTACTTTATCCACTGCTCGTATGCCTAGAGCCCTGCTGTACTTTATCCACTGCTCGTATGCCTAGAGCCCTGCCGTACTTTATCCACTGCTCGTATGCCTAGAGCCCTGCCGTACTTTATCCACTGCTCGTATGCCTAGAGCCCTGCCGTACTTTATCCACTGCTCGTATGCCTAGAGCCCTGCTGTACTTTATCCACTGCTCGTATGCCTAGAGCCCTGTCGTACTTTATCCACTGCTCGTATGTCTAGAGCCCTGCTGTACTTTATCCACTGCTCGTATGCCTAGAGCCCTGCTGTACTTTATCCACTGCTCGTATGTCTAGAGCCCTGCTGTACTTTATCCACTGCTCGTATGCCTAGAGCCCTGCTGTACTTTATCCACTGCTCGTATGTCTAGAGCCCTGCTGTACTTTATCCACTGCTCGTATGTCAGAGTCTAGAGCCCTGCTGTACTTTATCCACTGCTCGTATGTCAGAGTCTAGAGCCCTGCTGTACTTTATCCACAGCTCGTATGCCTAGAGCCCTGCTCTACTTTATCCACTGCTCGTATGTCAGAGTCTAGAGCCCTGCTCTACTTTATCCACTGCTCGTATGTCAGAGTCTAGAGCCCTGCTCTACTTTATCCACTGCTCGTATGCCTAGAGCCCTGCTGTACTTTATCCACTGCTCGTATGCCTAGAGCCCTGCTGTACTTTATCCACTGCTCGTATGTCAGAGTCTAGAGCCCTGCTGTACTTTATCCACTGCTCGTATGTCAGAGTCTAGAGCCCTGCTCTACTTTATCCACTGCTCGTATGTCAGAGTCTAGAGCCCTGCTGTACTTTATCCACTGCTCGTATGCCTAGAGCCCTGCTGTACTTTATCCACTGCTCGTATGCCTAGAGCCCTGCTGTACTTTATCCACTGCTCGTATGCCTAGAGCCCTGCTGTACTTTATCCACTGCTCGTATGTCAGAGTCTAGAGCCCTGCTCTACTTTATCCACTGCTCGTATGCCTAGAGCCCTGCTGTATTCCAGGCATAATAATCAATCACACCAACAAAGGGGTGTACCTAAGGGAGGGAGGGGAGTGTGGCCTCCCTTAGAACGGGGTAGAAAAAAATTCTAGCAGTGACTGGTAAAAAGCGTGGAGGGTGGGGGCGCTTTTTCGACGAAATGGATAGTTCGCCCCGGGCCACAGAATAAGTCGCTACGCCCCTGCACGCATCCAGCTATCATTCTCATTCACATCACCAGGGTGAGTTGGGGTGAGCCTGTCGAGTATGAGAACCCCTGTCTAGACAGACTTGATTCAAGCATCACCAGGGTGAGTTGGGGTCAAGGTCGCCAAGTACATGACGATATTTAATTTAAATCACGAGGTCAACACAAGTCGTTGGTTTTAGACTAGGATGAGAGGTTGTCCTGCCGGTCACGTGTCATAGCTGCTGTGGCTAGACAGAAACGACCGGAAGTGTGAGGAGCTAATGTTTCAACCAAAAGACTTCATCAGAAAGTTAGACCTCGACACCAGCACACGAAGTTGATGGGTGGCTTGTTTAGTTCAACGCTTGCATTGGTGGGTGGCTTGTTTAGTTCAACGCTTGCATTGGTGGGTGGCTTGTTTAGTTCAACGCTTGCAGTGATGAGTGGCTTGTTTAGTTCAAAGCTTGCAATGATGGGTGCCTTGTTTACTTCAAAGCTTGCAGTGATGGGTGGCTTGTTTAGTTCAAAGCTTGCAAAGTTTCCAATGTTGCACTAAACAGCACAGCGCGGGAAAACCTTTGCGCTATTGCCTTTAATGATCCCCACTAATGTCATCACGTGGTACATATGTTGTTTCAAGTAGCCCAGCTCCACCACCCCCCCCCCACCCTTCGTTACCATCGATCCCACAATCCTTCACTCAGCAAGCTGAAACTCACAGTCACATGCCGTCCCCATGAATTATTCAACATGATGTAGAGTGAGTTGGCCAACCCCCATTTGATCTAGAGTAAGTTGGCCAACCCCCATTTGATCTAGAGTGAGTTGGCCAACCCCCATTTGATCTAGAGTAAGTTGGCCAACCCCCATTTGATCTAGAGTGAGTTGGCCAACCCCCATTTGATCTAGAGTAAGTTGGCCAACCCCCATTTGATCTAGAGTGAGTTGGCCGCCTCACGTGATGGGTGTAAAACGTGTTGGTTAAGCAGCCGATATGAGCAAGCACGTGTCGAGAGATCAATTGTGGCAATAGTCAGACAACAGCTGTCTGTACAGAGATCAATTGTAGCCATAGCCAGACAACAGCTGTCTGTACAGAGATCAATTGTAGCCATAGCCAGACAACAGCTGTCTGTACAGAGATCAATTGTGGCAATAGCCAGGCTACAGCTGTCTGTACAGAGATCAATTGTGGCAATAGCCAGGCTACAGCTGTCTGTACAGAGATCAATTGTGGCAATAGCCAGGCTACAGCTGTCTGTACAGAGATCAATTGTGGCAATAGCCAGGCTACAGCTGTCTGTACAGAGATCAATTGTGGCAATAGCCAGGCTACAGCTGTCTGTACAGAGATCAATTGTGGCAATAGCCAGGCTACAGCTGTCTGTACAGAGATCAATTGTGGCAATAGCCAGGCTACAGCTGTCTGTACAGAGATCAATTGTGGCAATAGCCAGGCTACAGCTGTCTGTACAGAGATCAATTGTAGCCATAGCCAGACAACAGCTGTCTGTACAGAGATCAATTGTGGCAATAGCCAGGCTACAGCTGTCTGTACAGAGATCAATTGTGGCAATAGCCAGGCTACAGCTGTCTGTACAGAGATCAATTGTGGCAATAGCCAGGCTACAGCTGTCTGTACAGAGATCAATTGTGGCAATAGCCAGGCTACAGCTGTCTGTACAGAGATCAATTGTGGCAATAGCCAGGCTACAGCTGTCTGTACAGAGATCAATTGTGGCAATAGCCAGGCTACAGCTGTCTGTACAGAGATCAATTGTGGCAATAGCCAGGCTACAGCTGTCTGTACAGAGATCAATTGTGGCAATAGCCAGGCTACAGCTGTCTGTACAGAGATCAATTGTGGCCAAATGTAAGCAGTGGATGGTAGGGCTAGTTCCACCAAATGTAAGCAGTGTACTAGCTCCACCAAATGTAAGCAGTGGATGGTAGGGCTAGTTCCACCAAATGTAAGCAGTGGACTAGCTCCACCAAATGTAAGCAGTGGATGGTAGGGCTAGTTCCACCAAATGTAAGCAGTGTACTAGCTCCACCAAATGTAAGCAGTGTACTAGCTCCACCAAATGTAAGCAGTGTACTAGCTCCACCAAATGTAAGCAGTGTACTAGCTCCACCAAATGTAAGCAGTGGACTAGCTCCACCAAATGTAAGCACTGGACTAGCTCCACCAAATGTAAGCAGTGGATGGTAGGGCTAGTTCCACCAAATGTAAGCAGTGGACTAGCTCCACCAAATGTAAGCAGTGTACTAGCTCCACCAAATGTAAGCAGTGTACTAGCTCCACCAAATGTAAGCAGTGTACTAGCTCCACCAAATGTAAGCAGTGGATGGTAGGGCTAGTTCCACCAAATGTAAGCAGTGTACTAGCTCCACCAAATGTAAGCAGTGTACTAGCTCCACCAAATGTAAGCAGTGTACTAGCTCCACCAAATGTAAGCAGTGTACTAGCTCCACCAAATGTAAGCAGTGGATGGTAGGGCTAGTTCCACCAAATGTAAGCAGTGTACTAGCTCCACCAAATGTAAGCAGTGTACTAGCTCCACCAAATGTAAGCAGTGTACTAGCTCCACCAAATGTAAGCAGTGTACTAGCTCCACCAAATGTAAGCAGTGTACTAGCTCCACCAAATGTAAGCAGTGGATGGTAGGGCTAGTTCCACCAAATGTAAGCAGTGTACTAGCTCCACCAAATGTAAGCAGTGTACTAGCTCCACCAAATGTAAGCAGTGTACTAGCTCCACCAAATGTAAGCAGTGTACTAGCTCCACCAAATGTAAGCAATGGACTAGCTCCACCAAATGTAAGCAGTGTACTAGCTCCACCAAATGTAAGCAGTGGACTAGCTCCACCAAATGTAAACAGTGTACCCACAATTTCACCCATCTTTAGTTAACTTATGCCAGCTTGAATCCTTCAAGCACTTGCTGATAAACCTATGTGTTTCTACTAGCTCTTTAAGGTTCAAAGGTTGCATACTCACTGGTAGCAGTAGAAAAATTCATCCAATCTTTAAACTGTTTCCCATCACCTAACCAGCCTAGCAGACCAAACTCACTGCTGATATGAAGTGTGTAATGTGTACATTTAAAAAAAACAACAACAAGAATGCACGTCGGGACGGGTCAAGTGGCTGTGCCAGAAAGGCTGAACATCTGTTACTTGCTCATAGTTACCTGGCTAAGCCAGCTGATGCACTAGTTGTATCGATCGTCGCGACGTCACGTGGCCATGGCACGCGCGCCGTCGCACGGCGCTGCGCTCACTGATGAGATATGACGTAGTTGCATATTTAAAGAGCGCGAGCCGCTCACAAAGACAGCGTGTTGACGCTGAAAGAGAAATTCAGCGCCGTGTTGTCATTTGGAGCGTGAAGTGGGCTGATGTTTTTGTTGAACGTAGAGTGGAAGGCGGGAGAATTTTAAAAAGGGGGGGGGGGAGAGAACTTCGTGGGGAAAAAACAAAAACAACCCCATTCCAGGTGTTCTTTCGTTGCTGAACGAAAGTTTAAGACACCCATATATATATATATATATATATATATATATATATATATATATATATATATATATATATATATATATATATAGGCGTAGCGAGGGGGGTGCGGACCGCACCGGGTGACACCATTTAAGGGGGGGGGGGGTGACACCAAGGCAAAAAATAGCAAAATATATAGAGAAAAACTTGAGGGGGGGGGGTGCAAATCGAAAGTTTGAGGGGGGGGTGCTAATCGAAAATTTGAAAGTTTGTCTCTGGGAAGGGTCGCTACGCCTTTGGGGGGTGACACCATTAAGTGCCGCACCGGGTGACACACGACCTCGCTACGCCACTGTATATATATATATATATATATATATATATATATATATATATATATATATATATATATATATATATATATATATATATATATATATATATATATATATATGGGGGGGGGGGTGATATTGAGCAAAATATGCACCTGTAAAAGTGTCAAGTATGGGGTATTATTGTGTTGAATAATGTAGGGGTATGGCATAGAGCGATGTAATTGTAGGATGCTATATTCCATCCGGAGAAACATAAGGAGCCATTTATTAGATTTAAATACAGGTTACACCGCAGAGGGGGGGGGGGGGGGGGGTTGGCGGACTAATTGACGAACGGTTCAAAGAGACAGACAACTTAGACAAGACAAACAATAATAGTATTTGTACTGACAAGTAGCAGTAGTCATGGTTTGCGCCGGGGTGGGGGGGGGATAATTTAGCTCATACGTGTCAACATTTTGATTCGATGGAAATAGTTTATGTGGGTATAAATAGTCAGGGGCGTAGCGAGGGGGCGGGGTGCGGACCGCACTGGATGAAACCATTTAGGGGGGTGACACCAAGGCAAAAAATAGCAAAATATACAGAGAAAAACTTGAGGGGGGGGGAAATGCAAATCGGAATTTTGAGGGGGGGGGGGGGGTGTGCAAATCGAAAACTTGAGGGGGGGGGGGGGGGTGCAAATCGAAAGTTTGAGGGGGAAAATTTGTCCCCGGGAAGGGTCGCTACGCCTCTGGGGGGTGACACCATTAAGTGCCGCACCGGGTGACACCCGACCTCGCTACGCCACTATAAATAGTCAGGTATGATATATGTATTATGATAAACTACTATTTAAATAACTATATAGACAAGTGTGGGTCACTATATTATCTATTGGATACCTTTACTAATATTTAGGAAGAGACTCACGGTTTCTTTATGTGAAAAAATTCTCAGTGTGACATAACAAATGTTGGTTCACATGTTGAAAAATGTTGCAACAATCAATACGTTTTTGTCTGTGTAAATGTTTGATTATTTCGATACTGTAGTCTTAGGCTAGTCAGGAAGAAGAGAATATTATTAAATCAGTCTGTAGTAGTAGTTCTATTGTCTGTCCTTTAACTGTTTATAATTTGGTACTACAGATCAGAATTAGATCATTATTTTCTCTATCTCGTTTGGCGTCCCCATAGGATCGGCCGCCCCACCCGTCCTCCCCTAGCTACGCCTCTACGTTTTGTAAGCATCTTTGGGGAATTCATGTTTGAGAAGTGTAACGACATTGCCGCCTCATTGCGTTCGACAATTTTGTATGATAATATTTCTATAATTATTTAAAACTGAATAAAAATGGTTTCGGTTACGTTGTATTGTTTAATTCGCTGCATTTAATTAATGGATAGATGTTTTTTTTCTTATAAATTATTAGGATAGCCGCCCTTTATGTCCCAACATTCCTATCGTCAACGCCGCCATGATTGACGCTTTGACAGGTGACAAAGGTGTTGAGATAGTAAACAAAGACTAATGCTGTTAAGTTAGCCTTTGGTCCTATGGTGATTTTGTGCAATAATTTTGTATAGATTCACAACTGTTTCATGATCATACATCATTTTTTAATCTGTTTTATAGTAAATAATTGTAAAGCTATATTTTAAAAAATGAGTTCCGAAGCAAAAACTTCAATGAAGAAAAAAGACGGATTTCTTCGCAGACAAGCAAAATCAAAAACAGACATTGTTACTGAAGACGAATTGTTAAAGAAAGATGTTGTGACCCCTGACGATGTACTAAGACTTGCGAAATGTACAGATAGTAAGTTGATCTAGATCTAGATTTAGAAAAATGCTGGTAAAACTCCATTTTAGATTTTTGCGTCCCAACTTCACGTTCACTCCCCTCCAGTTGAGCGTATTTTATTATAAATAAACACAACCAAAACACACAAAAACGTTAGGGAAACACGTGGACTAGAGCTAGATCTAATTATTTTTTTATAAATGTGATTTTTAATTAGAAAAGGTAAAAAAAAACATAAAAAAGCAATAGAACAGTTCCAATTAAATATCGTGTGATCGTCAGCGGGAGAAAAATCCACGGTCGCGAGTTCATCGTGAGTTAACATTGACTTTAATTATCAGCATACGTCATAGCTTGGGCAATAGCTGTGTGAAATTGTGTTGGCTGGAGTTTTGGGGTCATTGTAAGTCGTAAGCTCCTAAATGTTTATTTATAGTATCATGCCTGGGCGATACTTGTAACAATACAAACTTAACCGCCTTGCAATTGTGAGGTAAGTTTATTTACTTCACCCATTGCTATGAAAATCCTAACTGACACAAGAACATAGCACATTCAATATTCTAAATTTGGATTTTTCTCAAGTTTTGACAAAAGTATCAAAATCTAAAACGAAGTCAGTCTCCTTTTTTTTTTTGTTAATTTTTATTCATTTGATAAAACAAAAATACAATACAAATAAATAAATAATGTTTTCCTAATGTTTTGGTGAGTTTTGGCTATTATAATAAAATACACTCAACTCGAGGTAAACGAGAAGTGAGAATAAAATAAGATAAAATGGAGTTTTACCAAATTACTTAGGTTTGGTCCTGTACTGTAGCCTCTCTGTTACGTCTGTCTGCCACTGTTAGGCCTATGGCCTATAAAAATAAAATAGTTTAGTAAGTACATAGTACTTTCTTCTTCTTCTTCGTTCTTAATTATTAGTGTTGAGGTGGATCGAGATTTATCTGCCAGTGGGTTTTAACTCGAGACTTTTTCGAATTTATCAACCATGAGCTTTTTGCCGACTCGACCACGCCTCCAACACAATTAAGCGTTACGTGTCAACTGGTTATGCGCCATTGAGGCCATTGACTACGATTTCAGCCTGCTTTTCTTTTTGGATTTGCTTCCATAGCCTTTGTCCAACCAAGAACAAACTACAAGGCAGCAGTTGTTTGATTTTGGAGTTGTCTCTCCTAGAAGAGTGGCTGTCCCCAGCTAACGAGCCTCATCTGCCCGAGGGTTCGAACTCGAGACTTTTCGGTTTAGCAACCATGAGCTTTACCGACTCGACCACGCCGACCCCTATAGTAGTTAACCTAGGCCTTTTTTAAAAATTTAAAATCGAATACAAACAAGATTGGAATGGATGAAACAGTTACAGCAGGCCCAGCTACCTTTCATGACTTTTTAAATTACGTGTCATTTTGATTTAGCAAATTGGGCCTAGAACCCTAGATCTACCTGCCTAAATTAGATTAATAATTAGGTTTAGACTACATATAAATATAATAGATAGGCCTAGAGCCTACTGCTACTATTCATTATCTAGTATATCATTCTATTGGTTGTGCTTTTGTGCCTGTGTAAAATAAAAAATTAGATTCAAACGTGAAACAGTAGGCTACATTCATTAAGATGGGCTTTTTAACAATTCTTTTCAGGCCTAACTGCTTACAAAGATCTTAACAGTTTTTAAAAATTATTATTAATTAATTGGCCTAGCTATTAAAACATGTGGGGGAATTTTTATACCAGTGTCCGATAATAGAATCTTCTTTAAAAAAGTGGTGTTAGGTTACTGGTAGTTAACTAAATACACACATGGCTGGCTAATGTCAATGCTAACCCTGTCCCTAACCCCAACCCTGGTCCTACCATATGCCTAACCATAAAATTAGTCGAGATTACAATACTACTAACAACCCAACACACCTATTTTAGAGTCTATTATTGGACATTGGTATCTAAAATCATCCAAACATGTACATTTATAATTAGGCCTAGCCTACATTGACCATTCCTAGATTTTTATGGTAGATAGGACCTACGATTAATTATTGAAATAAATTTTTATAGGCTTATCCTATTTCGTTTATCTTTTTTTTCCAGAGTACTTGTGTCCTCCAGAGGCAAATATCTATGGCATCGACTTCACAAGATTTAAACTGAGGGATATTGATTCAAACCAGGTTTTGTTTGAAGTGGCTAAACCAGCGCCAGCTTATGATACAGGTTAGTTTTACTTTATCATAATTAATGCTTGTTTCATGCGCTGCAGTCTTTATAAATAGGCCTGTATTGTTATATATAGGCATATATATTTATTATTATTATATATAAGTGTGTGTATATATATGTGTATATATATGTGTATATATATAGGCCTATATATATATATATAGATAGATAGATAGATAGATATAGATATAATAGATATAGATATATCTAGATAACTAACATTAGGTCCTGTCATTTGTCCTTTAAATCTTTGTGTCCTATAATTTAGTCCTGCTAGTTTTTGTGTCCTGATTTTGTTTCCAGAAGAAGAAGAGCAAAACCTGGCAGAGCCTGAAGAAGACCCTAACTCCGGGAGGTTTGTGCGCTACCAGTTCACACCACATTTCTTGAAATTAAAAACAGTTGGAGCAACGTAAGCTTTTTCTTCTTTTTGTTGTTCAAATATGGCATTGGATTACTAAATGTACTATCTGACTGTAAAGGATAACTTGTTGAAATGTTTTACTTTGTTGACCAATCCACACAGTTGAATGTCTCATTGATAGATGACTCAAGATTGGTTTTATTTCTTTCAAAAATAGTCCCCCTTGTTTATTTCAGTGTTGAGTTTGTGGTTGGAGACAGGCCTGTGAATAAGTTCCGTATGATTGAGAAACATTACTTTAGAGATCGCGTCCTAAAATGTTTCGACTTTGAGTTTGGGTTTTGCATCCCACACAGTCGCAACACTGTGGAGCATATATATGAGTTCCCAAAACTTAATGAGGACACAAGTAAGTGGCTGGACAAAATAAGTATCATATAGTAAATATAATCAGTTCCTTCCCCCCCCCCCCCCCCCAAACGATTTTAATTGAAATAAATGTTGCTAGAGCGACGTTAATTGAAATAAATGTTTCTAGAGCGATTTTAATTGAAATAAATATTTCTAGAGCGATTTTAATTGAAATAAATATTTCTAGAGCGATTTTAATTGAAATAAATGTTGCTAGAGCGACGTTAATTGAAATAAATATTTCTAGAGCGATTTTAATTCAAATAAATATTTCTAGAGCGATTTTAATTGAAATAAATGTTTCTAGAGCGATTTTAATTGAAATAAATATTTCTAGAGCGATTTTAATTGAAATAAATATTTCTAGAGCGATTTTAATTGAAATAAATGTTGCTAGAGCGACGTTAATTGAAATAAATATTTCTAGAGCGATGTTAATTGAAATAAATGTTTCTAGAGCGATTTTAATTGAAATAAATATTTCTAGAGCGATTTTAATTGAAATAAATATTTCTAGAGCGATTTTAATTGAAATAAATGTTGCTAGAGCGACGTTAATTGAAATAAATATTTCTAGAGCGATGTTAATTGAAATAAATGTTTCTAGAGCGATTTTAATTGAAATAAATGTTTCTAGAGCGTTGTTAATTGAAATAAATGTTTCTAGAGCGATGTTAATTGAAATAAATGTTTCTAGAGCAATGTTAATTGAAATAAATGTTTCTAGAGCGATGTCAATTGAAATAAATGTTTCTAGAGCGATGTTAATTGAAATAAATGTTTCTAGAGCGACATTAATTGAAATAAATATTTCTAGAGCGATTTTAATTGAAATAAATGTTTCTAGAGCGATGTTAATTGAAATAAATGTTTCTAGAGCAATGTTAATTGCAATAAATTGTAAGGAGGGGCGTTGGAGTGGTCCATCACAGTAACTATAAAATTATTTGCAAATTAGGCTAATGTCATTTTCCTGCTCAACTAAGTAATGACTCCATTGGTCCATAGCTGATTGCCATTCAGCTCTCCTAGCTAGTATTTAATGAATGTCATTTTTTTGCTAAACTAAGTAATGACTGGCAACATTTTGATTTGTGCAGTTGATGAGATGGTACGCCACCCGTATGAAACAAGATCAGACAGTTTTTATTTTGTGGAGGATCGACTTATCATGCATAACAAGGCTGACTATGCCTACAATGGGGGGACCACTTCCTCTTAGTACACAGGCCTTGGATCTGATCAGCTAGGACATATACAACTATTTTATCTACTGTTTAACACCTTGAGTGGCTGAAGAAGAAAGTTTGTTTCACAGCTTTTCATTTCAGTTTTTTTATTAGCCATTGACAAGTCATGTATCCATCTCTCAATCAACTCCATTTGTTTTAGTGTAGGGCAATAAATTTGAGTCAACTCTAAAACCCATGGAATCAAAGATGTGCTTGCAAGTCATCCTTCTCATATGTTGCTCATCAACATTGCCAGTCTATTCATGATGGGGGAGTCCAGTGACAAAAGATGTTATATTTGTTTAGAGGTTTAATTTTCTTATTATATGATTGCAACAACTAACACCTAATTGCAAAACTGTTTTGTTTAAATCAAACTACTTAAACCATTCAGAAGGAATCATGGTGAATTTAAAAAATATTTTTGAGAGTTCTATTTTTACATAACTGAGAGAGCATCTACAGCAGTTCTTGCAGTTTCTGATCACACTTGATTTTACATTCCACCCAGCTCATATCATTTACAAGATTTTTTTCATTCATTGACTTGCCCCGCAGGGGTCACTTTTATAGGATGCTTGTCAATATTTTTACTTGCTCCAAAATATTGTGTAACAGGGATTCTCAAATATAAAGTATATTGTAGTAGGAATATCAAAATGTTGTTAAGTATTGTTAAGCAGGGATTCTCAAATACAATGTTTAAGTCAGTACATGATTATGTAGCAGGGATTCTCAAATACAATGTTTAAGTCAGTACATGATTATGTAGCAGGGATTCTCAAATACAATGTTGTAGTAAATATCTGGCAGTGTGCACTGTTGTAGTATATTCTTGGTTTATTTTTCAAAGCGTTGCCACTGTAAAATGATTTGCTTGGTGTTCCGTCCAGACTGTATCCATTATTTTCTTTTACTACACATGAAATAGTCAACTTGTTTCTTCATACATCATTTGTCTCACAATATTTTGTATTACACTTACACTTTTTTTAAAAAGTTATAGGATGTTTACTGGGGCCATCTGTACTTATTAGAGACAGCTGTATTTTCTCCACTACTTTTTTCAGTTGGGGTCAAAGCTGGATGTTTTTACAGATGTCTACAGGCATGGACTCCTCTAGTCTAGTGAAAAGTTTTTGACATTCCATATTCAGTTACCACAGGATTTTGGCTTTTGTTTAAAGAAATCTACCAGGAGATCTACAGTTGAAGTGACTATATTGTATAATTAAATTCACACCTGAACATAACTCAAAACATCTAGTGGATGGGAAAATTTGGCTGAAATATGCCCCACAATAAAATGAGGGGATTTGCTTCAAGAGCCATATTCAGCAAGAGCCAAAAATAAGAACTGGGTGTGTTGAATACACCATTGTGGTATTTTAAATTATTATTTTAGATTGATTCATATATCCACATATTTGTGATGTTAGTTTTTTTCTTAAATCTAATTTTAAACACTTAAATATGCTTTGTATACAGTTGCCTGATGGTAAATTGTTAATTTCTCAGACTCTCAATCAGCTGGCAGGGGACCATTGACACCATTTCTAGTTGTCACGTTTCTTATTTTAAGACCTGACTCCAACTGTTGGGCTGGGTTACATATGTTTACTTGGGATGGTCTGAAGTGACAACCAGTTAGTTGGGATAGCCTAATGTGACAACCAGTTAGTTGGGATAGCCTAATGTGACAACCAGTTAGTTGGGATAGTCTGAAGAGACAACCAGTTAGTTGGGATAGCCTAATGTGACAACCAGTTAGTTGGGATAGTCTGAAGAGACAACCAGTTAGTTGGGATAGTCTGAAGTAACAACCAGTTAGTTGGGATAGTCTGAAGTAACAACCAGTTAGTTGGGATAGCCTAATGTGACAACCAGTTAGTTGGGATAGTCTGAAGTGACAACCAGTTAGTTGGGATAGTCTGAAGTGACAACCAGTTAGTTGGGATAGTCTGAAGTAACAACCAGTTAGTTGGGATAGTCTGAAGTGACAACCAGTTAGTTGGGATAGTCTGAAGTGACAACCAGTTAGTTGGGATAGTTAGTTTGGATAGCCTAATGTAACTGAATGAAATCCACGTCTAGGCATGCCACCAAATGCTTTAGTTTTTTCATCATGCCTTCAATTTGATTTGAAATCTCTCTACAACTTATGAGACATGTACATGCTTTTTGTTTATTTAACAACTTGTGTCTTTTAAACCTCAAAATGTGTATTAAATGATGGCGTATTGAGAAGTGTTGCTGTAGTTTTTAAGCCCAGATCAGGGGGTCTTGAGTTCCATCAAGACACACTCTTCACTCGTATGACCTGCAATCATAGTTTTGTGGTTGTGTAGAATACAATTAGCTGCTGATGACAAATATGGCAGCACAAGCTCATAATACAGTGTGCCAGAGATAGATGACACATTGGTATCACGATTTTTCTATTTGGTCAAACTTTGACTTCTTACACAGGCGCATGTTGGTCTAGGTGCTGCTACAAGCATACTTTTTATTTCTCATGGCCCAGTAGTCAACTTCTGACTGTCAGGATGGTAAGTTGTTTGTGGGTTTTTTAAAAATCCCTTTATACTATGTCAAGTAAAAATAGAAAAAGTGGTTGAACGAATATGTACAATATGGATTCACATTTATAACAGAACTTAATGGAAGTCTGCATCTCAACTTTATGATTTGGAATGCCACGTTGATCAGTTCCAGATTCTAATTTCTAGTCTAGCACAGACAAAACTAAAAAAACACTTCCCTAAGCTGCATGGAGTGAAGAAAAAGGTCACAATTTTTGTTTGTATAGGGTGAGGCCACTCTATACTGGAGTCTGAAAGGTCACAATGTTTGTTTGTATAGGGGGAGGTCACTCAATACTGGAGTCTGAAAGGTCACAATGTTTGTTTGTATAGGGGGAGGTCACTCAATACTGGAGTCTGAAAGGTCACAATGTTTGCTTGTATAGGGTGATCTACTCTATACTGGAGTCTGAAAGGTCACAATAGATGTCCCTCTGGTGTGCAGTCGGCCATCTTTATTTTGTTTTTGTGTGAAAATAATATTTTAATGGTTTGGTTCTTTAAGGTCATGAAGCTGGTGAGATTCAGTACCTCCAAAAAGGTTAAGAACCACTGATTTTTTAATCAGCGTTTCTTTCAAACATTTTTTCTCCGGGAGGCGCGAATAGTGCCCCCCTCCAACTGGCTTTTGAGTAAATTATTTAGAATCAATTTATCGATGACGCCAATTAATAGTTAGGCAAATCTAGTTAGTCTGCAACATTGAGCATTTGTAGCACCTACCATACAGAATCCAATGAATTGCGGCAACATTGAGCATTTGTAGCACCTACCATACAGAATTCAATGAATTGCGGCAACATTGAGCATTTGTAGCACCTACCATACAGAATTCAATGAATTGCGGCAACATTGAGCATTTGTAGCACCTACCATACAGAATTCAATGAATTGCGGCAACATTGAGCATTTGTAGCACCTACCATACAGAATTCAATGAATTGCGGCAACATTGAGCATTTGTAGCACCTACCATACAGAATTCAATGAATTGCGACGACATTGAGCATTTGTAGCACCTACATTTAGGACTAGGTTGAAGACCTGGATATAAAACTAATTACATTTACATGTAGTAGGTATTCAAAATGAAATTTTCATAATGAAAATACATAAAATTTTATGATTCCCCCTGATAGTTTTCTTTAATCAGAACAAAAACAGCAAATTTATTGCTATATCTCAATTTTTAAGAAAGTTATGATTTTTTAAAAACTTAACGTGTTTGCTTTTTTAGCTCAAAAGTGTCTATTTGAGACCCCTACTAACTTAAAAAAAAAAAAATGAAACTTTCAAATTCAGTAAACATACAAACAGCTACACAAATAACAAGCCCAATTTTTTTCAAGGTTGTCAGAATGATGAAAATATATCATTTATTCACATAAAAATGAGCCGAAGCATAATTTCAACAAAAACTTAAAAGGGAGACAAAAAGTCAAATAACAGTCATTTACAAAAAATCATAAAAAATCAACTAATTGATCCACAATAAAAATACAAGTGTCATAAGAAAGGTATTTCAAAGCATTTTAGAGTAAACTAATAAGGATAATGAGAAAGTCAATACCTATTTAACAAGAATTATTTTAGCAGGCTATGTAAGAAAAAAACAAGAAATTTCATACATTTTTATAAAATCATACAAAATTAATTAATTAAGATATCTCAAAACATTTTATACCATTTTATAGCATATCATAATGGTTTCAATATAAAATATACATCTGAAGCAATAAACATAAACATTATGCGAAAAAAAATTCACCAATACGGTTCCTTATCACCGCAAATTGATAACTGTTTAAAAATTTACAAGTACAAGATCTCTTATTTATAAAAAAAGTATTACAAAGTATGCAGGAAACATAAGCTGCAATAATTTAGTAAATAAAATCAATTCACAACAAAGGATAGTCAATATGTATTACTACAGTAAGGTATGTTCACAGAAAATGAATAGGCAAATGCATAAATATTTTAATTAAAAATTATTTCAAACATAAGTATATAAATTAAATATGTGATTATTAACACAAATAGAAGTTTAATTTAAAAACTAGTGAATTATAAACAATGTTTTTCTAATTCTGACTTTAGCTGTGTAGTCATAAAATTTAAATCTCCAAATTGCAAACATTTTTTACCTAAAACCTATTTCATTTTTAATTATTTCCCTAATAATAGCTTTAGATTTGTTTTTGTTGTATAATCTCTTTAAAAGTTGATCAACATCCTGTGGTGTTTGACAAGGCCCACCATGTTTTGTTACTTTCTCTCTGAGCAAGGAATTTTTTTGCAATTAACTTAAGTTCTTGTGATATTTTTTTGTCCTGGTTAACTAAGAATTTTTGCCTAACATTATGCTTAACCTGCTGTTCTACTTCTCTACTTTCTATCTTTAAAGTTCTAGATAATTTTCTGGCCTTTCTAAATAAACTACCTTGATGACTACTCTTCTTCCCCCCTATAAATTTTACAGTCTTGTTTCTTTTAATACAGTGTGTGGCTGATCTATTGTGTAAAGATGTATGCCTTCTCTTATTACTATCAAAATCTAAATCCCCAAAAGCTCTTTCTCCTATCAAATTAGTGAGTGAACAATGTCTAAGCTGCTGACTATCTTTTTTATTTAAATTTGTAAAATAGCCTTCATTCAGAAAATCACTAAGCTGTCTTTTTGAGACAACTAAAGCTTCATGACAAAATTTAGATAAAATTTCATTAAGTAAAGATTCATCACACTGATGAATAAAGCAATGTACAGCATTATAAACATCTGACTTATGGTAAGAAGAAGTGAAGACATTTTGAAAAACAGATTTAAACTCAACATCTAACAACTGATGAGGATCATTCACACTGACTTCCAGAAAGTCAACCATACATTTGACATAATTGTGAAAATCAAAATATTTTATATCACAGCTAGTTACAATATCCCAATATGGGCCTGAAAGTTTTAAATAAAATATAGCTACACAACAAACAAATGTCATCAAAATATTATCTTTTAAATCCAACATAACACTTTGTAGTTTTAAATTTGGTGAGTTTAAAATTCCTGAAGTAAAGAAAGTAATTAATTTATCATAGTGAAAAATAATTGCAGATGCTGCTTAAAAAAAAAACAATTAAATCTATTATTTTTAAAGCTAGGAATTTTTGAATTATCACAATAAGTAACCCATTCTACCCTACACCCATTCTTTTGATCCCCCATTGGTCCCTAAACATCACAAATGGTTCTAATTATTCTATTTGTAGAAGTCTCTTTTACATTAGCATATGACTTTGTTTTATATTTGACTCTACAGATTTAATTGCAACTTCACAAGAGTGTGAAAGTCGTAATAAAAATGAGCATTACAAAATAAAAAATGTACAACAGTAGACTCACCAAGTTGAGTTTTAAGAAAATCTTCAAATTTTTTATCAAAACATTTCATTGTTGCTGCCCTATCAGACATAAAACTAGTAATTTTTAACAATAATTGTTTATGAGTTTCATCATTACATGTATTTTCATTTAAATTCAAACAATCATAATTAACAGCTAAATTCCTAAAACAATTTATAGCTACATCTAATAGAGTATTAGCATCTTCTGAAGCTACTGGTGTAAAACCAAGATAATATGATTAATTGGAATCTAAAGTTAGTTGATGACCAACAATCTTCTTGTGGTCTCTAGATGTCCCATCACTATGTAAAGTACATGAGTTTGATTGTAAAACAGCTTCAGCTACTTGAAAATTACTAATTACATACCCCTCCCCTAGCATATTAATACAAGTTTGAGTAGAAGGAAAATCTTTAAAGACATGATGAAAAATATTTTTAGAAACAATATCAATAACATTAGAAACATTCACAGCAGAAACTTTACCATCACACATAAGTGAAATAACACATTTACGAGTGTCATCAGAATAAACATTTTGTAAAGTTTTTAAGCTAAAATTAAAATCTTTATCTTTAACTCCCCCCACCCCCTGTTCTATAAGTCTACCAGAATCTTGCTGTGCTTTTTGCAAATCAACCCTTAATTTATTCACTTTTTTTATTAATATATTGTTTTTTCTTTGGACTTTCTTTAATGCAGTGGTCTGACTAATTAGATTTTCTCTTGTTTTAGCTAATCTCTTTTTAAAATTTATTTGAATATTTTCTTTAATTAGGTCAAGATTACAACAATGTTTCTCTAATTCTCTATTTTTTTTCTCTAAAATAATTTTTTCCTGTTTAATGGCTAACAATGATGCAGATAAATTAGAATTTTCAACAAGCAAATTATCACATTTATTACATTGAAGAAATTGAAATATCATTAGTTAATGTAGGACTGCTTACTGGAGTTAAATTTAAATGTAAAGAAAATTCAGACACAAGAAATTGTTTCAATGCTGTAGGATTCCTATGTGCCTGCTTATTTAGAAAAGTATACTTCTTAAAAACAGAATCAACAGCACTTGGTAATTTGCTTATATTTAGACCAGTTAAACAATGCAACCACCTAATTAAAAACTTTTTATTTAATAAATGAGAATGTGAACGTCTAAAAATTTCTAGATCAATAATTAATTCATTACAAATGTTCAAAGGAGGGTCAAGAGGTGTATCAGGAGGATTAGAAATGGTTGAACGGGTTATACCTAAACTGTCACAAGTTTTAGAAATGTAGTTAAAATCAATATCTTTGTTAAGAAAGTCCTCCTTGAGGTCAGGCTCTAGTGTAGAAAATGTAGATCTGGCAGCATCAATCATGTTTCGGAATCTTGTTAGGGCCCCTTCCATCAACCTTGATTCTGGAAAAATCTCCTCCACCCAAACATCTACCTGTTGATAAAGCTAATTCATTAGTATTTCATGTACTATCTAGATCTAGCATGCACTTATAGTTAAATACTAACCTGTGACCATGAGAAATGTCCTTCCTCTCTTAGATGTGATAACTGCACAAGGATCTTGTTGTTCCTTACAATATCTTTTGGGATGCCTTTTGGTCTACCCTTCCCCTTGTGCAGATATCTATCTTTGATAAACCTGTAAGTCTCATCCTCTGTATATTATTATTATATAAAACAAAGCTGTTATGAAGGTTTAAAGTAAATAAAGCTCCCAATATGGAAAATATACAAATCTATTGTTCGATGAACTATTAAATTAATATTATCAATTTATATTAAGTTGTTAAGGCAAGTCTCACTAAGTAAGAACACTAACTTCCTAAGTAACAACATCGAATTTGGACTGAACCATTATGAATGGGGCAAACAGTTTATTTATTTTAAATCACTAGCCTAGGTAAATCTATTAAACTCGATTCTTATTGTCGACCATGAAATTAAAAATACAATAAAACTATAATAATTATTTTTTTACATTAGTTACAAAACGAGAAAATACAAAGTTAACTACGCTTAACTAATTAGAACTGTAAGCTGTTAACCACTGCGCTTATTAATATAGAAGAACCCATCGCCGGCTGTGCGTAAAAAGAAAATGGCGGCCACGCGGCCCTTGACTATCGACAATTTGCTGACTGTTTAAGTAGTCGCTGATAATTTTTAACAAAACGCACAAATACAAATTAAATTCCATTAAATACTTTAACATGTCCTTGTTTTAATCGTGTATGCCTTTTTTATGTTAGTGTTCGTAAATTAAATACAGACGATTTTTAAAATAGGCTCTAAGTGTTTTTTGGTAAGCGTTTTTTCCCCGGTGAACGATTATCGATAAACTGACACTAAACTTTAAAAAATAAAAAAAGAAGCTATTTTTTAAATTAAATAAAATATTGTTAATAGAATATAAGCATTTAACTTACCTATAAAGGCTTTAAACTCCATGATTCATGAACAAAATAACGTAAAATCTTGTTTTTGACCGGAGTAGGGTGACTCAAAAAGTGAGAAAAATATCTTGAAGCCGACGAAACTCGAGCGCGCGGAAACTTTTTTTTAGCAGAAATCTACGGTGTCGATTCCGCTTTTGCGATCCGATACCAACCATCGACGGTACATAAAATCATAAGTTTTATGGTAAATTGGACGCCCGTTCAGAATATATAACTTTGCCGGCTGTAAAATAATTTTTTCACGTAAAACCAGCATTTCAAACTTTTTAATCGATCATTTTTAGCCTTAGATTATATTTTACAGCTCGCAAAAATATATCATCTTAAAGAGCTTCCATTCTACTTTCCAGATCAGATACTTGTTAATGCGTATGTATTATGGTATCGGATCTCCGCGAGTTGCCGCAACCCGACCAAAAAAAAAATGTTGCGCGCAGCACATTTTTTTGGACCATTTAGAATACCTACATGTAGAGTCCAGGTAGAAAATCTGGATATAATAAAAAATACTTACAATTACATGTAGGTAGAAGATCTGGATATAATAAATACTTACAATTACATGTAAGTAGAAGATCTGGATGTAATAAATACTTACAATTACATGTAGGTAGAAGATCTGATGAATAAAAGCCGATTGTGTCTGCTGGTCCTGTGAATGTCGTCTGGTGTTCAACTTCCTACTGCTGAGGAAGAAAGTTGTCGCTGATTTCAGTTGTTGAAGATTAAGTCACAACCAAAAATAATTTGGGCAATTGTTAGTTTCTAATTTCACTCCTGCTGTTAACATAATTTTTTGTGGGTTTGGACGGAAGATAGGCCGGTCTGATTAAGGGGGCGGGGGGGGGGGGGCGGTATGTTGGGTGGGGTTATATGGCGATCTGCTGGTGGGGGTGTAGGGTGGTCTCTTGGTGTTGGGAGGTGAGGTCTCCCATTTTAATTCTATTCCATTCGATTGAACAAAACTTAAATTATCCCAACATATGTTAGAACTAACAGGTCAACCCAGCACAGAAGAAATATACGCGGACCGTGAGGCTCACTAATTAGATCGGTGCTCGATTGACACGTACACATCAACCGTCCGGTCATCATAGCCTCAAGTGGCCTCACAACACGGACATCAAACATAAGGGCTCATTATAGATCCCAGGCCCATCAGCCCAGGTGACAATAACTCTCGGTTGATAAGTAGGCTTGGGCTTGGGCCTACCTATTTATTTATTTTGTACATAGTGTAGCCTAAATTTCGTTTGGGGTGAGGGTCGGTAGACCTGCTTCCCTTACATCGGAAATATGTATAATGAAAATTATATTAAATATGTATATTAGACTATACTTAAAAGAAAACGTGCAAAAAAGTTAATAAAATAAAATAATACAAATTCATGTGCACATTAAAAAGGCGAAAACTGCGATGAATCTTTCTTGCTTTCCCGTTATAAAATCGCTTGCAGCTCTAAAAATAATTTTATTGTTATTCTGTTTTTAGATCCAGATCTATGTTTTATATGCATCCTCTAACACACAGAATCAGAAGAACCATTCTTGTTAACCCTACAATGTTTTCGCTAACCTTAGTGAATAGGTTAAATAATATACTATGAAAGCCATTAGACATTAATGCATTATTATGGCTACCTCAGGTCCAGAAAGTTCCCAGTGGCTTTCAGTTACCGAGGGAACGTTATTTTTACATGATGGACTTCTGAGAGTGACTGATTTGGTGGAACTTCCCAAAAATGTAGAGTGCTGCGGCTCTCGGGAAAACGAAGTTGTCACCTTTGACTCTAAAGACCCAGAGGAATTGAGTGCCAAGCTTCTCGAAATATGTGGCACCAGAAACAATGCATTCAATACACTTCTAGAATATCGGCTAAATGCATTAAAAGGTCTATGGAAAGCACAAAAGCTTTATTTTCAAGAAGATCCAGGGGAAAGAGATTCAGCTAGTCAAGATGAAGCTATTGCAATTTTGAAAAAGCAAGGTTTACTTAAAGATTCTGATCAGGCCTCATTTTCTACCCGCATAAGTCTTCTGCTAATATTACCATTATTGCAATCTCAAAGTAATACCGATCCTGATCTTTGTGGTGTTACTTCAGGTGTAATTCTTACTTGTTTGCGTGATTGCCCCCCTCTAAGTTTAGCTAAGGAACCAAGTGATTGTTTAAATGGATTAGAATCATTGTTATGTGGATGGTTAGGAGAAAAATCTCTCAACACTCCTGCTGTGCATATTGTGAAAGAAAAAAAGCATCAAGAAAATGCAGCGTCAGCTTTGGTCGCCCTGGCATGTGCAAGGTATTCCACATATAGTGACATATAGATCTATTATATAATGTATACAGCTACATTTTTATCATTTATCATAGCCTACATGAAAAACAATTAAGACTTAAACACACAGACACACAAAAAGCAGTAAAATGATAAATATTTATTAAAAAATATGCTTACTTTTAGTTAGACCTGTTAAAATTAACTAACTTAATTTTAACAGACCAGCACATTAAACACTTACAGGGCTCCAAAGTAATATGTGTTGTGTTAAAAACCACATTACAATTTTTTAGGTTTAAGTAAATTTGAACAAATAATGTTAGCTTGATAAAATGTTATTATTAATTAGCATAAAATGTGTGTTTCCTTAGTCTAAGAAATTTGTATAACAAATGTTAGTTCAGGTTCAGAAAAATATTTTTGGTTTACACTTATTTGCATTTTCAAACACAAGCAAAATCTTAAAATTATTTATAAAATTTGCATCTTCTTTTGAAAGTTTTTCTGCACTAAATTGTGTCTGTCTTTCATGTTAAAACTTTGATCCACACTGTTGACTAAACTAAACTATGTCTGACTTTCAGGGGCCATGTTAAAACTTTGATCCACACTGTCCACTAAACTAAATTGTGTCTGACTTTCAGGGGCCATGTTAAAACTTTGATCCACACTGTCCACCTGCTCCAGCAACTTTCCACTCTTCCACCGCTGCCAGTGGCAGACATCCTGGCAGCACTGCTTGAGTGTGAGGGTGGCCAAGGACAGATCACATCATTTCTTGGCTCCAAATATATTGTTAGCTGGGGCCTAGATGACCTGCTTGGACCAACAAATGCTGACACTGTAGCTTCAGAATCTAAAGAGTCGAATGACAAAGATAAAGATAAAGGTATTTTAGTTAGAGACTAAAAGAATATAAATAAACAATAAAGTTTTTAAATTAGCTGTTATACCAAAATATTTTAAAAGTAATTTTCTCAACAAAGAAACAAGTGAATAAAACCATGTCTTATTTCATGTATTTTTTTGCTTCTTATTTTTGTGCGCTCCTAGGTATTTCATGGTTGAAATTTGTATACATTTAGAGTTATCAAACCTGAGTTTGTATTAGGCCAGTTGTATATTTTTCTTTTTTTTAAAGAACAAGATCTTGGTCGAAGTATCACAACAGATGGATGTTACCTTTATACAACAAACAGTTTTGGTAAAGGGATAGCAAAAGTTGGAACAGGCTTGCAGGGAACACTAAGGTAATGTTGTCGGTTACATCCCATTCTTTGTTTTATCACTTGAGTTTCTGATCCAAGCTACATCTGATAATGTGTACATTGACAGGGGCTTCATTTACAACAAGAACACAGAGCCTGGCCCAGGGCGTCTAGCCTTTGGTTCTGGCTTACTATTGTTTCGGCCTCAAAAATTTGACGCAGAATCAGAAGTTGACAATTTGATCCAGATATATGACAGGGACAAACTAGAAGTAAATTTCTTGTGCTTTCATTCTTAGCTTATGTTGTGTTTGTTGTAGTTGTTAAGTGGGTTGTTGATGTCCATGTGTAGCACTGTCTACCCTAGTCCATTTATTTCAGGCATTAAAAGTTGTGAGCAAGCCATCCGTATTTGTCCAGCCCGGTCCATGCACAACTGTTGGCTTCTGCAGTGATGGGGTCTATTTCTATTGGATGTGGTGCCCAACTCTTTTGCAAGATAAAAGCACAAAAAATGTCAATGTCAATCTAAGTGCATTCTATATGGAGGTAGTACACATAATAGTGGAATGGTCTTAAGCAAATAACTTGTTTGTTTGTTTGTTTAAGTTAATCCTTAGTGTTTGAGTGTTGTCAGTTGAGCTTAATGTTTGTGTTGAACTGTGAGCTTGTGTTGATCTGTGAGGTTGTGTTGATCTGTGAGCTTGTGTTGATCTGTGAGCTTGTGTTGATCTGTGAGCTTGTGTTGATCTGTGAGCTTGTGTTGATCTGTGAGCTTGTGTTGATCTGTGAGCTTGTGTTGATCTGTGAGCTTGTGTTGATCTGTGAGCTTGTGTTGATCTGTGAGCTTGTGTTGATCTGTGAGCTTGTGTTGATCTGTGAGCTTGTGTTGATCTGTGAGCTTGTGTTTAACATTGCAGAAAGAAGCTGAGGCCACAGCACTGAGACCTAGCGTGACACTACAAAAGAAGGAGGAGGCAGTGAGTAGAAATATGAACGAGGCCATCTTAAACAGGCTGAGACCCTTGCGGGGGTCCAACAGTGCCGCGACCCTTATGGCTCTGACAGGGGGTGAAGCTCTGGTGCCAACAAGGAAAGAAGATGGTGAGTCTAGTCTTGGTAGGCTTTAGTCTGTCTACAGTATTTGTCATGTCTGTCTATAGTATTTGTTATGTCTGTCTACAGTATTTGTTATGTCTGTCTACAGTATTTGTTATGTCTGTCTACAGTATTTGTTATGTCTGTCTACAGTATTTGTTATGTCTGTCTACAGTATTTGTTATGTCTGTCTACAGTATTTGTTATGTCTGTCTACAGTATTTGTTATGTCTGTCTACAGTATTTGTTATGTCTGTCTACAGTATTTGTTATGTCTGTCTACAGTATTTGTTATGTCTGTCTACAGTATTTGTTATGTCTGTCTACAGTATTTGTTATGTCTGTCTACAGTATTTGTTATGTCTGTCTACAGTATTTGTTATGTCTGTCTACATAAAGAAGATGGTGAGTCTAGTCCAGAGCTTCTTGCTGATAGGCTCCAGTCTGTCTAGTATTTGTTATGTCTGTCTACTTATTTTTGGATACAAAGTGTCTAGTTGATTGTACTTAAGCGTTCTTACTAGTCTAAAACAGTAGTAATACATTTATCTGACAGAGAGAGATTCAGACATAACGTATATGATATCATATATTACATTTCCAGTTTTATTAGTGTGACTTGTGTGTTTTATTGTGGTTAGGCCTGCAAGTTGAGCCTAATTTATTTTGATTTTGTATTTAACTTTTCCTTCATTAGTGATTGTTTGTTTGGGTGTCAGTTCTCTGTGTTTAGTCTAGTCTAGTGGTTCTGATGAAAGATGAACTTTGTGAATAGTGTAACAATATGACAGGCCAGCTGGTTGAGTATGTCATTCTGGTTTGAATGAGTTAAATGTCAGTACTGCTAGCACTGTGAGAGAAATGCTATGAATTTGTAGAATGTCCAGTCACTGCTTATGTCAAGGTTGTGTCTATGTTTCAGCTCCCAGTGCAGGGAGCACAATGTCTAGTCACTGCTTATGTCAAGGTTGTGTCTATGTTTCAGCTCCCAGTGCAGGGAGCACAAGCTGTGGTGTGCAGCTGAAGACCCTGGCTAAAACACCCCTGTACTGTGATGGCAACCATGTTGTCCTGCTGACTGTGCCCCCAGGGGCAGCCCCAGGGGGTGCGGGCAGGTCACTCTTTGGAGGGGGTCCTATTTCCAGTATCAGATGTAAGCCCAACACTATCTAAAAAACTTTCTTGGTTTTATACACTTTTATTTTCTCATACAGTGTTTTATACACTTTTATTTTATTGTGCAAGGTTTAATACATTTTTCTTAGATAAATGAATCTAATAAATATGTATATAATGATACATGACAATTGTAACTGGTGAAGAATTGAAGTAATGCCATAACATTTCAGCTTTGGCCAGTAACATGTGCTTCAATGTAAAAACTGGATTCTTTAGTGCACGAATGGATTTAATGGAAGCTAGTTCTAGTTCTGTAGGCAGGGGCACACCGCTCACACTTTTAGGTAAGTTCTAGTTCTCTAGGCAGGGGTACACCACTCACACTTTTAGGTAAGTTCTAGTTCTCTAGGCAGGGGTACACCACTCACACTTTTAGGTAAGTTCTAGTTCTTTGAATTCTGCGTTATCCTAAAAAAAAATGGCGGAAAGTTTTTGCCCCAACTTAAACTATATTTGATTGATGAGTGCACTGATCTTGAGGCCTACGTCGCAAGACCGTGCGAGCACATTCTACAAGTGCTTTTATTTAAATATCTAATTTTAACCTGGTTATTTTGAGTTTTGTACTAAAAAAAAACAACCCATGATGAGGTTACAGGATTGATCAGGGTCTAGGTCGAATAGTCTTTAAACTTGTTTAAAAAAAGCTGAATTTTTTGTGCGGTCATCATTGCACCACCTCCACCACCCTCCCTACCCATCTGTCACAGGTGCCTGTTTTGATATTGTAAACAACATGCTTTGGATGTCCAGTGGAGAGTATGTAGACCAGTTTTTTAACCCTGGGAACTTGCCACCCCACCACGTGTACTCCAGGCTGGGGATCCAAGATACATCACCTCCCTTCAATCTCACTGGTATGTACACAACTTGATAGTCTCCCTTCAATCTCACTGGTATGTACACAACTTGATAGTTTCCCTTCAATCTCACTGGTATGTACACAACTTGATAGTTTCCCTTCAATCTCACTGGTATGTACACAACTTGATAGTTTCCCTTCAATCTCACTGGTATGTACACAACTTGATAGTCTCCCTTCAATCTCACTGGTATGTACACAACTTGATAGTTTCCCTTCAATCTCACTGGTATGTACACAACTTGATAGTCTCCCTTCAATCTCACTGGTATGTACACAACTTGATAGTTTCCCTTCAATCTCACTGGTATGTACACAACTTGATAGTCTCCCTTCAATCTCACTGGTATGTACACAACTTGATAGTCTCCCTTCAATCTCACTGGTATGTACACAACTTGATAGTCTCCCTTCAATCTCACTGGTATGTACACAACTTGATAGTCTCCCTTCAATCTCACTGGTATGTACACAACTTGATAGTCTCCCTTCAATCTCACTGGTATGTACACAACTTGATAGTTTCCCTTCAATCTCACTGGTATGTACACAACTTGATAGTCTCCCTTCAATCTCACTGGTATGTACACAACTTGATAGTCTCCCTTCAATCTCACTGGTATGTACACAACTTGATAGTTTCCCTTCAATCTCACTGGTATGTACACAACTTGATAGTTTCCCTTTAATCTCACTGGTATGTACACAACTTGATAGTTTCCCTTCAATCTCACTGGTATGTACACAACTTGATAGTCTCCCTTCAATCTCACTGGTATGTACACAACTTGATAGTTTCCCTTCAATCTCACTGGTATGTACACAACTTGATAGTCTCCCTTCAATCTCACTGGTATGTACACAACTTGATAGTTTCCCTTCAATCTCACTGGTATGTACACAACTTGATAGTCTCCCTTCAATCTCACTGGTATGTACACAACTTGATAGTTTCCCTTTAATCTCACTGGTATGTACACAACTTGATAGTTTCCCTTCAATCTCACTGGTATGTACATAACTTGATAGTTTCCCTTCAATCTCACTGGTATGTACATAACTTGATAGTTTCCCTTCAATCTCACTGGTATGTACACAACTTGATAGTCTCCCTTCAATCTCACTGGTATGTACACAACTGTGTGTTGAGTGAATGTGTGACTAGTATGTTGAGTGACTGTGTGACTGGTATGTTGAGTGACTGTGTGACTGGTATGTTGAGTGACTGTGACTGGTGTGTTGAATGAATGTGTGACTAGTATTTTGAGTGACTGTATGTTGAGTGAACGTGTGACTTGTATGTTGAGTGAATGTGTGACTGGTATGTTAAGTGAATGTGTGACTAGTATGTTGAGTGACTGTGTGACTGGTATGTTGAGTGAATGTGTGACTGGTATGTTGAGTGACTGTGTGACTGGTATGTTGAGTGAATGTGTGACTGGTGTGTTGAGTGAATGTGTGACTGGTATGTTGAGTGAATGTGTGACTGGTATGTTGAGTGACTGTGTGACTGGTATGTTGAGTGACTGTGTGACTTGTATGTTGAGTGAATGTGTGACTAGTATGTTGAGTGACTGTGTGACTAGTATGTTGAGTGACTGTGTCACTGGTATGTTGAGTGCCTGTGTGACTTGTATGTTGAGTGAATGTGTGACTAGTATGTTGAGTGACTGTGTGACTAGTATGTTGAGTGACTGTGTCACTGGTATGTTGAGTGCCTGTGTGACTTGTATGTTGAGTGACTGTGTGACTAGTATGTTGAGTGACTGTGTCACTGGTATGTTGAGTGACTGTGTGACTAGTATGTTGAGTGACTGTGTGACTAGTATGTTGAGTGACTGTGTCACTGGTATGTTGAGTGACTGTGTGACTAGTATGTTGAGTGACTGTGTGACTAGTATGTTGAGTGACTGTGTGACTAGTATGTTGAGTGACTGTGTCACTGGTATGTTGAGTGAATGTGTGACTGGTATGTTGAGTGACTGTGTGACTGATGTGTTGAGTGCCTGTGTGACTGGTATGTTGAGTGCCTGTGTGACTAGTATGTTGAGTGACTGTGTGACTGGTATGTTGAGTGACTGTGTGACTAGTATGTTGAGTGACTGTGTGACTAGTATGTTGAGTGACTGTGTGACTAGTATGTTGAGTGACTGTGTCACTGGTATGTTGAGTGAATGTGTGACTGGTATGTTGAGTGACTGTGTGACTGATGTGTTGAGTGCCTGTGTGACTGGTATGTTGAGTGCCTGTTGAATCCCCAGACAAGCACCAGCTTCCTGTGAAGGTTGTGGTCAACACACTGCTGCACAATGTGGGCAGCATGTGCCTGCACCAGATGACTGTGGACAGCCCGCCTTCTTCTCAGCCAGAACAAACTGTTGACCTAAGTCACCTGACGCGAGTCACAGACATACTTGCCAGGGCAGTTCTAGACAAGGATGAGCAGGCAGTTCTGTGTTGCCTGGTTGTCCTGCAGGTAAGGTGCAGTTTTCTTGTTTGTAACCAGCTAGTTAAACACTGATAGATAGGTGGCAGCACTTGAAGCTTTACTCTACTTTCTGGCAGCTCATTTTTAAAACAAGTACAGCAGTGAGTGGAGACCAACCCACCAGTGAACAAATGAAAGTTACCAGGTAATCTATTGACACTCAGACCAAATACTTGCTAGACAAAGTTACCAGGTAATCTATTGACAGACAGACCAAATACTTGCTAGACAAAGTTACCAGGTAATCTATTGACAGACAGACCAAATACTTGCTAGACAAAGTTACCAGGTAATCCATTGACAGACAGACCAAATACTAGCTAGACAAAGTTACCCGGTAATCTATTGACAGACTAAATACTTGCTAGACAAAGTTACCAGGTAATCTATTGACGTACAGACTAAATACTTGCTAGACAAAGTTACCAGGTAATCTATTGACAGACTAAATACTTGCTAGACAAAGTTACCCGGTAATCTATTGACACTCAGACTAAATACTTGCTAGACAAAGTTACCAGGTAATCTATTGACAGACAGACCAAATACTTGCTAGACAAAGTTACCAGGTAATCTATTGACAGACAGACCAAATACTTGCTAGACAAAGTTACCAGGTAATCCATTGACAGACAGACCAAATACTAGCTAGACAAAGTTACCTGGTAATCTATTGACAGACTAAATACTTGCTAGACAAAGTTACCAGGTAATCTATTGACGTACAGACTAAATACTTGCTAGACAAAGTTACCAGGTAATCTATTGACAGACTAAATACTTGCTAGACAAAGTTACCCGGTAATCTATTGACACTCAGACTAAATACTTGCTAGACAAAGTTACCAGGTAATCTATTGACAGACAGACCAAATACTTGCTAGACAAAGTTACCAGGTAATCTATTGACAGACAGACTAAATACTTGCTAGACAAAGTTACCAGGTAATCTATTGACACTCAGACCAAATACTTGCTAGACAAAGTTACCAGGTAATCCATTGACAGACAGACCAAATACTTGCTAGACAAAGTTACCAGGTAATCCATTGACAGACAGACTAAATACTTGCTAGACAAAGGTACCCTGTTATCTATTGACAGACTAAATACTTGCTAGACAAAGTTACCAGGTAATCTATTGACAGACAGACCAAATAATTGCTAGACAAAGTTACCCGGTAATCTATTGACAGACAGACCAAATACTTGCTAAACAAAGTTACCAGGTAATCCATTGACAGACAGACTAAATACTTGCTAGACAAAGTTACCAGGTAATCTATTGACACTCAGACCAAATACTTGCTAGACAAAGTTACCAGGTAATCTATTGACAGACAGACCAAATACTTGCTAGACAAAGTTACCAGGTAATCCATTGACAGACAGACTAAATACTTGCTAGACAAAGTTACCAGGTAATCCATTGACAGACAGACCAAATACTTGCTAGACAAAGTTACCCGGTAATCTATTGACAGACAGACCAAATACTTGCTAGACAAAGTTACCAGGTAATCCATTGACAGACAGACTAAATACTTGCTAGACAAAGTTACCAGGTAATCTATTGACACTCAGACCAAATACTTGCTAGACAAAGTTACCAGGTAATCTATTGACAGACAGACCAAATACTTGCTAGACAAAGTTACCAGGTAATCCATTGACAGACAGACTAAATACTTGCTAGACAAAGTTACCAGGTAATCCATTGACAGACAGACCAAATACTTGCTAGACAAAGTTACCCGGTAATCTATTGACAGACAGACCAAATACTTGCTAGACAAAGTTATTTACTTTGAGTGAATCCCTACCCACCTTTTAAGTAAAGTTTATTTTTAGATCTTTGATCTGGAAACTTTTGAGCACTTCCTGCTTACCTGAAGGCCAACTGGATTTGTCCATGAAAAGAGAAGCTTGTCATGTGATCACTATAGGGCTGAGGTCTCTGTACCCCAGCACTGAAGACAGACACATCTTGCTGTATCAGCTGCTGACATCAGGTTAGCCCCTCCCTCATCTCTGCTCTTTAGTTCTCTATAGACAGACACATCTTGCTGTATCAGCTGCTGACATCAGGTTAGCCCCTCCTTCACCTCTGCTCTTTAGTTCTCTATAGACAGACACATCTTGCTGTATCAGCTGCTGACATCAGGTTAGCCCCTCCCTCATCTCTGCTCTTTAGTTCTCTATAGACAGACACATCTTGCTGTATCAGCTGCTGACATCAGGTTAGCCCCTCCCTCATCTCTGCTCTTAAGTTCTCTATAGACAGACACATCTTGCTGTATCAGCTGCTGACATCAGGTTAGCCCCTCCCTCATCTCTGCTCTTTAGTTCTCTATAGACAGACACATCTTGCTGTATCAGCTGCTGACATCAGGTTAGCCCCTCCTTCACCTCTGCTCTTTAGTTCTCTATAGACAGACACATCTTGCTGTATCAGCTGCTGACATCAGGTTAGCCCCTCCCTCATCTCTGCTCTTTAGTTCTCTATAGACAGACACATCTTGCTGTATCAGCTGCTGACATCAGGTTAGCCCCTCCCTCATCTCTGCTCTTTAGTTCTCTATAGACAGACACATCTTGCTGTATCAGCTGCTGACATCAGGTTAGCCCCTCCCTCATCTCTGCTCTTTAGTTCTCTATAGACAGACACATCTTGCTGTATCAGCTGCTGACATCAGGTTAGCCCCTCCCTCATCTCTGCTCTTTAGTTCTCTATAGACAGACACATCTTGCTGTATCAGCTGCTGACATCAGGTTAGCCCCTCCCTCATCTCTGCTCTTTAGTTCTCTATAGACAGAAACATCTTGCTGTATCAGCTGCTGACATCAGGTTAGCCCCTCCCTCATCTCTGCTCTTTAGTTCTCTATAGACAGACACATCTTGCTGTATCAGCTGCTGACATCAGGTTAGCCCCTCCCTCATCTCTGCTCTTTAGTTCTCTATAGACAGACACATCTTGCTGTATCAGCTGCTGACATCAGGTTAGCCCCTCCCTCATCTCTGCTCTTTAGTTCTCTATAGACAGACACATCTTGCTGTATCAGCTGCTGACATCAGGTTAGCCCCTCCCTCATCTCTGCTCTTTAGTTCTCTATAGACAGACACATCTTGCTGTATCAGCTGCTGACATCAGGTTAGCCCCTCCCTCATCTCTGCTCTTTAGTTCTCTATAGACAGACACATCTTGCTGTATCAGTTGCTGACATCAGGTTAGCCCCTCCCTCATCTCTGCTCTTTAGTTCTCTATAGACAGACACATCTTGCTGTATCAGCTGCTGACATCAGGTTAGCCCCTCCCTCATCTCTGCTCTTTAGTTCTCTATAGACAGACACATCTTGCTGTATCAGCTGCTGACATCAGGTTAGCCCCTCCCTCATCTCTGCTCTTTAGTTCTCTATAGACAGACACATCTTGCTGTATCAGCTGCTGACATCAAATTAGCCCCTCCCTCATCTCTGCTCTTTAGTTCTCTATAGACAGACACATCTTGCTGTATCAGCTGCTGACATCAGGTTAGCCCCTCCCTCATCTCTGCTCTTTAGTTCTCTATAGACAGACATTTCTTGCTGTATCAGCTGCTGACATCAGGTTAGCCCCTCCCTCATCTCTGCTCTTTAGTTCTCTATAGACAGACACATCTTGCTGTATCAGCTGCTGACATCAGGTTAGCCCCTCCCTCATCTCTGCTCTTTAGTTCTCTATAGACAGACACATCTTGCTGTATCAGCTGCTGACATCAGGTTAGCCCCTCCCTCTGCTCTGCTCTTTAGTTCTCTATAGACAGACACATCTTGCTGTATCAGCTGCTGACATCAGGTTAGCCCCTCCCTCATCTCTGCTCTTTAGTTCTCTATAGACAGACACATCTTGCTGTATCAGCTGCTGACATCAGGTTAGCCCCTCCCTCATCTCTGCTCTTTAGTTCTCTATAGACAGACACATCTTGCTGTATCAGCTGCTGACATCAGGTTAGCCCCTCCCTCATCTCTGCTCTTTAGTTCTCTATAGACAGACACATCTTGCTGTATCAGCTGCTGACATCAGGTTAGCCCCTCCCTCATCTCTGCTCTTTAGTTCTCTATAGACAGACACATCTTGCTGTATCAGCTGCTGACATCAGGTTAGCCCCTCCCACATCCCTGCTCTTTAGTTCTCTATAGACAGACACATCTTGCTGTATCAGCTGCTGACATCAGGTTAGCCCCTCCCTCATCTCTGCTCTTTAGTTCTCTATAGACAGACACATCTTGCTGTATCAGCTGCTGACATCAGGTTAGCCCCTCCCTCATCTCTGCTCTTTAGTTCTCTATAGACAGACACATCTTGCTGTATCAGCTGCTGACATCAGGTTAGCCCCTCCCTCATCTCTGCTCTTTAGTTCTCTATAGACAGACACATCTTGCTGTATCAGCTGCTGACATCAGGTTAGCCCCTCCCTCATCTCTGCTCTTTAGTTCTCTATAGACAGACACATCTTGCTGTATCAGCTGCTGACATCAGGTTAGCCCCTCCCACATCTCTGCTCTTTAGTTCTCTATAGACAGACACATCTTGCTGTATCAGCTGCTGACATCAGGTTAGCCCCTCCCTCTGCTCTTTAGTTCTCTATAGACAGACACATCTTGCTGTATCAGCTGCTGACATCAGGTTAGCCCCTCCCTCATCTCTGCTCTTTAGTTCTCTATAGACAGACACATCTTGCTGTATCAGCTGCTGACATCAGGTTAGCCCCTCCCACATCTCTGCTCTTTAGTTCTCTATAGACAGACACATCTTGCTGTATCAGCTGCTGACATCAGGTTAGCCCCTCCCTCATCTCTGCTCTTTAGTTCTCTATAGACAGACACATCTTGCTGTATCAGCTGCTGACATCAGGTTAGCCCCTCCCACATCCCTGCTCTTTAGTTCTCTATAGACAGACACATCTTGCTGTATCAGCTGCTGACATCAGGTTAGCCCCTCCCTCATCTCTGCTCTTTAGTTCTCTATAGACAGACACATCTTGCTGTATCAGCTGCTGACATCAGGTTAGCCCCTCCCTCATCTCTGCTCTTTAGTTCTCTATAGACAGACACATCTTGCTGTATCAGCTGCTGACATCAGGTTAGCCCCTCCCACATCTCTGCTCTTTAGTTCTCTATAGACAGACACATCTTGCTGTATCAGCTGCTGACATCAGGTTAGCCCCTCCCTCATCTCTGCTCTTTAGTTCTCTATAGACAGACACATCTTGCTGTATCAGCTGCTGACATCAGGTTAGCCCCTCCCTCATCTCTGCTCTTTAGTTCTCTATAGACAGACACATCTTGCTGTATCAGTTGCTGACATCAGGTTAGCCCCTCCCTCATCTCTGCTCTTTAGTTCTCTATAGACAGACACATCTTGCTGTATCAGCTGCTGACATCAGGTTAGCTCCTCCCTCATCTCTGCTCTTTAGTTCTCTATAGACAGACACATCTTGCTGTATCAGCTGCTGACATCAGGTTAGCCCCTCCCTCATCTCTGCTCTTTAGTTCTCTATAGACAGACACATCTTGCTGTATCAGCTGCTGACATCAGGTTAGCCCCTCCCTCATCTCTGCTCTTTAGTTCTCTATAGACAGACACATCTTGCTGTATCAGCTGCTGACATCAGGTTAGCCCCTCCCTCATCTCTGCTCTTTAGTTCTCTATAGACAGACACATCTTGCTGTATCAGCTGCTGACATCAGGTTAGCCCCTCCCACATCTCTGCTCTTTAGTTCTCTATAGACAGACACATCTTGCTGTATCAGCTGCTGACATCAGGTTAGCCCCTCCCTCTGCTCTTTAGTTCTCTATAGACAGACACATCTTGCTGTATCAGCTGCTGACATCAGGTTAGCCCCTCCCTCATCTCTGCTCTTTAGTTCTCTATAGACAGACACATCTTGCTGTATCAGCTGCTGACATCAGGTTAGCCCCTCCCACATCTCTGCTCTTTAGTTCTCTATAGACAGACACATCTTGCTGTATCAGCTGCTGACATCAGGTTAGCCCCTCCCTCATCTCTGCTCTTTAGTTCTCTATAGACAGACACATCTTGCTGTATCAGCTGCTGACATCAGGTTAGCCCCTCCCTCATCTCTGCTCTTTAGTTCTCTATAGACAGACACATCTTGCTGTATCAGCTGCTGACATCAGGTTAGCTCCTCCCTCATCTCTGCTCTTTAGTTCTCTATAGACAGACACATCTTGCTGTATCAGCTGCTGACATCAGGTTAGCCCCTCCCTCATCTCTGCTCTTTAGTTCTCTATAGACAGACACATCTTGCTGTATCAGCTGCTGACATCAGGTTAGCCCCTCCCTCATCTCTGCTCTTTAGTTCTCTATAGACAGACACATCTTGCTGTATCAGCTGCTGACATCAGGTTAGCCCCTCCCTCATCTCTGCTCTTTAGTTCTCTATAGACAGACACATCTTGCTGTATCAGCTGCTGACATCAGGTTAGCCCCTCCCACATCTCTGCTCTTTAGTTCTCTATAGACAGACACATCTTGCTGTATCAGCTGCTGACATCAGGTTAGCCCCTCCCTCATCTCTGCTCTTTAGTTCTCTATAGACAGACACATCTTGCTGTATCAGCTGCTGACATCAGGTTAGCCCCTCCCACATCTCTGCTCTTTAGTTCTCTATAGACAGACACATCTTGCTGTATCAGCTGCTGACATCAGGTTAGCCCCTCCCTCATCTCTGCTCTTTAGTTCTCTATAGACAGACACATCTTGCTGTATCAGCTGCTGACATCAGGTTAGCCCCTCCCACATCCCTGCTCTTTAGTTCTCTATAGACAGACACATCTTGCTGTATCAGCTGCTGACATCAGGTTAGCCCCTCCCTCATCTCTGCTCTTTAGTTCTCTATAGACAGACACATCTTGCTGTATCAGCTGCTGACATCAGGTTAGCCCCTCCCACATCTCTGCTCTTTAGTTCTCTATAGACAGACACATCTTGCTGTATCAGCTGCTGACATCAGGTTAGCCCCTCCCTCATCTCTGCTCTTTAGTTCTCTATAGACAGACACATCTTGCTGTATCAGCTGCTGACATCAGGTTAGCCCCTCCCTCATCTCTGCTCTTTAGTTCTCTATAGACAGACACATCTTGCTGTATCAGCTGCTGACATCAGGTTAGCCCCTCCCTCATCTCTGCTCTTTAGTTCTCTATAGACAGACACATCTTGCTGTATCAGCTGCTGACATCAGGTTAGCCCCTCCCTCATCTCTGCTCTTTAGTTCTCTATAGACAGACACATCTTGCTGTATCAGCTGCTGACATCAGGTTAGCCCCTCCCTCATCTCTGCTCTTTAGTTCTCTATAGACAGACACATCTTGCTGTATCAGCTGCTGACATCAGGTTAGCCCCTCCCTCATCTCTGCTCTTTAGTTCTCTATAGACAGACACATCTTGCTGTATCAGCTGCTGACATCAGGTTAGCCCCTCCCACATCTCTGCTCTTTAGTTCTCTATAGACAGACACATCTTGCTGTATCAGCTGCTGACATCAGGTTAGCCCCTCCCTCATCTCTGCTCTTTAGTTCTCTATAGACAGACACATCTTGCTGTATCAGCTGCTGACATCAGGTTAGCCCCTCCCTCATCTCTGCTCTTTAGTTCTCTATAGACAGACACATCTTGCTGTATCAGTTGCTGACATCAGGTTAGCCCCTCCCTCATCTCTGCTCTTTAGTTCTCTATAGACAGACACATCTTGCTGTATCAGCTGCTGACATCAGGTTAGCTCCTCCCTCATCTCTGCTCTTTAGTTCTCTATAGACAGACACATCTTGCTGTATCAGCTGCTGACATCAGGTTAGCCCCTCCCTCATCTCTGCTCTTTAGTTCTCTATAGACAGACACATCTTGCTGTATCAGCTGCTGACATCAGGTTAGCCCCTCCCTCATCTCTGCTCTTTAGTTCTCTATAGACAGACACATCTTGCTGTATCAGCTGCTGACATCAGGTTAGCCCCTCCCTCATCTCTGCTCTTTAGTTCTCTATAGACAGACACATCTTGCTGTATCAGCTGCTGACATCAGGTTAGCCCCTCCCACATCTCTGCTCTTTAGTTCTCTATAGACAGACACATCTTGCTGTATCAGCTGCTGACATCAGGTTAGCCCCTCCCACATCTCTGCTCTTTAGTTCTCTATAGACAGACACATCTTGCTGTATCAGCTGATGACATCAGGTTAGCCCCTCCCTCTGCTCTTTAGTTCTCTATAGACAGACACATCTTGCTATATCAGCTGCTGACATCAGGTTAGCCCCTCCCACATCTCTGCTCTTTAGTTCTCTATAGACAGACACATCTTGCTGTATCAGCTGCTGACATCAGGTTAGCCCCTCCCTCATCTCTGCTCTTTAGTTCTCTATAGACAGAAACATCTTGCTGTATCAGCTGCTGACATCAGGTTAGCCCCTCCCTCATCTCTGCTCTTTAGTTCTCTATAGACAGACACATCTTGCTGTATCAGCTGCTGACATCAGGTTAGCCCCTCCCACATCTCTGCTCTTTAGTTCTCTATAGACAGACACAGTCATGATACTGTAAGTGTTGAAGTGTTGGGGTGTTGATAAATGAAGTGTTTAACCTTTAGGTGATGAGAGCCCAGCCTTAAGACAGCTGAGGGATATGATACTGACAGAGTTTTCACTACAACTCAACTCCCTCCAGCCATCAGCTAAAGAAGAAGAAGTTTTACAGTAAGATTGTTTGCCTGACAACTTTGACAAATCTTCTTTATCAAACCACCTTTGTGTCTCCCAACATTTCTCTTGTCCAGGGTGTATTTATTTGTCCAGGGTGTATTTATTTGTCCAGGGTGTATTTATTTGTCCATGATGTATTTATTTGTCCATGATGTATTTATTTGTCCATGATTTTATTTGTCCAGGGTGTATTTATTTGTCCAGGGTGTATTTATTTGTCCATGGTGTATTTATTTGTCCAGGGTGTATTTATTTGTCCAGGGTGTATTTATTTGTCCATGATGTATTTATTTGTCCATGATGTATTTATTTGTCCATGATGTAATTATTTGTCCAGGGTGTATTTATTTGTCCAAGATGTATTTATTTGTCCATGATGTATTTATTTGTCCATGATTTTATTTGTTCATGATGTATTTATTTGTCCAGGGTGTAAGTTTTAGTCCAAGTTGAGGGGATAACTAATGTCTATTTGTCCAGGGGTTTACTGTGAGGGGATAACTAATGTCTGACATGATGTATTTGTCCAGGGGTTTACTGTGAGGGGATAACTAATGTCTGACATGATGTATTTGTCCAGGGGTTTACTGTGAGGGGATAACTAATGTCTGACATGATGTATTTGTCCAGGGGTTTACAGTGATAACTAATGTCTGACATGATGTATTTGTCCAGGGGTTTACTGTGAGGGGATAACTAATGTCTGACATGATGTATTTGTCCAGGGGTTTACTGTGAGGGGATAACTGTCTAACATGATGTATTTGTCCAGGGGTTTACTGTGAGGGGATAACTAATGTCTGACATGATGTATTTGTCCAGGGGTTTACTGTGAGGGGATAACTAATGTCTGACGTGATGTATTTGTCCAGGGGTTTACTGTGAGGGGATAACTAATGTCTGACATGATGTATTTGTCCAGGGGTTTACTGTGAGGGGATAACTAATGTCTGACATGATGTATTTGTCCAGGGGTTTACTGTGAGGGGATAACTAATGTCTGACATGATGTATTTGTCCAGGGGTTTACTGTGAGGGGATAACTAATGTCTGACATGATGTATTTGTCCAGGGGTTTACTGTGAGGGGATAACTAATGTCTGACATGATGTATTTGTCCAGGGGTTTACTGTGAGGGGATAACTAATGTCTGACATGATGTATTTGTCCAGGGGTTTACTGTGAGGGGATAACTAATGTCTGACATGATGTATTTGTCCAGGGGTTTACTGTGAGGGGATAACTAATGTCTGACATGATGTATTTGTCCAGGGGTTTACAGTGATAACTAATGTCTGACGTGATGTATTTGTCCAGGGGTTTACTGTGAGGGGATAACTAATGTCTGACATGATGTATTTGTCCAGGGGTTTACAGTGATAACTAATGTCTGACATGATGTATTTGTCCAGGGGTTTACTGTGAGGGGATAACTAATGTCTGACATGATGTATTTGTCCAGGGGTTTACAGTGATAACTAATGTCTGACATGATGTATTTGTCCAGGGGTTTACTGTGAGGGGATAACTAATGTCTGACATGATGTATTTGTCCAGGGGTTTACTGTGAGGGGATAACTGTCTGACATGATGTATTTGTCCAGGGGTTTACTGTGAGGGGATAACTGTCTGACATGATGTATTTGTCCAGGGGTTTACTGTGAGGGGATAACTAATGTCTGACATGATGTATTTGTCCAGGGGTTTACAGTGATAACTAATGTCTGACATGATGTATTTGTCCAGGGGTTTACTGTGAGGGGATAACTAATGTCTGACATGATGTATTTGTCCAGGGGTTTACTGTGAGGGGATAACTGTCTGACATGATGTATTTGTCCAGGGGTTTACTGTGAGGGGATAACTAATGTCTGACATGATGTATTTGTCCAGGGGTTTACTGTGAGGGGATAACTGTCTGACATGATGTATTTGTCCAGGGGTTTACTGTGAGGGGATAACTAATGTCTGACATGATGTATTTGTCCAGGGGTTTACTGTGAGGGGATAACTAATGTCTGACATGATGTATTTGTCCAGGGGTTTACTGTGAGGGGATAACTAATGTCTGACATGATGTATTTGTCCAGGGGTTTACTGTGAGGGGATAACTAATGTCTGACATGATGTATTTGTCCAGGGGTTTACTGTGAGGGGATAACTAATGTCTGACGTGATGTATTTGTCCAGGGGTTTACTGTGAGGGGATAACTAATGTCTGACATGATGTATTTGTCCAGGGGTTTACTGTGAGGGGATAACTAATGTCTGACATGATGTATTTGTCCAGGGGTTTACTGTGAGGGGATAACTAATGTCTGACATGATGTATTTGTCCAGGGGTTTACTGTGAGGGGATAACTAATGTCTGACATGATGTATTTGTCCAGGGGTTTACAGTGATAACTAATGTCTGACATGATGTATTTGTCCAGGGGTTTACTGTGAGGGGATAACTGTCTGACATGATGTATTTGTCCAGGGGTTTACTGTGAGGGGATAACTAATGTCTGACATGATGTATTTGTCCAGGGGTTTACTGTGAGGGGATAACTAATGTCTGACATGATGTATTTGTCCAGGGGTTTACTGTGAGGGGATAACTAATGTCTGACATGATGTATTTGTCCAGGGGTTTACTGTGAGGGGATAACTAATGTCTGACATGATGTATTTGTCCAGGGGTTTACTGTGAGGGGATAACTAATGTCTGACATGATGTATTTGTCCAGGGGTTTACTGTGAGGGGATAACTAATGTCTGACGTGATGTATTTGTCCAGGGGTTTACTGTGAGGGGATAACTAATGTCTGACATGATGTATTTGTCCAGGGGTTTACTGTGAGGGGATAACTAATGTCTGACATGATGTATTTGTCCAGGGGTTTACTGTGAGGGGATAACTAATGTCTGACATGATGTATTTGTCCAGGGGTTTACTGTGAGGGGATAACTAATGTCTGACATGATGTATTTGTCCAGGGGTTTACAGTGATAACTAATGTCTGACATGATGTATTTGTCCAGGGGTTTACTGTGAGGGGATAACTAATGTCTGACATGATGTATTTGTCCAGGGGTTTACAGTGATAACTAATGTCTGACATGATGTATTTGTCCAGGGGTTTACTGTGAGGGGATAACTAAAGTCTGACATGATGTATTTGTCCAGGGGTTTACAGTGATAACTAATGTCTGACGTGATGTATTTGTCCAGGGGTTTACTGTGAGGGGATAACTAATGTCTGACATGATGTATTTGTCCAGGGGTTTACTGTGAGGGGATAACTAATGTCTGACATGATGTATTTGTCCAGGGGTTTACAGTGATAACTAATGTCTGACATGATGTATTTGTCCAGGGGTTTACTGTGAGGGGATAACTAATGTCTGACATGATGTATTTGTCCAGGGGTTTACAGTGATAACTAATGTCTGACATGATGTATTTGTCCAGGGGTTTACTGTGAGGGGATAACTAATGTCTGACATGATGTATTTGTCCAGGGGTTTACTGTGAGGGGATAACTGTCTGACATGATGTATTTGTCCAGGGGTTTACTGTGAGGGGATAACTAATGTCTGACATGATGTATTTGTCCAGGGGTTTACAGTGATAACTAATGTCTGACATGATGTATTTGTCCAGGGGTTTACTGTGAGGGGATAACTGTCTGACATGATGTATTTGTCCAGGGGTTTACTGTGAGGGGATAACTAATGTCTGACATGATGTATTTGTCCAGGGGTTTACTGTGAGGGGATAACTAATGTCTGACATGATGTATTTGTCCAGGGGTTTACTGTGAGGGGATAACTAATGTCTGACATGATGTATTTGTCCAGGGGTTTACTGTGAGGGGATAACTAATGTCTGACATGATGTATTTGTCCAGGGGTTTACTGTGAGGGGATAACTAATGTCTGACATGATGTATTTGTCCAGGGGTTTACAGTGATAACTAATGTCTGACATGATGTATTTGTCCAGGGGTTTACTGTGAGGGGATAACTAATGTCTGACATGATGTATTTGTCCAGGGGTTTACTGTGAAGGGATAACTGTCTGACATGATGTATTTGTCCAGGGGTTTACTGTGAGGGGATAACTAATGTCTGACATGATGTATTTGTCCAGGGGTTTACTGTGATGGGATAACTAATGTCTGACATGATGTATTTGTCCAGGGGTTTACTGTGAGGGGATAACTAATGTCTGACATGATGTATTTGTCCAGGGGTTTACTGTGAGGGGATAACTAATGTCTGACATGATGTATTTGTCCAGGGGTTTACTGTGAGGGGATAACTAATGTCTGACATGATGTATTTGTCCAGGGGTTTACTGTGAGGGGATAACTAATGTCTGACATGATGTATTTGTCCAGGGGTTTACTGTGAGGGGATAACTAATGTCTGACATGATGTATTTGTCCAGGGGTTTACTGTGAGGGGATAACTAATGTCTGACATGATGTATTTGTCCAGGGGTTTACTGTGAGGGGATAACTAATGTCTGACCTCTGCATGTGACAGGCTGTCTGATGATCTGGTCTGGTACATCCTGAAACTGGCTGTCAAAGAATCCTGCACATTGCTCAACCACGCTCGCTCCTGGTCCAAACTGAACTTCCAGAAAACTATTTCAAACATGCCAGTCAGTTGATTCAATTTTACATGCTAATACAACTTAAATCTGTTGGTTAAATCTCTGTATCAAAACATTAAACAGCATAAGTAACTCTGTTCATGAAATTCTTGTATCAAAACATTAAACAGCCTAACTCTGTTAATGAAATTCTTGTATTAAAACATAGCGCAGCATAAATCTATGTATTAAAAGACTTGTATTAAAACATACAGCAGCATAAATCTATGTATTAAAAAACTTGTATTCAAACATAGCGCAGCATAAATCTATGTATTAAAAGACTTGTATTCAAACATAGCGCAGCATAAATCTATGTATTAAAAGACTTGTATAAAAACATAGCGCAGCATAAATCTATGTATTAAAAGACTTGTATTCAAACATACAGCAGCATAAATCTATGTATTAAAAGACTTGTATGCAAACATAGCACAGCATAAATCTATGTATTAAAAGACTTGTATGCAAACATAGCACAGCATAAATCTATGTATTAAAAGACTTGTATTCAAACATAGCGCAGCATAAATCTATGTATTAAAAGACTTGTATTCAAACATAGAGCAGCATAAATCTATGTATTAAAAGACTTGTATTCAAACCTTTCAGTTGGCCTCCCCTGCTGTCTTGTACCTCTCAGCCCTGCGCTCCTACTACCTGAGGTCTGCTGTACTGTATGACACATCCCACACCACCAGCTCTGGAGACTTGCTACCACTAGAGGTTCATTGCTTCCTTTCTTTCTCTTGAACAAATAAGCAGCTGTAGCACTAGAAAGATGTCTAAAAACTCTTGATTTGTGCAGGCCATTCAAGCCAAAGTGTTGGCTCTGTCCTCCAAGCTGATCACTGGGGCCTGCGAGGTGCTGGAGAGTTTCCTGGACACCTGCAACATTGTGCTGGCGGCCTCACAGACAGAGGAGCTGGAGGCCTGGCTGGCTGGCCTGGAGAGGCTGGCCAAAAGTACCATCCTGGGCTCTCTCATGCCTGTCCTCATCACTGCCCTCACCCACCCCAACCTGCAGTCTCTCAGTCTGGCGGGTGCCCTCATGCCCTCGCTGGTCACCCTCAGCCTCTTGGCCAGTCAAGTAAGTCAATTTTAGCCAGTCAAGTCAATTTTAGCCAGTCAAGTCAATTTTAGCCAGTCAAGTAAGTCAGCCAGTCAAGTAAGTCAATTTTAGCCAGTCAAGTAAGTCAGCCAGTCAAGTAAGTCAGCCAGTCAAGTAAGTCAGCCAGTCAAGTAAGTCAGCCAGTCAAGTAAGTAAGTCAATTTTAGCCAGTCAAGTAAGTAAGTCAATTTTAGCCAGTCAAGTAAGTCAATTTTAGCCAGTCAAGTAAGTCAATTTTAGCCAGTCAAGTAAGTCAGCCAGTCAAGTAAGTCAGCCAGTCAAGTAAGTCAATTTTAGCCAGTCAAGTAAGTAAGTCAATTTTAGCCAGTCAAGCAAGTCAATTTTAGCCAGTCAAATAAGTCAATTTTAGCCAGTCAAGTAAGTCAATTTTAGCCAGTCAAGTAAGTCAAACAATTTTAGCCAGTCAAGTAAGTCAATTTTAGCCAGTCAAGTAAGTCAATTTTAGCCAGTCAAGTAAGTCAAACAATTTTAGCCAGTCAAGTAAGTCAATTTTAGCCAGTCAAGTAAGTCAAACAATTTTAGCCAGTCAAGTAAGTCAAACAATTTTAGCCAGTCAAGTAAGTCAATTTTAGCCAGTCAAGTAAGTCAAACAATTTTAGCCAGTCAAGTAAGTCAATTTTAGCCAGTCAAGTAAGTCAATTTTAGCCAGTCAAGTAAGTCAATTTTAGCCAATCAAGTAAGTCAATTTTAGCCAGTCAAGTAAGTCAAACAATTTTAGCCAGTCAATTTTAGCCAGTCAAGTAAGTCAATTTTAGCCAGTCAAGTAAGTCAATTTTAGCCAGTCAAGTAAGTCAATTTTAGCCAGTCAAGTAAGTCAATTTTAGCCAGTCAAGTAAGTCAATTTTAGCCAGTCAAGTAAGTCAAACAATTTTAGCCAGTCAATTAAGTCAAACAATTTTGGCAAGTCAAGTAAGTCTTCTGTTGATGTGGTGTGTGGGTGATGTACAAAATTAAACAGTGAATGTTGATCTTGCTGTCATGTCATTGTTGAGCCTGCTGATTTCAGGCTGCCTTAAAGATGAAAAGCCAAGAACTGGCAGCAAGTGCATCTCTGACAGCAAACAGTGACCTTGACCTAGACTCTGATAAAGAAATGGCAGAGTTTATTGGAGAAGCCCTACACAGAGATGAGTAAGTGAAACCCAACTGTTGGAACTTCAGCTTGGTTTTCTTTAGATTGTTATACACCATTTTATTCTAAATCTACCCAAGTATCATGCTAAAACACAATTCAATTTGTTTTCAAGTTCATTTAAGTAAAATAAAACTTTAAAACCTTGTTCTGAACAATTTTAAAAACTGAAGTTAGATCATTCTAGTTCTGGGATAGCAATTTGTCTCAGTTGTGTAACAATGAAATGGAGGAGTAATTAGATATTTGTCACAGTTATGTAACAATGAATTGAAGGAGTAATTAGATATTTGTCTTAGTTATGTAACAATGAAATGGAGTAATTAGATATTTGTCTCAGTTATGTAACAATGAATTGAAGGAGTAATTAGATATTTGTCTCAGTTGTGTAACAATAAATTGAAGGAGTAATTAGATATTTGTCTCAGTTGTGTAACAATGAATTGAAGGAGTAATTAGATATTTGTCTCAGTTGTGTAACAATGAATTGAAGGAGTAATTAGATATTTGTCTCAGTTATGTAACAATGAATTGAAGGAGTAATTAGATATTTGTCACAGTTATGTAACAATGAATTGAAGGAGTAATTAGATATTTGTCTCAGTTGTGTAACAATAAATTGAAGGAGTAATTAGATATTTGTCTCAGTTATGTAACAATGAATTGAAGGAGTAATTAGATATTTGTCACAGTTGTGTAACAATGAATTGAAGGAGTAATTAGATATTTGTCTCAGTTATGTAACAATGAATTGAAGGAGTAATTAGATATTTGTCTCAGTTATGTAACAATGAATTGTAGGAGTAATTAGATATTTGTCACAGTTATGTAACAATGAATTGAAGGAGTAATTAGATATTTGTCTCAGTTATGTAACAATGAATTGAAGGAGTAATTAGATATTTGTCTCAGTTGTGTAACAATAAATTGAAGGAGTAATTAGATATTTGTCTCAGTTATGTAACAATTAAATGAAGGAGTAATTAGATATTTGTCTCAGTTATGTAACAATGAATTGAAGGAGTAATTAGATATTTGTCACAGTTATGTAACAACTTAAGTTTGAATCTGGGTTCAAGTCAATATATGTCCCTGAGTCAACCCAGCTAGATGGGTACCTAACTCTTGTTAGGGAAAGTAACTAAAGGCAGCTGGGCATAGTGCTGACCACACTATCCCTTCCTATGCCGAGGTCACAGAAACAGGTGAACTCTACTTCACTTGCCCCATGGACCTTCAGGCTTGACTTTTGTATGTACATGAAGCAGTGAATAGAATGTGATCATTGTGTGACCATCTTTCTGTCAGTGCTGGCATGAGCATGGAGGAAGAAGAAGGTTTCCTGACTGGCCTCAAGATCCCCACACCCTGGGCCTCGGGTAAGACAGTGGAGACCATCCACCCAGTCAGGGACAACTACAAATTCAAGGAAACTATTCACATCCCTGGGGCACGCTGCTTATATCTCAGATTTGACAGCAGATGTTCATCTCAGTATGATTACGATAAGGTAAGTAACTGATCACATGCCTGCTGCACGGACTATACCTTTAAAGAACAACTATTAAAATATAGTGATATGCATCTATCCTGCCACTACCCCTCTGATCCTGCAACTACCCCTCCTATCACTACCTGTCTGATCCTGCCACTACCTGTCTGATCCTGCCACTACCCCTCTGATCCTGTCACTACCTGTTCTCTACCTGCCTGATCCTGTCACTACCTGTCTGATCCTGTCACTACCTGTCCTGCCACTACCTGTCTGATCCTGTCACTACCTGTCTGATCCTGTCACTACCTGTCCTGTCACTACCTGTCTGATCCTGCAACTACCTGTCTGATCCTGTCACTACCTGTCTGATCCTGTCACTACCTGTCCTGCCACTACCTGTCTGATCCTGTCACTACCTGTCTGATCCTGTCACTACCTGCCTGATCCTGCCACTACCTGTCTGATCCTGCCACTACCTGTCTGATCCTGTCACTACCTGTCCTGCCACTACCTGTCTGATCCTGCCACTACCTGTCTGATCCTGTCACTACCTGTCCTGCCACTACCTGTCTGATCCTGTCACTACCTGTCCTGTCACTACCTGTCTGATCCTGTCACTACCTGTCTGATCCTGCCACTACCTGTCTGATCCTGCCACTACCTGTCTGATCCTGTCACTACCTGTCCTGACACTACCTGTCTGATCCTGTCACTACCTGTCCTGTCACTACCTGTCTGATCCTGTCACTACCTGTCTGATCCTGTCACTACCTGTCTGATCCTGTCACTACCTGTTCTCTACCTGCCTGATCCTGTCACTACCTGTCTGATCCTGTCACTACCTGTCTGATCCTGTCACTACCTGTCTGATCCTGTCATTACCTGTCCTGCCACTACCTGTCTGATCCTGTCATTACCTGTCCTGTCACTACCTGTCTGATCCTGTCACTACCTGTCTGATCACCTACACAGTGTGATGTTGCTGATGTTTTGTGTTGTCCTCTCCTGCAGGTAGTGGTCTATGCTGGTGCTGGCATCAATGGCAAGAAGGTTGTGGAATACGGTGGAAACTCTTTTGGTTACGGCAGTCGTAGTGTACTGGGTAGTGGTTGGCCCAAAGATTTGGTTAAGGTGAGGTTGGCCCAAAGATTTGGTTAAGGTGAGGTTGGCCCAAAGATTTGGTTAAGGTGAGGTTGGCCCAAAGATTTGGTTAAGGTGAGGTTGGCCCAAAGATTTGGTTAAGGTGAGGTTGGCCCAAAGATTTGGTTAAGGTGAGGTTGGCCCAAAGATTTGGTTAAGGTGAGGTTGGCCCAAAGATTTGGTTAAGGTGAGGTTGGCCCAAAGATTTGGTTAAGGTGAGGTTGGCCCAAAGATTTGGTTAAGGTGAGGTTGGCCCAAAGATTTGGTTAAGGTGAGGTTGGCCCAAAGATTTGGTTAAGGTGAGGTTGGCCCAAAGATTTGGTTAAGGTGAGGTTGGCCCAAAGATTTGGTTAAGGTGAGGTTGGCCCAAAGATTTGGTTAAGGTGAGGTTGGCCCAAAGATTTGGTTAAGGTGAGGTTGGCCCAAAGATTTGGTTAAGGTGAGGTTGGCCCAAAGATTTGGTTAAGGTGAGGTTGGCCCAAAGATTTGGTTAAGGTGAGGTTGGCCCAAAGATTTGGTTAAGGTGAGGTTGGCCCAAAGATTTGGTTAAGGTGAGGTTGGCCCAAAGATTTGGTTAAGGTGAGGTTGGCCCAAAGATTTGGTTAAGGTGAGGTTGGCCCAAAGATTTGGTTAAGGTGAGGTTGGCCCAAAGATTTGGTTAAGGTGAGGTTGGCCCAAAGATTTGGTAATGTGAGGTTGGCCCAAAGATTTGGTTAAGGTGAGGTTGGCCCAAAGATTTGGTTAAGGTGAGGTTGGCCCAAAGATTTGGTTAAGGTGAGGTTGGCCCAAAGATTTGGTTAAGGTGAGGTTGGCCCAAAGATTTGGTTAAGGTGAGGTTGGCCCAAAGATTTGGTTAAGGTGAGGTTGGCCCAAAGATTTGGTTAAGGTGAGGTTGGCCCAAAGATTTGGTAATGTGAGGTTGGCCCAAAGATTTGGTTAAGGTGAGGTTGGCCCAAAGATTTGGTAATGTGAGGTTGGCCCAAAGATTTGGTTAAGGTGAGGTTGGCCCAAAGATTTGGTAATGTGAGGTTGGCACAGAAATGACCTAGTCAGCACTAATAATTTCTGTTTGACCTTTGAACTTCAACAGGTAGATGGAGACACTGTCACATTGACTTTTGAAATGCGCAGCGGACGGGAACATAACACACCTGACAAGGCCATGTGGGGATTTGCTTGTACAATTAGAGCACAGGTCAGCTTATTTTAGACCCCCCCCCTAACAGCACAGGTCAGCCCAGTCAGTAAAAGATATTGTACCCTCCCATCAGTACTGGATTCTAATTAATCTATTTGCCTGTTCTTTTTGAAGACCATACAAACATTGCTGTATCTCAAAGTTATGTTCATCTAGTGGTCTGGCCAGTCTTTACAAAGTTTTCCTTTTTCAATGTGTATTTCCTTTGAACATACTTAAAGCAAGGTCCAAATGTCCCCAGGAATCAGCGGAGGAAGTGACCCCAGGACTCCCCTTCTTGTCTGACCTGGCTCTAGGGCTGTCAGTCCTGTTGTGCACCCAGTTGGCCCAGTTGTACCACGGCTCCCCCGCCAGTCAGGACGAGGCAGATTGTCAGCACCTCCTCAAGTCCAGGATATTGCAGAGGTGGCCAGATAAGTTGTTACATGGGAGCTGGGCTAGCAGAGGTGGCCAGATAAGTTGTTACATGGGAGCTGGGCTAGTACAGAGGTGGCCAGATAAGTTGTTACATGGGAGCTGGGCTAGCAGAGGTGGCCAGATAAGTTGTTACATGGGAGCTGGGCTAGCAGAGGTGGCCAGATAAGTTGTTACATGGGAGCTGGGCTAGTACAGAGGTGGCCAGATCAGTTGTTACATGGGAGCTGGGCTAGTACAGAGGTGGCCAGATAAGTTGTTACATGGGAGCTGGGCTAGTAGAGGTGGCCAGATAAGTTGTTACATGGGAGCTGGGCTAGTACAGAGGTGGCCAGATAAGTTGTTACATGGGAGCTGGGCTAGCAGAGGTGGCCAGATAAGTTGTTACATGGGAGCTGGGCTAGCAGAGGTGGCCAGATAAGTTGTTACATGGGAGCTGGGCTAGTACAGAGGTGGCCAGATAAGTTGTTACATGGGAGCTGGGCTAGCAGAGGTGGCCAGATAAGTTGTTACATGGGAGCTGGGCTAGTAGAGGTGGCCAGATAAGTTGTTACATGGGAGCTGGGCTAGTACAGAGGTGGCCAGATAAGTTGTTACATGGGAGCTGGGCTAGCAGAGGTGGCCAGATAAGTTGTTACATGGGAGCTGGGCTAGCAGAGGTGGCCAGATAAGTTGTTACATGGGTGCTAGACTTACAGATGAGATCCATATAAGACACTCTTTAGTTAATGCCACTTGAGTTGATGAACTGCCATTGAATGAGGGTGTTAGGACCCTAGCTGGACGTAGTGAGCTACTTGCCCATGGACTTGTAGCCACCAGATTCTGCCTATGTTGGTTGCTGGCTACAGTTGAACAATTTCCTCCCCCAGATGTATCTGGAAGACTGAAAGATGTGCTGATGGTGTTGAGAGATCTTCTGAAGCCTCAAGTGCTGCCCTGGCCTCCCCTCCCAGAGCTGATGAGCCGGAGCTGTCTGGGGCCCTGATGAGTGCCCGCCTGCCCCGCATCAAGCTCTCCTCAGACATCATGGACAGGCTGAGGAGGCTCATCAAACGCCAGCCTGTCAGACTCAGGGCCTCAATCAAGTCAGTCCTATTCTTTTCTTGTACCCTTTTCACCATCTAGGGCAGCTCAAGTAGATTTCCCAAAGACAAGCCATCATTGCTTTATCTAACATGAGTCAGTTAGCCATTAGAATTGAGTGGACTCAGGAATATTATAACTATCTTATAAGATGTGAAGTTTAGACCTTCAAGGTTAGCAGTGAGTGTTGAAAGAAATTCTCTCCCCTGAAAGACATGAACTGTTTGAATAAAGATGTTTTGTCCTGACCAATCAGATCAGCCATTGAGATGGAGGTTGTTGAAGAGAGTATCATATCAGCTGTGGCCAAGCACCTGGGTTTGACCGATTCACTGCGAGACTTGAGAACTGTTGTAGACAAACAAGGGGATGAGCTTGCTGCCCTCATGGCCATTTTAGAAGAAACCTATAGAAGATTTGAAGTTTTGATTCGACAACTTCAGGTAATATACCTCAACTTTGTAATATCTTAGATTGTTTGTTAAATACCCGAACTTTACACGGCTGCTGTTTTAGATGGTTAGTTATATATCGGAACTTTGTACCTTACTTTGCACTTATTTTATTAATGTTCTTTTTTTGCTGTTGAAATTTGAGGTTGTGTTTATTAGATGAAATAAGTACAATTGTTTAATTAAGATGTGTTGATGTACAGTTGATGGTTTGTGTTGATGTACAACTGATGGTTTGTGTTGATTGGTTTGTGTTGATTGGTTTGTGTTGATGTACAGCTGATGGTTTGTGTTGATTGGTTTGTGTTGATGTACAGCTGATGGTTTGTGTTGATTGGTTTGTGTTGATGTACAGCTGATGGTTTGTGTTGATTGGTTTGTGTTGATTGGTTTTGTTTTGATGTACAGCTGATGGTTTGTGTTGATTGGTTTGTGTTGATTGGTTTGTGTTGATTGGTTTGTGTTGATTGGTTTGTGTTGATGTACAGCTGATGGTTTGTATTGATGTACAGCTGATGGTTTGTGTTGATGTACAGCTGATGGTTTGTGTTGATTGGTTTGTGTTGATTGGTTTGTGTTGATTGGTTTGTGTTGATGTACAGTTGATGGTTTGTGTTGATGTTCAGCTGATGGTTTGTGTTGATTGGTTTGTGTTGATTGGTTTGTGTTGATGTACAGCTGATGGTTTGTGTTGATTGGTTTGTGTTGATTGGTTTGTGTTGATTGGTTTGTGTTGATGTACAGCTGATGGTTTGTGTTGATTGGTTTGTGTTGATTGGTTTGTGTTGATGTACAGCTGATGGTTTGTGTTGATTGGTTTGTGTTGATGTACAGTTGATGGTTTGTGTTGATGTACAGCTGATGGTTTGTGTTGATGTACAGCTGTTGGTTTGTGTTGATTGGTTTGTGTTGATGTACAGTTGATGGTTTGTGTTGATGTACAGCTGATGGTTTGTGTTGATGTACAGCTGTTGGTTTGTGTTGATTGGTTTGTGTTGATTGGTTTGTGTTGATGTACAGCTGATGGGTGAGCTGGAGAAACGCTGGGAGACGGAGGTTGAAGAGAGAGCTCTAGGTCCGGGCTCCAAGTGTGTCGGCCTTGAGGAATTGACTGTCTCAAGTCCGTCAAATGATCCACCTTTTTTCCATGATTATCACTTGCAAGAGGTAATCATTTTTAGAATTATTCCTCCCAACTATTTTATTTATTTTATGGTATTTACTTTTTGCATATTAATAAGACATGCGATTAAATTTTTTTAGATTCGTTACAAAGAGCTGACCATATTGTCTTTCCTAAAAGAGGTTGCCATGGAAACCAATGACATGGAAGCCACGATAAAAAATTTGCTGTAAGATTTTTGTGTTCGTGTGTTGATCTTTTATACCTGTCAAAGTCTTGTTTGTGTGTTGATCTTTTGTCAAAGTCTTGTTTGTGTATTGATCTTTTATACCTGTCAGTCTTGTTCATGTGTTGATCTTTTGTCAGTCTTGTTGATGTGTTGATCTTTTATCAAAGTCTTGTTCATGTGTTGATCTTTTATCAAAGTCTTGTTCATGTGTTGATCTTTTATATCAGTCAAAGTCTTGTTCGTGTGTTGATCTTTTGTCAAAGTCTTGTTCATGTTTATAATTTTACCCAGTGAAAAGTTTGCATCAGACGTTGAGGCAACCCGAGGGTGCCAGAAAAAAGAAAGCTTGCCTAAAACCAAGCAGGTGGTGTCCGGCATTCTCTCTCGTCTGGAGCTTCTGCTGCATGTCAACAGTGTGCCAGTGGACGCCCAGTCAGCCCTGACCCGCACAATGTCACACACCCAGGGATTTAGTGGTAAGTTGTTCCATGGTTTCATGGACTAATGGTCTCATGGACTCATGGTCTCATGGACTCATGGTCTCATGGACTAATGGTCTCATGGACTAATGGTCTCATGGACTAATGGTCTCATGGACTAATGGTCTCATGGACTAATGGTCTCATGGACTAATGGTATCATGGACAAATGATCTCATGGACTAATGGTCTCATGGACTAATGGTCTCATGGTCTCATGGACTAATGGTCTCATGGTCTAATGGACTAATGGTCTCATGGACTAATGGTCTCATGGACTAATGGTCTCATGGACTAATGGTCTAATGGTCTCATGGACTAATGGTCTCATGGACTAATGGTCTCATGGACTAATGGTCTAATGGACTAATGGTCTCATGGATTAATGGTCTAATGGACTAATGGTCTCATGGACTAATGGTCTAATGGACAAAAGATATCAGGATAAAATATATTATGGACAAATGGTCTCATGGACTAATGGTCTAATGGACAAAGATATCAGGATAAAATATATTATGGACAAATGGTCTCATGGACTAATGGTCTAATGGACTAATGGTCTCATGGACTAATGGTCTCATGGACTAATGGTCTAATGGACTAATGGTCTCATGGACTAATGGTCTCATGGACTAATGGTCTAATGGTCTAATGAACTAATGGTCTCATGGACTAATGGTCTCATGGACTAATGGTCTCATGGACTAATGGTCTAATGGACTAATGGTCTCATGGACTAATGGTCTAATGGACTAATGGTCTCATGGACTAATGGTCTAATGGACTAATGGTCTCATGGACTAATGGACTAATGGTCTAATGGACTAATGGTCTCATGGACTAATGGTCTAATGGACTAATGGTCTCATGGACAAATGATCTCATGGTCTAATGGACAAAAGATATCAGGATAAAATATATTATGGACAAATGATCTCATGGACTAATGGTCTAATGGACAAAAGATATCAGGATAAAATATATTATGGACATATGATCTCATGGACTAATGGTCTAATGGACAAAAGATGTCAGGATAAAATATATTATGGACAAATGATCTCATGGTCTAATGGACAAAATATATCAGGAGAAACTATATTAAGGACAAATGATCTCATGGACTAATGGTCTAATGGACAAAAGATATCAGGATAAAATATATTATGGACAAATGATCTCAGGCAAAATATCCCAGAGAAAATATCTCACAGAGAAATATTTTTAAGGTTTCCCTATTGTCATTAAGGAGATGAAAAACACAATCGGGTTGACGAATTGTGACATTGATGGACTATCTATAAAAATTGTGACAGGAATGGACTTTGTTTGATGACTTTGTTTGATGACTTCGTTTGATGACTTGATGACTTTGTTTGATGACTTTGTTGGATGACTTTGTTTGATGACTTTGTTTGATGACTATGTTTGATGACTTTGTTTGATGACTTTGTTTGATGACTTTGTTTGATGACTTTGTTTGATGACTTTGTTTGATGACTATGTTTGATTACTTTGTTTGATGACTTTGTTTGATGACTTGATGACTTTGTTTGATGACTTTGTTTGATGACTTTGTTTGATGACTTTGTTTGATGACTTTGTTTGATGACTTTGTTTGATGACTTGATGACTTTGTTTGATGACTTTGTTTGATGACTTTGTTTGATGACTTGATGACTTTGTTTGATGACTTGATGACTTTGTTTGATGACTTTGTTTGATGACTTGATGACTTTGTTTGATGACTTTGTTTGATGACTTAGTTTGATGACTTTGTTTGATGCTTATCTTTGATGACTTTGTTTGATGCTTATCTTTGATGACTTTGTTTGATGCTTATCTTTGATGACTTTGTTTGATGCTAATCTTTGATGACTTTGTTTGATGACTTGATGACTTTGTTTGATGACTTTGTTTGATGCTAATCTTTGATAAATTTGTTTTTGATGACTGTCACTAGAAGACCTGATGGTCAAATCTGACACAGATGTGTGTCGCCCACTGCAAGGCTTTAGTCGCAGCATGTCAGCCCCCATTTGTATTGACCCTGATGACACGGGTCTATTCAAACACATCAGGTAGTTATGACACATGTCTATTCAAACATCAGGTAGTTATGGCACGGGTCTATTCAAACATCAGGTAGTTATGGCACATGTCTATTCAAACATCAGGTAGTTATGGCACGGGTCTATTCAAACATCAGGTAGTTATGGCACATGTCTATTCAAACATCAGGTAGTTATGGCACGGGTCTATTCAAACATCAGGTAGTTATGGCACGGGTCTATTCAAACATCAGGTAGTGATGGCACATGTCTATTCAAACACATCAGGTAGTGATGGCATGGGTCTATTGAAACATCAGGTAGTTATGGCACGGGTCTATTCAAACATCAGGTAGTTATGGAACGGGTCTATTCAAACATCAGGTAGTTATGGCACATGTCTATTCAAACACATCAGGTAGTGATGGCATGGGTCTATTGAAACATCAGGTAGTTATGACACATGTCTATTCAAACATCAGGTAGTTATGGCACGGGTCTATTCAAACATCAGGTAGTTATGGCACGGGTCTATTCAAACATCAGGTAGTTATGGCACGGGTCTATTCAAACATCAGGTAGTTATGGCACATGTCTATTCAAACACATCAGGTAGTTATGGCATGGGTCTATTGAAACATCAGGTAGTTATGGCACGGGTCTATTCAAACATCAGGTAGTTATGGCACGGGTCTATTCAAACATCAGGTAGTTATGGCATGGGTCTATTCAAACATCAGGTAGTTATGGCATGGGTCTATTCAAACATCAGGTAGTTATGGCATGGGTCTATTCAAACATCAGGTAGTTATGGCATGGAACATCAGGTAGTTATAGCATGGGTCTATTGAAACATCAGGTAGCTATGGCACGGGTCTATTCAAACATCAGGTAGTTATGGCATGGGTCTATTCAAACATCAGGTAGTTATGGCATGGGTCTATTCAAACATCAGGTAGTTATGGCATGGGTCTATTCAAACATCAGGTAGTTATGGCATGGGTCTATTCAAACATCAGGTAGTTATGGCATGGGCCTATTCAAACATCAGGTAGTTATGGCATGGGTCTATTCAAACATCAGGTAGTTATGGCATGGAACATCAGGTAGTTATGGCATGGGTCTATTGAAACATCAGGTAGTTATGGCACGGGTCTATTCAAACATCAGGTAGTTATGGCATGGGTCTATTCAAACATCAGGTAGTTATGGCATGGAACATCAGGTAGTTATGGCATGGGTCTATTGAAACATCAGGTAGTTATGGCACATGTCTATTCAAACACATCAGGTAGTGATGGCATGGGTCTATTGAAACATCAGGTAGTTATGGCACGGGTCTATTCAAACATCAGGTAGTTATGGAACGGGTCTATTCAAACATCAGGTAGTTATGGCACATGTCTATTCAAACACATCAGGTAGTGATGGCATGGGTCTATTGAAACATCAGGTAGTTATGACACATGTCTATTCAAACATCAGGTAGTTATGGCACGGGTCTATTCAAACATCAGGTAGTTATGGCACGGGTCTATTCAAACATCAGGTAGTTATGGCACGGGTCTATTCAAACATCAGGTAGTTATGGCACATGTCTATTCAAACACATCAGGTAGTTATGGCATGGGTCTATTGAAACATCAGGTAGTTATGGCACGGGTCTATTCAAACATCAGGTAGTTATGGCACGGGTCTATTCAAACATCAGGTAGTTATGGCATGGGTCTATTCAAACATCAGGTAGTTATGGCATGGGTCTATTCAAACATCAGGTAGTTATGGCACGGGTCTATTCAAACATCAGGTAGTTATGGCATGGGTCTATTCAAACATCAGGTAGTTATGGCACGGGTCTATTCAAACATCAGGTAGTTATGGCATGGGTCTATTCAAACATCAGGTAGTTATGGCACATGTCTATTCAAACATCAGGTAGTTATGGCATGGGTCTATTCAAACATCAGGTAGTTATGGCATGGGTCTATTCAAACATCAGGTAGTTATGGCATGGGTCTATTCAAACATCAGGTAGTTATGGCATGGGTCTATTCAAACATCAGGTAGTTATGGCATGGAACATCAGGTAGTTATGGCATGGGTCTATTGAAACATCAGGTAGCTATGGCACGGGTCTATTCAAACATCAGGTAGTTATGGCATGGGTCTATTCAAACATCAGGTAGTTATGGCATGGGTCTATTCAAACATCAGGTAGTTATGGCATGGGTCTATTCAAACATCAGGTAGTTATGGCATGGGTCTATTCAAACATCAGGTAGTTATGGCATGGGCCTATTCAAACATCAGGTAGTTATGGCATGGGTCTATTCAAACATCAGGTAGTTATGGCATGGAACATCAGGTAGTTATGGCATGGGTCTATTGAAACATCAGGTAGTTATGGCATGGGTCTATTCAAACATCAGGTAGTTATGGCATGGGTCTATTCAAACATCAGGTAGTTATGGCATGGAACATCAGGTAGTTATGGCATGGGTCTATTGAAACATCAGGTAGTTATGGCATGGGTCTATTCAAACATCAGGTAGTTATGGCAGGGGTCTATTGAAACATCAGGTAGTTATGGCACATGTCTATTCAAACATCAGGTAGTTATGGCACGGGTCTATTCAAACATCAGGTAGTTATGGCATGGGTCTATTCAAACATCAGGTAGTTATGGCACATGTCTATTCAAACATCAGGTAGTTATGGCACGGGTCTATTCAAACATCAGGTAGTTATGGCATGGGTCTATTCAAACATCAGGTAGTTATGGCACATGTCTATTCAAACATCAGGTAGTTATGGTACGGGTCTATTCAAACATCAGGTAGTTATGGCATGGGTCTATTCAAACATCAGGTAGTTATGGCACATGGGTCTATTCAAACATCAGGTAGTTATGGCACACTGGTCTATTCAAGCATCAGGTAGTTATGGCACATGTCTATTCAAACATCAGGTAGTTATGGCATGGGTCTATTCAAACATCAGGTAGTTATGGCACATGTCTATTCAAAGATCAGGTAGTTATGACACATGTCTATTCAAACATCAGGTAGTTATGGCACATGTCTATTCAAAGATCAGGTAGTTATGGCACACGGGTCTATTCAAACATCAGGTAGTTATGGCACATGTCTATTCAAAGATCAGGTAGTTATGGCACATGTCTATTCAAAGATCAGGTAGTTATGGCTGAGTACTGTATATTATCTTTGTGTACCTGAGGGTTGTACATTTTGTCCTCCCAGGAGAAGACACGGGGACAAAGGCAGACATCCAAGCTCTATCCTGCAGGACTTTGTTGATGACGGAGAGGAAGACAAGCCTCCCCATGTCATTGTCATAGACCAGCTGTTTGCCTTCATTGGGACTGACCCAGAGAAAGCTGTAAGTGCCCTAATGTCAGAAAGCTGAGAGTGCCCTAATGTCAGAAAGCTGTAAGTGCCCTAATGTCAGAAAGCTGAGAGTGCCCTAATGTCAGAAAGCTGTAAGTGCCCTAATGTCAGAAAGCTGAGAGTGCCCTAATGTCAGAAAGCTGTAAGTGCCCTAATGTCAGAAAGCTGTAGTGCCCTAATGTCAGAAAGCTGTGAGTGCCCTAATGTCAGAAAGATGTCAGTGCCCTAATGTCAGAAAGCTGAGAGTGCCCTAATGTCAGAAAGCTTTAAGTGCCCTAATGTCAGAAAGCTGAGAGTGCCCTAATGTCAGAAAGCTGTAAGTGCCCTAATGTCAGAAAGCTGTAAGTGCCCTAATGTCAGAAAGCTGAGAGTGCCCTAATGTCAGAAAGCTGTAAGTGCCCTAATGTCAGAAAGCTGAGAGTGCCCTAATGTCAGAAAGCTGAGAGTGCCCTAATGTCAGAAAGCTGAGAGTGCCCTAATGTCAGAAAGCTGAGAGTGCCCTAATGTCAGAAAGATGTCAGTGCCCTAATGTAAGAAAGATGTAGTGCCCTAATGTCAGAAAGCTGAGAGTGCCCTAATGTCAGAAAGATGTCAGTGCCCTAATGTCAGAAAGATGTCAGTGCCCTAATGTCAGAAAGCTGTAAGTGCCCTAATGTCAGAAAGCTGAGAGTGCCCTAATGTCAGAAAGATGTCAGTGCCCTAATGTAAGAAAGATGTAGTGCCCTAATGTCAGAAAGCTGAGAGTGCCCTAATGTCAGAAAGCTGTCAGTGCCCTAATGTCAGAAAGATGTCAGTGCCCTAATGTCAGAAAGATGTCAGTGCCCTAATGTCAGAAAGATGTCAGTGCCTTATTGTTTGCAGGTATCCTGCATCAAGTTTCTAAAAGCTGCTGAAGAAAGACGCAAACGCGGCACCATCCGCAAAGCTGCATTGTCCCACATCAAAGATCTCTTGGCTGCTGCGTCGCGTGTAGGTGGTGCTACACACCTTGTGGCTGCTGTTGCTTCAGTCCTAAGACATGGGCCCAAGTAAGTCTCACTTAAGTATCACATAAATGTCAACTTATCACATGTCATCTTGCTACATAAATGTCAACCTATCACATGTAATGTCAACTTGCTATATAAATATCAACTCACCACATAAATGTCACCTTATTACCTAAATGTTAACTTGCTACATAGATTCGAAACCATTTGTTTGTATGCGCAGGGTGGAGGACTTGCTGTGTGGGGGAATGCAGAATGAAGTCAGGGATGCTTTTGCTGAGGCCATGAGCTGTGTGGTCCAGTTGGCAGCCCACCACCCACTGGCCAGTGCCAGCAGTATAGGCTTGTTGTGTACCATACCCTACACCAGGTCAGTAGAGGCTTGTTGTGTCAGTAGAGGCTTGTTGTGTACCATACCCTACACCAGGTCAGTAGAGGCTTGTTGTGTCAGTAGAGGCTTGTTGTGTACCATACCCTACACCAGGTCAGTACAGGCTTGTTGTGTACCATACCCTACACCAGGTCAGTACAGGCTTGTTGTGTCAGTAGAGGCTTGTTGTGTCAGTATAGGCTTGTTGTGTACCATACCCTACACCAGGTCAGTACAGGCTTGTTGTGTCAGTATAGGCTTGTTGTGTCAGTATAGGCTTGTTGTGTACCATACCCTACACCAGGTCAGTACAGGCTTGTTGTGTCAGTAGAGGCTTGTTGTGTACCATACCCTACACCAGGTCAGTACAGGCTTGTTGTGTCAGTAGAGGCTTGTTGTGTCAGTAGAGGCTTGTTGTGTCAGTAGAGGCTTGTTGTGTCAGTAGAGGCTTGTTGTGTACCATACCCTACACCAGGTCAGTACAGGCTTGTTGTGTCAGTAGAGGCTTGTTGTGTACCATACCCTACACCAGGTCAGTACAGGCTTGTTGTGTCAGTAGAGGCTTGTTGTGTACCATACCCTACACCAGGTCAGTATAGGCTTGTTGTGTACCATACCCTACACCAGGTCAGTATAGGCTTGTTGTGTCAGTAGAGGCTTGTTGTGTACCATACCCTACACCAGGTCAGTACAGGCTTGTTGTGTCAGTAGAGGCTTGTTGTGTACCATACCCTACACCAGGTCAGGTCAGTACAGGCTTGTTGTGTCAGTAGAGGCTTGTTGTGTACCATACCCTACACCAGGTCAGTACAGGCTTGTTGTGTCAGTAGAGGCTTGTTGTGTACCATACCCTACACCAGGTCAGGTCAGTACAGGCTTGTTGTGTCAGTAGAGGCTTGTTGTGTACCATACCCTACACCAGGTCAGTACAGGCTTGTTGTGTCAGTACAGGCTTGTTGTGTACCATACCCTACACCAGGTCAGGTCAGTACAGGCTTGTTGTGTCAGTAGAGGCTTGTTGTGTACCATACCCTACACCAGGTCAGTACAGGCTTGTTGTGTCAGTAGAGGCTTGTTGTGTACCATACCCTACACCAGGTCAGTACAGGCTTGTTGTGTCAGTAGAGGCTTGTTGTGTACCATACCCTACACCAGGTCAGGTCAGTACAGGCTTGTTGTGTCAGTACAGGCTTGTTGTGTACCATACCCTACACCAGGTCAGTACAGGCTTGTTGTGTCAGTAGAGGCTTGTTGTGTCAGTAGAGGCTTGTTGTGTACCATACCCTACACCAGGTCAGGTCAGTACAGGCTTGTTGTGTCAGTACAGGCTTGTTGTGTACCATACCCTACACCAGGTCAGTACAGGCTTGTTGTGTCAGTAGAGGCTTGTTGTGTACCATACCCTACACCAGGTCAGTATAGGCTTGTTGTGTACCATACCCTACACCAGGTCAGTATAGGCTTGTTGTGTACCATACCCTACACCAGGTCAGTATAGGCTTGTTGTGTCAGTAGAGGCTTGTTGTGTACCATACCCTACACCAGGTCAGTATAGGCTTGTTGTGTACCATACCCTACACCAGGTCAGGTCAGTACAGGCTTGTTGTGTCAGTAGAGGCTTGTTGTGTACCATACCCTACACCAGGTCAGTACAGGCTTGTTGTGTCAGTATAGGCTTGTTGTGTCAGTATAGGCATGTTGTGTACCATACCCTACACCAGGTCAGTACAGGCTTGTTGTGTCAGTAGAGGCTTGTTGTGTCAGTAGAGGCTTGTTGTGTCAGTAGAGGCTTGTTGTGTCAGTAGAGGCTAGTTGTGTCAGTAGAGGCTTGTTGTGTACCATACCCTACACCAGGTCAGTACAGGCTTGTTGTGTACCATACCCTACACCAGGTCAGTATAGGCTTGTTGTGTCAGTATAGGCTTGTTGTGTACCATACCCTACACCAGGTCAGTACAGGCTTGTTGTGTACCATACCCTACACCAGGTCAGTACAGGCTTGTTGTGTCAGTAGAGGCTTGTTGTGTCAGTATAGGCTTGTTGTGTACCATACCCTACACCAGGTCAGTACAGGCTTGTTGTGTACCATACCCTACACCAGGTCAGTATAGGCTTGTTGTGTCAGTAGAGGCTTGTTGTGTACCATACCCTACACCAGGTCAGTACAGGCTTGTTGTGTACCATACCCTACACCAGGTCAGTATAGGCTTGTTGTGTCAGTAGAGGCTTGTTGTGTCAGTAGAGGCTTGTTGTGTACCATACCCTACACCAGGTCAGTACAGGCTTGTTGTGTCAGTAGAGGCTTGTTGTGTCAGTATAGGCTTGTTGTGTACCATACCCTACACCAGGTCAGTACAGGCTTGTTGTGTCAGTAGAGGCTTGTTGTGTCAGTATAGGCTTGTTGTGTACCATACCCTACACCAGGTCAGTACAGGCTTGTTGTGTCAGTAGAGGCTTGTTGTGTCAGTAGAGGCTTGTTGTGTCAGTATAGGCTTGTTGTGTACCATACCCTACACCAGGTCAGTACAGGCTTGTTGTGTCAGTAGAGGCTTGTTGTGTCAGTAGAGGCTTGTTGTGTACCATACCCTACACCAGGTCAGTACAGGCTTGTTGTGTACCATACCCTACACCAGGTCAGTACAGGCTTGTTGTGTCAGTATAGGCTTGTTGTGTCAGTAGAGGCTTGTTGTGTACCATACCCTACACCAGGTCAGGTCAGTACAGGCTTGTTGTGTCAGTAGAGGCTTGTTGTGTCAGTATAGGCTTGTTGTGTACCATACCCTACACCAGGTCAGTACAGGCTTGTTGTGTACCATACCCTACACCAGGTCAGTACAGGCTTGTTGTGTCAGTAGAGGCTTGTTGTGTCAGTATAGGCTTGTTGTGTACCATACCCTACACCAGGTCAGTACAGGCTTGTTGTGTCAGTAGAGGCTTGTTGTGTCAGTAGAGGCTTGTTGTGTCAGTACAGGCTTGTTGTGTACCATACCCTACACCAGGTCAGTATAGGCTTGTTGTGTCAGTAGAGGCTTGTTGTGTACCATACCCTACACCAGGTCAGTACAGGCTTGTTGTGTACCATACCCTACACCAGGTCAGTACAGGCTTGTTGTGTCAGTAGAGGCTTGTTGTGTACCATACCCTACACCAGGTCAGTACAGGCTTGTTGTGTCAGTAGAGGCTTGTTGTGTACCATACCCTACACCAGGTCAGTATAGGCTTGTTGTGTACCATACCCTACACCAGGTCAGTACAGGCTTGTTGTGTACCATACCCTACACCAGGTCAGTACAGGCTTGTTGTGTCAGTATAGGCTTGTTGTGTACCATACCCTACACCAGGTCAGTACAGGCTTGTTGTGTCAGTAGAGGCTTGTTGTGTACCATACCCTACACCAGGTCAGTACAGGCTTGTTGTGTACCATACCCTACACCAGGTCAGTATAGGCTTGTTGTGTACCATACCCTACACCAGGTCAGTATAGGCTTGTTGTGTCAGTATAGGCTTGTTGTGTACCATACCCTACACCAGGTCAGTACAGGCTTGTTGTGTACCATACCCTACACCAGGTCAGTACAGGCTTGTTGTGTCAGTAGAGGCTTGTTGTGTCAGTATAGGCTTGTTGTGTACCATACCCTACACCAGGTCAGTACAGGCTTGTTGTGTCAGTAGAGGCTTGTTGTGTACCATACCCTACACCAGGTCAGTACAGGCTTGTTGTGTACCATACCCTACACCAGGTCAGTACAGGCTTGTTGTGTACCATACCCTACACCAGGTCAGTACAGGCTTGTTGTGTCAGTAGAGGCTTGTTGTGTACCATACCCTACACCAGGTCAGGTCAGTACAGGCATCAGTTGTTGAAGTAAATTTGATGGCGTCTACTGTTGTGCTCAAGTTATGTTATCATGTGATCTGTGTGTACAAGGTATGCTATCTTTTGATCTGTGTGTACAAGTTATGTAATCTTTTGATCTGTGTGTACAAGTTATGTAATCTTTTGATCTGTGTGTACAAGTTATGTAATCTTTTGATCTGTGTGTACACGGTATGCTATCTAGTGATCTGTGTGTACAAGTTATGTAATCTTATGATCTGTGTGTACAAGTTATGTAATCTTATGATCTGTGTGTACAAGTTATGTAATCTTATGATCTGTGTGTACAAGTTATGTAATCTTGTGATATATGTGTACAAGTTATATAATCTTGTGATCTGTGTGTACAAGTTATGTAATCTTATGATCTGTGTGTACAAGTTATGTACTCTTGTGATATATGTGTACAAGTTATGTGATCTTATGATCTGTGTACAAGTTATGTGATCTTATGATCTGTGTGTACAAGTAATGTTTTAATCTTGTGATCTGTGTACAAATTATGTAATCTTGTGATCTGTGTGTACAAGTTATGTAATCTTGTGATATGTGTACAAGGTATGCTATCTTGTGATATGTGTGTACAAGTTATGTAATCTTATGATCTGTGTGTACAGGTTATATAATCTTGTGATCTGTTTGTACAAGGTATGCTATCTAGTGATCAGTGTGTACAAGTTATGTAATCTTGTGATATGTGTACAAGTAATATTTGAATCTTGTGATGTGTGTACAAGTAATATTTGAATCTTGTGATGTGTGTACAAGTAATATTTGAATCTTCTTGTGATCTGTGTGTACAAGTTATGTAATCTTGTGATATGTGTACAAGTAATATTTGAATCTTGTGATCTGTGTGTACAAGTTATGTAATCTTGTGATATGTGTACAAGTAATATTTGAATCTTGTGATCTGTGTGTACAAGTTATGTAATCTTGTGATATGTGTACAAGTAATATTTGAATCTTGTGATGTGTGTACAGGTAATATTTGAATCTTGTGATGTGTGTGTACAAGTTATATTTGAATCTTGTGATATGTGTACAAGTAATATTTGAATCTTGTGATGTGTGTACAGGGCTGAAGAGAAATGTCTGGTGCGATCTCACCTGGTGTACCTGCTGGACAAGCTCTGCAGCCTGGGGAGCCACAGGGCCGACGGACTGGGTGGGGAGACCCAGAGCCCACGCCAGAAGGTCTCTGCCCTGGCATGGGCTGGGTTTCAGGTGCTGGCCTCACGCTGTGTCAAGTGGGAAAATGAGGATGGTCAGTTGATGCTGCTTTTATGCTTTAATGCTTAGTTCACTTGACATGTATACTTTCTACTGGCTACTTGTAAGAGTTGACATGTATACTTTCTACTGGCTACTTGTAAGAGTTGACATGTATACTTTCTACTGACTACTTGTAAGAGTTGACATGTATACTTTCTACTGGCTACTTGTAAGAGTTGACATGTATACTTTCTACTGGCTACTTGTAAGAGTTGACATGTATACTTTCTACTGGCTACTTGTAAGAGTTGACATGTATACTTTCTACTGGCTACTTGTAAGAGTTGACATGTATACTTTCTACTGGCTACTTGTAAGAGTTGACATGTATACTTTCTACTGGCTACTTGTAAGAGTTGACATGTATACTTTCTACTGGCTACTTGTAAGAGTTGACATGTATACTTTCTACTGGCTACTTGTAAGAGTTGACATGTATACTTTCTACTGGCTACTTGTAAGAGTTGACATGTATACTTTCTACTGGCTACTTGTAAGAGTTGACATGTATACTTTCTACTGGCTACTTAGTTGACATGTATACTTTCTACTGGCTACTTGTAAGAGTTGACATGTATACTTTCTACTGGCTACTTGTAAGAGTTGACATGTATACTTTCTACTGGCTACTTGTAAGAGTTGACATGTATACTTTCTACTGGCTACTTAGTTGACATGTATACTTTCTACTGGCTACTTGTAAGAGTTGACATGTATACTTTCTACTGGCTACTTGTAAGAGTTGACATGTATACTTTCTACTGGCTACTTAGTTGACATGTATACTTTCTACTGGCTACTTGTAAGAGTTGACATGTATACTTTCTACTGGCTACTTAGTTGACATGTATACTTTCTACTGGCTACTTGTAAGAGTTGACATGTATACTTTCTACTGGCTACTTGTAAGAGTTGACATGTATACTTTCTACTGGCTACTTGTAAGAGTTGACATGTATACTTTCTACTGGCTACTTGTAAGAGTTGACATGTATACTTTCTACTGGCTACTTGTAAGAGTTGACATGTATACTTTCTACTGGCTACTTAGTTGACATGTATACTTTCTACTGGCTACTTGTAAGAGTTGACATGTATACTTTCTACTGGCTACTTGTAAGAGTTGACATGTATACTTTCTACTGGCTACTTAGTTGACATGTATACTTTCTACTGGCTACTTGTAAGAGTTGACATGTATACTTTCTACTGGCTACTTAGTTGACATGTATACTTTCTACTGGCTACTTGTAAGAGTTGACATGTATACTTTCTACTGGCTACTTGTAAGAGTTGACATGTATACTTTCTACTGGCTACTTGTAAGAGTTGACATGTATACTTTCTACTGGCTACTTGTAAGAGTTGACATGTATACTTTCTACTGGCTACTTGTAAGAGTTGACATGTATACTTTCTACTGGCTACTTGTAAGAGTTGACATGTATACTTTCTACTGGCTACTTAGTTGACATGTATACTTTCTACTGGCTACTTGTAAGAGTTGACATGTATACTTTCTACTGGCTACTTGTAAGAGTTGACATGTATACTTTCTACTGGCTACTTAGTTGACATGTATACTTTCTACTGGCTACTTGTAAGAGTTGACATGTATACTTTCTACTGGCTACTTAGTTGACATGTATACTTTCTACTGGCTACTTGTAAGAGTTGACATGTATACTTTCTACTGGCTACTTGTAAGAGTTGACATGTATACTTTCTACTGGCTACTTGTAAGAGTTGACATGTATACTTTCTACTGGCTACTTGTAAGAGTTGACATGTATACTTTCTACTGGCTACTTGTAAGAGTTGACATGTATACTTTCTACTGGCTACTTGTAAGAGTTGACATGTATACTTTCTACTGGCTACTTAGTTGACATGTATACTTTCTACTGGCTACTTGTAAGAGTTGACATGTATACTTTCTACTGGCTACTTGTAAGAGTTGACATGTATACTTTCTACTGGCTACTTGTAAGAGTTGACATGTATACTTTCTACTGGCTACTTGTAAGAGTTGACATGTATACTTTCTACTGGCTACTTGTAAGAGTTGACATGTATACTTTCTACTGGCTACTTGTAAGAGTTGACATGTATACTTTCTACTGGCTACTTAGTTGACATGTATACTTTCTACTGGCTACTTGTAAGAGTTGACATGTATACTTTCTACTGGCTACTTGTAAGAGTTGACATGTATACTTTCTACTGGCTACTTAGTTGACATGTATACTTTCTACTGGCTACTTGTAAGAGTTGACATGTATACTTTCTACTGGCTACTTAGTTGACATGTATACTTTCTACTGGCTACTTGTAAGAGTTGACATGTATACTTTCTACTGGCTACTTGTAAGAGTTGACATGTATACTTTCTACTGGCTACTTGTAAGAGTTGACATGTATACTTTCTACTGGCTACTTGTAAGAGTTGACATGTATACTTTCTACTGGCTACTTGTAAGAGTTGACATGTATACTTTCTACTGGCTACTTGTAAGAGTTGACATGTATACTTTCTACTGGCTACTTAGTTGACATGTATACTTTCTACTGGCTACTTGTAAGAGTTGACATGTATACTTTCTACTGGCTACTTGTAAGAGTTGACATGTATACTTTCTACTGGCTACTTGTAAGAGTTGACATGTATACTTTCTACTGGCTACTTGTAAGAGTTGACATGTATACTTTCTACTGGCTACTTGTAAGAGTTGACATGTATACTTTCTACTGGCTACTTGTAAGAGTTGACATGTATACTTTCTACTGGCTACTTAGTTGACATGTATACTTTCTACTGGCTACTTGTAAGAGTTGACATGTATACTTTCTACTGGCTACTTAGTTGACATGTATACTTTCTACTGGCTACTTGTAAGAGTTGACATGTATACTTTCTACTGGCTACTTGTAAGAGTTGACATGTATACTTTCTACTGGCTACTTGTAAGAGTTGACATGTATACTTTCTACTGGCTACTTGTAAGAGTTGACATGTATACTTTCTACTGGCTACTTGTAAGAGTTGACATGTATACTTTCTACTGGCTACTTGTAAGAGTTGACATGTATACTTTCTACTGGCTACTTGTAAGAGTTGACATGTATACTTTCTACTGGCTACTTGTAAGAGTTCTCTCTGGTCTCAGGTTCCCATGTTGAAGAGCTTGAGCACTCAGGACTGGCCAAACAAGTCTCCACCTTGCTGACCAATCACCTGGCTCGAGCTACAGAAGGCATCGGACATGCCATGGCTGGCACTGAGGCATTGCAGGAGGTGCTCAGTCTGCTCAACAACTTGTCCAGGTAACTTCTCAGTCCCTAAACCTCTGGGCCAGGGAAGATCAATTGATGACAAGTTTTTACTTGTGTCAGGAGCCTATTGTGCTGAAACCATTTATATTTCAGAAGTAAAATGGGAAAAGCCATCTTAAGCCAGCCAGCCTGTGTGTCAAAGTTGTTGTCACTTTTACTTGATCAAAGGTAGGCTTCATTTACTCTTCTTTTACCCCCTGAACCCTCCCCTAAAACCTGTTGTTTACCCCAAGACTGTCCCCTAAAACCTGTTGTTTACCCCTAGACTGTCCCCTAAAACCTGTTGTTTACCCCTAGACTGTCCCCTAAAACCTGTTGTTTACCCCTAGACTGTCCCCTAAAACCTGTTGTTTACCCCTAGACTGTCCCCTAAAACCTGTTGTTTACCCCTAGACTGTCCCCTAAAACCTGTTGTTTACCCCTAGACTGTCCCCTAAAACCTGTTGTTTACCCCTAGACCCTCCCCCAAGCTGGTGCTGATCATCCTGCAGCTGTGCCGTGTCTCCCTACCCCTGATGGACTGTGAGGACTGTAAGGAGGTTGAGCTGCCAGCCTGGGGACAGCAACTTTACTCCAGCCACTGGAGCACAGCCAAACCTGTCTCTGACCCTCCGGCCAAAATTATTTGTTTGCTCCTGGCCAAGTTGGGTGACTTCCTTGTGCCAGGTAGGTTGATGCTTCTACTTGTCCAGTTGTTGAATTATTTGTCCAATTGATGATTCATCTGTCCAGTTTTTTAACCATTTGTCCAGTTTTTGAACCCTTTGTCAAGTTGTTGAATCATTTGTCCAGTAGTTGAACAATTTGTCCAATAGCTGAACCATTTGTCCAGATGTTGAACCATTTGTCCAGTTGTCGAACCATTTGTCCAGTAGTTGAATTATTTGTCCAGTTGTTTAATCATTTGTCCAGTAGTTGAACCATGTGTCCAGTTGTTGAATTATTTGTCCAGATGTTGAACCATTTGTCCAGATGTTGAATGGTTCCACCACTGACCTGTGTCCAGTGGTTGAATGGTTCCACCACTGACCTGTGTCATGGTTCCACCACTGACCTGTGTCATGGTTCCACCACTGACTTGTGTCCAGTTGTTGAATGGTTCCACCACTGACCTGTGTCATGGTTCCACCACTGACCTGTGTCATGGTTCCACCTCTGACCTGTGTCATGGTTCCACCACTGACCTGTGTCATGGTTCCACCACTGACCTGTGTCATGGTTCCACCACTGACCTGTGTCATGGTTCCACCACTGACTTGTGTCCAGTTGTTGAATGGTTCCACCACTGACCTGTGTCATGGTTCCACCACTGACCTGTGTCATGGTTCCACCACTGACCTGTGTCATGGTTCCACCACTGATCTGTGGTTCCACCACTGACCTGTGTCATGGTTCCACCACTGACCTGTGTCATGGTTCCACCACTGACCTGTGTCATGGTTCCACCACTGACCTGTGGTTCCACCACTGACCTGTGGTTCCACCACTGACCTGTGTCTGGCTATTGCAGGAGACCAGGTGCTGCTGTCCAGCAGATCTCCCTCACAGGACGCCTCCACCCCTGGCAGAAGTGCCAAGCCTGGTGACATTGACAAACCTGATGACACTGACCTACAACGAGGCAAGCTGTCAGTCTTTGTACACAAAAGGGAAGATCAAATGTCACATGACATCATTCAACCTTTGCTCAGGTGGGTTCCTCTTGTGCAATGCTAATTCTAGAGAATTAATTGGGTCCCTCTAATACAAGTGGGTCCCTCTAATACAAGTGGGACCTTATAGAACCCATGGTTCCTCTAGTGCAATGTGAATTCTCAAGAACCCAATGGATTCCTCCAGTTTAGTATTGGACCTGTTTCAACTGTGACAATTTGAATGTATTGAACCTATTTCAGTTGTGACAATTTGAATGTATATTGAACCTATTTCAGTTGTGACAATTTGAATGTATATTGAACCTATTTCAGTTGTGACAATTTGAATGTATTGAACCTATTTCAGTTGTGACAATTTGAATGTATTGAACCTATTTCAGTTGTGACAATTTGAATGTATTGAACCTATTTCAGTTGTGACAATTTGAATGTATATTGAACCTATTTCAGTTGTGACAATTTGAATGTATTGAACCTATTTCAGTTGTGACAATTTTAATGTATTGAACCTATTTCAGTTGTGACAATTTTAATGTATTGAACCTGTTTCAACTGTGACAATTTGAATGTATTGAACCTATTTCAGTTGTGACAATTTTAATGTATTGAACCTATTTCAGTTGTGACAATTTTAATGTATTGAACCTTTTCAACTGTGACAATTAGAATGTATTGAACCTATTTCAGTTGTGACAATTAGAATGTATTGAACCTATTTCAGTTGTGACAATCGACCATTTCGCCTGGTAGGCAATACAAGCATGGATAAAGTCATGCGCCTGGACCGGGAAATTGCTAAAGTAAAGTCTAGTATCTGCTTCTTTTTTACACAACTTTGTAGAGCCTAGTAGATGATTTGACCCTGTTATATCACACTTTGTTTTATCATACTTCATTATATCACACTTTGTTATATCACACTTTGTTCTATCATACTTCATTATATCACACTTTGCTATATCACACTTTGTTCTATCATACTTCATTATATCACACTTTGCTATATCACTCTTTGTTCTATCATACTTCATTATATCACACTTTGCTATATCACACTTTGTTCTATCATACTTCATTATATCACACTTTGCTATATCACTCTTTGTTCTATCATACTTCATTATATCACACTTTGCTATATCACACTTTGTTCTATCATACTTCATTATATCACACTTTGCTATATCACACTTTGCTATATCACACTTTGCTATATCACACTTTTTTGCTATATCACACTTTGCTATATCACACTTTACAACACCCTAACTTCTTCCATGCTCCTTGACAAGCTCTGTAATATCTCTGATGTTGTATGTCTTGTACAGAATGGAAAGGCTGAACTGACCACTGAAGATGCTGTCAATGCCTTTAAGAAAGCTTACAAGTGGGCCCAAATGGGACTGGTCATCTCGACTGCCCCCCCAGCTGATGGCAACAGCTCTGAGAACAACAACGGCTCGGACAAGAAGAAGACACTCTCTGAGCTCATCTGCAAGGAGAAAAACTCTGAGTTGGCCAGGTGCTTGCTCTATCTATGCTCAGCATGTGTACATCAGGCTGTCATGTGTACATCACAGACTGTCATGTGTACATCACAGACTGTCATGTGTACATCAGCATGTCACGTGTACATCACAGACTGTCATGTGTACATCACAGAGTGTCATGTGTACATCACAGACAGTCATATGTACATCACAGACAGTCATGTGTACATCACAGACTGTCATGTGTACATCAGGCTGTCATGTGTACATCACAGACTGTCATGTGTACATCACAGACTGTCATGTGTACATCACAGACTGTCATGTGTACATCACAGACTGTCATATGTACATCAGGCTGTCATATGTACATAACAGGCTGTCATGTGTACATCAGGCTGTCATGTGTACATCAGGCTGTCATGTGTACATCAGGCTGTCATGTGTACATCACAGGCTGTCATGTGTACATCACAGACTGTCATGTGTACATCACAGACTGTCATGTGTACATCACAGGCTGTCATGTGTACATCACAGGCTGTCATGTGTACATCAGGCTGTAATGTGTACATCACAGAATGTCATGTGTACATCACAGACTGTCATATGTACATCAGGCTGTCATATGTACATAACAGGCTGTCATGTGTACATCACAGACTGTCATGTGTACATCACAGGCTGTCATGTGTACATCACAGACAGTCATGTGTACATCACAGACAGTTATGTGTACATCACAGCCTCTCATGTGTACATCACAAACTATCATGTGTACATCAGGCTGTCATGTGTACATCACAGACTGTCATGTGTACATCACAGACTGTCATGTGTACATCACAGACTGTCATGTGTACATCACAGGCTGTCATGTGTACATCAGGATGTCATGTGTACATCAGGCTGTCATGTGTACATCACAGACTGTCATGTGTACATCACAGACTGTCATGTGTACATCAGGCTGTCATGTGTACATCACAGACTGTCATGTGTACATCACAGACTGTCATGTGTACATCAGGCTGTCATGTGTACATCAGGCTGTCATGTGTACATCAAACTATCATGTGTACATCACAGACGGTCATGTGTACATCAGGCTGTCATGTGTACATCACAGACTGTCATGTGTACATCACAGGCTGTCATTTGTACATCACAGACTGTCATGTGTACATCACAGACTGTCATGTGTACATCACAGACTGTCATGTGTACATCAGGCTGTCATGTCTATATCAGGCTGTCATGTGTACATCACAGATTGACATGCGTACATCAGGCTGTCATGTGTACATCACAGACTGTCATGTGTACATCACAGACTGTCATGTGTACATCAGGCTGTCATGTGTACATCACAGACTGTCATGTGTACATCACAGGCTGTCATGTGTACATCAGGCTGTCATGTCTATATCAGGCTGTCATGTGTACATCAGCCCTGTAATGTGTACATTGGCCCCTCTGATGTTCTCTAACTCCCCCTACAGATGTGACCCAGTCAGAGCATTCATCAGTGGTCATGTGGCCAATGCCATGGCAGCGGAGGTGATTGCCCTGCTCCAGAACTTGCTGTCTACGCAGACCAACTCCCCCGCCAACAATACGTGGTCCCAGGCTGTACAGAGGGTAGGCACTCAGGGCAGTACATATGGCTGTCTCAGGGCAGTACATATGGCTGTCTCAGGGCAGTACATACGCCTGTCTTTTCTCACACCCAGGGCAGTACATACGCCTGTCTTTTCTTACCGTGCTCTTCCAGTACAATGAACATTGATCTATGGTCTAGTGAACTGACTTGATGTTTGACATGGCTTTACAGGTGTTGATATTTGACCCTACAGGTGTTGATATTTGACCTTACAGGTGTTGATATTTGACCTTACAGGTGTTGATATTTGACCTTACAGGTGTTGATATTTGACCTTACAGGTGTTGATATTTGACCTTACAGGTGCTGATATTTGACCTTACAGGTGTTGATATTTGACCTTACAGGTGTTGATATTTGACCTTACAGGTGTTGATATTTGACCTTACAGGTGTTGATATTTGACCTTACAGGTGTTGATATTTGACCTTACAGGTGTTGATATTTGACCTTACAGGTGTTGGCTAATGCTCTCTCTGGTTTACCTGTGCTGCTGGGCTCCCTGGATGGGCTGTCTAGCCCCCGCTCCCCCCGCAGTCAGTCCAACAACCAACTCATGTCCCTAGCCAAGCAGGCCAACGCCGCTCTCTGTGCCATTGGTGGATTCCAGGAAACATTGAAGCCTGGCTGTCAGGTCAAGGTAAGACTTTCCTTCCTCTCCTGGCTGTCAGGTCAAGGTAAGACATTCCTTCCTCTCCTGGCTCTCTTTAATTTAGACATTACAATATTGTATTGACCTAATGAGACTTGTGTCTGATCTGAAAGATTGAATGAGACCTGTGTCTGAAAGATTGAATGAGACTTGTGTCTGAAATATTGAATGAAACTTGTGTCTGATCTGAAAGATTGAATGAGACCTGTGTCTGATCTGAAAGATTACAGGTGAAGGCGTTCGGGGAACCAGTGGAACAGTGGTCAGTGTGTCTGAGCAGAATGATGTGGTCACGATCCAACTGAACTCTCAACTAGAGGACAGCCCCACTTACAGTGATACAATCAAAGTGCCGCTTGCAAGAGTTCAACCAATCAGGAATGAGGTAATACAACCAATCAGGAATTTTGTGACATCAACTTCCACAATATTTCTTTGACACCATCACACGTCTCGTAGCCTTATTGGGGGGGGGGGGGGGGGGGGGGGGGTTTAGCAAATGTGAAAACTTGAGAAAATGTGGGTTTGGATATAAGTAATGGTGCTATTAATAAATGAAATATATATCCCAGATATTACTTCCAACTTTTCCTGTTTGTTGAGTTCTGATTTTGGTTCAATCTATTTTTCCAGTTGACTTTCTGTTTATAATTTTATTTATAGATTCTTACAAAAAGGATTTCACTATATAGAGGAAAATCACATCATGCTGGGGCGCCACCCTTGCGAAATTAAAAAAGATTTTTTTGTATTCTAATCAACTCCCCAAAGTTTCATGGCTATCAGATGAAAGGTGTAGTAATGCATAAAAGGGTGATACAACCTGGGTCAGCTAAACTAACCCGTGTTTCCTTTTGGGAACCTTGGGTGATACAACCTGGGTCAGCTAAACTAACCCGTGTTTCCTTTTGGGAACCTTGGGTGATACAACCTGGGTCAGCTAAACTAACCCGTGTTTCCTTTTGGGAACCTTGGGTGATACAACCTGGATCAGCTAAACTAACCCGTGTTTGTCCTGGGTCAGCTAAACTAACCCGTGTTTCCTTTGTCCTGGGTCAGCTAAACTAACCCGTGTTTGTCCTGGGTCAGCTGAACTAACCCGTGTTTATCCTGGGTCAGCTGAACTAACCCGTGTTTGTCCTGGGTCAGCTGAACTAACCCGTGTTTATCCTGGGTCAGCTGAACTAACCCGTGTTTATCCTGGGTCAGCTAAACTAACCCGTGTTTCCTTTGTCCTGGGTCAGCTGAACTAACCCGTGTTTATCCTGGGTCAGCTGAACTAACCCGTGTTTGTCCTGGGTCAGCTGAACTAACCCGTGTTTGTCCTGGGTCAGCTGAACTAACCCGTGTTTGTCCTGGGTCAGCTGAACTAACCCGTGTTTATCCTGGGTCAGCTAAACTAACCCGTGTTTCCTTTGTCCTGGGTCAGCTGAACTAACCCGTGTTTATCCTGGGTCAGCTGAACTAACCCGTGTTTATCCTGGGTCAGCTGAACTAACCCGTGTTTGTCCTGGGTCAGCTGAACTAACCCGTGTTTGTCCTGGGTCAGCTGAACTAACCCGTGTTTATCCTGGGTCAGCTGAACTAACCCGTGTTTATCCTGGGTCAGCTGAACTAACCCGTGTTTGTCCTGGGTCAGCTGAACTAACCCGTGTTTGTCCTGGGTCAGCTGAACTAACCCGTGTTTCCTTTGTCTCCAGATGTTCAACAGGCTCCAGAAGGAAATGACGGAGGCCATCTTGTCAGCAGTGCAGGCGGCCATCTTACCAGCGGATGAATCTACCTCACCACTGACGCAGCCGCTCCACTCGGCAGGGGATGGAAACTCAATGGCCAATCAGATTTGTCGTGTGGTGGCTGAGATTAGAACCCGCACCGCCATGGTGTTGGCCCAGGGCCTGCAGGAGATTGAGTTTGCCAAGAAGTTTATTGAGCACTGCGGCTTATCCATAGACATGCTCAAATCATTGGCTAAAGATTGTCACGCAGGTAAGTTTTTTTAGCACTGCGGTTTTTCTATAGACATGCTCAAATCATTGGCTAAAGATTGTCACGCAGGTAAGTTGACTAGCTAAAGATTGTCACGCAGGTAAGTTGACTGACTAAACAATGTGGTGACTGTATTGTTGCAGGCAGCAGACTCCCACTGGTGGAGGCCCACTGCCAGAGGCTGAGGATGTTGTACAGAGATTGTGCCAAGCCTCCACCTCCACCTTGCCGTGCTGACATCAGGCCGGTAGGTTCAAATCTTGTCTTACCTGTCTAATGTAGGTTCAAATCTTGACTTACCTGTCTAATGTAGGTTCAAATCTTGTCTTACCTGTCTAATGTAGGTTCAAATCTTGACTTACCTGTCTAATGTAGGTTCAAATCTTGTCTTACCTGTCTAATGTAGGTTCAAATCTTGTCTTACCTGTCTAATGTAGGTTCAAATCTTGACTTACCTGTCTAATGTAGGTTCAAATCTTGTCTTACCTGTCTAATGTAGGTTCAAATCTTGTCTTACCTGTCTAATGTAGGTTCAAATCTTAACTTACCTGTCTAATGTAGGTTCAAATCTTGTCTTACCTGTCTAATGTAGGTTCAAATCTTGTCTTACCTGTCTAATGTAGGTTCAAATCTTGACTTACCTGTCTAATGTAGGTTCAAATCTTGTCTTACCTGTCTAATGTAGGTTCAAATCTTGTCTTACCTGTCTAATGTAGGTTCAAATCTTGACTTACCTGTCTAATGTAGGTTCAAATCTTGACTTACCTGTCTACTTGGTATACATTGTTGACCATTTTTCTCTCCCCCAGTCCAAAGAGATGGTATGGGATGTGTCCCGCCCCTTCCCCCCCACGCGAGCTTGCCTCTTCTCTCAGGGTATGACAGCAGTGATGTTCCTGGGTGACCCTAGCGCTGGTGTTGGTCTGCCTCGGGGTACCATCATCTATGCCAATCAGCCCATACCAAAAGAGGTTTGTCAGCATTACTCAATCCAGGTTTTTCTAAGTCTCACCATCCTATTGAAAGTTGAACAGGTCACTAGAAAAGTTTGGTGGGCCTGACTAGACTTATCACATACTCAAGTTTTACCTGACTTTCATGTATTACAGTTTTTCTCATTGTTCCTATTATGTCACCAACTTGTGTTACCATCTTGTGCTACCATCATGTGCTACCATCTTGTGCTACCATCATGTGCTACCATCATGTTTTACCATCATGTGCTACAATCATGTTTTACCATCTTGTGCTACCATCATGTGCTACCATCATGTTTTACCATCATGTGCTACCATCATGTTTTACCATCTTGTGCTACCATCATGTGCTACCATCATGTTTTACCATCATGTGCTACCATCATGTTTTACCATCTTGTGCTACAATCATGTGCTACCATCATGTTTTACCATCATGTGCTACAATCATGTTTTACCATCTTGTGCTACCATCATGTGCTACCATCATGTTTTACCATCATGTGCTACCATCATGTTTTACCATCTTGTGCTACCATCATGTGCTACCATCATGTTTTACCATCATGTGCTACCATCATGTTTTACCATCTTGTGCTACAATCATGTGCTACCATCATGTTTTACCATCATGTGCTACAATCATGTTTTACCATCTTGTGCTACCATCATGTGCTACCATCATGTGCTACCATCATGTTTTACCAGCATGTTTTACCATCTTGTTTTACCATCTTGTGCTACCATCATGTGCTACCATCATGTGCTACCATCATGTGCTACCATCATGTTTTACCAGCATGTTTTACCATCTTGTGCTACCATCATGTGCTACCATCATGTGCTACCATCATGTTTTACCATCATGTGCTACCATCATGTTTTACCATCATGTGCTACCATCATGTGCTACCATCCCCACAGGCCCCATCCTTTTACTGGGAACTAGAGATCTCATCCTTAGGGGACCTGCAGGAAGACAGTGGTGCTATTGTATCTTTTGGCTTTGCACCTCCTGCTGAGAAAAAAGATGCTGCTTGGACAAATCCTGTGGGCACTTGTCTCTTTCTCAAGTAACTACATCTATCTCTTTCTCAAGTAACTATATCTATCTCTTTCTCAAGTAACTACATCTATCTCTTTCTCAAGTAACTACATCTATCTCTTTCTCAAGTAACTACATCTATCTCTTTCTCAAGTAACTACATCTATCTCTTTCTCAAGTAACTACATCTATCTCTTGTGTGCCCATCACGCAACACCTGTCTCTGCCCATCACACTTCACCTGACTCTGCCCTGTCTGCCCATCACACACCGCCTGTCTCTGCCCATCACACTTCACCTGTCTCTGCCCATCACACTTCACCTGTCTCTGCCCATCACACACCACCTGTCTGCCCATCACACACCGCCTGTCTGTGCCCTGTCTGCCCCTGACACTTTACCTGTCTCTGCCCTGTGTGCCCCTGACACTAAGCCCATGCCATCCACTTGTCCAGCACAGGGAAGGCTGTCCATTATAACGGAGCCAGTCTGCTACAGTGGAGAAGTGTTAGACTGGATGTGACACTTAGTGCTGGTGACGTGGCTGGCATTGGCTGGGAGAGGATGGGGGATGCTACAGACAGCACTCAGACACCTAAAGGTATTTCAAGCACTTGTTAGTAATACACTACAGCAATACACACACACATATGCATTAAATTTAACTTTTTTTATTTATTAAGTAAACATTGATTTATCCTTCTGAAAGTTATTTTTAAAATTTGATCAACTAGGTCAAGTCTACTTCACCTACAATGGACATAGACTGAGCTCCTCTCTAGACAACGTATCAGGGGCCATGTACCCTGTGGTACACATACAAAAAAAGGTGAGGTTGTGGCTAGCACAAAGTCTGGAGTTAAAAAGGTGAGGTTGTGGCTAGCAGAAAGTCTGGAGTTAAAAAGGTGAGGTTGTGGCTAGCAGAAAGTCTGGAGTTAAAAAGGTGAGGTTGTGGCTAGCACAAAGTCTGGAGTTAAAAAGGTGAGGTTGTGGCTAGCAGAAAGTCTGGAGTTAAAAAGGTGAGGTTGTGGCTAGCACAAAGTCTGGAGTTAAAAAGGTGAGGTTGTGGCTAGCACAAAGTCTGGAGTTTGGTCCATCCATTGTCAAGGCAACATGTCTGTTAACAAATTCAGGACAGGCTCTTGTTTTCTATAGAACTGCCGCATGAAAGCCAACTTTGGAGCCAGACCCTTTGCCTATGCAGAAGGCCAACAGCACAGAGAGGCAGCAGAGGCCGCCAATGATGTCCTGAGAGACATCAGAGAGTCTTTTGGCCACCTGCCCTTCCACACGGCCTCAGACAGTGAGAGTGACAGCACTGAACCAGCGCAGGCCAGCGTCCTGGAGGCCACCAGAGACAGCAAAACCCCACCCAGGGCCCCCTGTAAGGTGGCAGAGCCCCCCGCCACACTCAAAGGTAAACATGGCTTCAAGTCTTTAGCCCTGACCCAGAGACAGCAAAACCCCACCCAGGGCCCCCTGTAAGGTGGCAGAGCCCCCCGCCACACTCAAAGGTAAACATGGCTTCAAGTCTTTAGCCCTGACCCAGAGACAGCAAAACCCCACCCAGGGCCCCCTGTAAGGTGGCAGAGCCCCCCGCCACACTCAAAGGTAAACATGGCTTCAAGTCTTTAGCCCTGACCCAGAGACAGCAAAACCCCACCCAGGGCCCCCTGTAAGGTGGCAGAGCCCCCCGCCACACTCAAAGGTAAACATGGCTTCAAGTCTTTAGCCCTGACCCAGAGACAGCAAAACCCCACCCAGGGCCCCCTGTAAGGTGGCAGAGCCCCCCGCCACACTCAAAGGTAAACATGGCTTCAAGTCTTTAGCCCTGACCCAGAGACAGCAAAACCCCACCCAGGGCCCCCTGTAAGGTGGCAGAGCCCCCCGCCACACTCAAAGGTAAACATGGCTTCAAGTCTTTAGCCCTGACCCAGAGACAGCAAAACCCTAGCAAAAATTGACAGTCATTAAAAGTTAATGATGAGGGGTATTTAAAAAGTGTCTGCTATAAAGCAAGCAACTAGTCTCTATAAAGCAAGCAACTTGTCTCTATAAAGCAAGCAACTTGTCTCTATAAAGCAAGCAACTTGTCTGCTATAAAGCAAACAACTTGTTTGCTATAAAGCAAGCAACTTGTCTGCTATAAAGCAAGCAACTTGTCTGCTATAAAGCAAGCAACTTGTCTCCAGAATATCAAGTGGATGCCAGTCTGAGCTACAAGTTGCTGCCTAGCTACGACAACTTTGTGGTGACAGGACCTGACACCATGACTGTCAGGCCCAGTGAAGAAGATTCTGAGGATGAGGCCGTGGTTGATGAGTCAGTGACAGAGGACCACTACGCTCTGCTGGTCAAGGCCTGGGAACAAAAGGTCTTCCCTGTCATCAGGAGAAGGTTCAGGAATGAGGCGGAGAGGAAGGATGGTCTAGAGCAGATTCGTGGAGCACTGCAGTTAGGTGGGTGGAGATCTCTGGAGGTTTAAGGTTTAGATCTCTGGAGGTTTAAGGTTTAGATCTCTGGAGGTTTAAGGTTTAGATCTCTGGAGGTTTAAGGTTTAGATCACTGGAGGTTTAAGGTTTAGATCTCTGGAGGTTTAAGGTTTAGATCTCTGGAGGTTTAAGGTTTAGATCTCTGGAGGTTTAAGGTTTAGATCTCTGGAGGTTTAAATCTCTGGAGGTTTAAGGTTAAGATCTCTGGAGGTTTAAGGTTTAGATCTCTGGAGGTTTAAGGTTTAGATCTCTGGAGGTTTAAGGTTTAGATCTCTGGAGGTTTAAGGTTTATATCTCTGGAGGTTTAAGGTTTAGGTCTCTGGAGGTTTAAGGTTTAGATCTCTGGAGGTTTAAGGTTTAGATCTCTGGAGACTGGATGTGTGATTTCTGTTTCAGGTATGACAGACATTGCAAGGCAGACAGTGGAGTTTCTATATGAGGAAAATGGTGGGATCCCTCGTGACCTTCAACTTCCTACAATTGAGGACATTAAAGAAGACCTGGCCAAGTTCACCATTGACCGTGTCAAGAAGGGCACCACTGTCATCATCCGGACACCCACGGGCATCAGCAGCTATGCCACAACTCAGCTGCCCAAATTTGCTGTTAGAAGCATGCTCAAGACTTTTGGTCTCACTGGCACTGTCCTGGATGTTGATACAGTAGGTCCACACACACACATGTTGATACAGTAGGTCCACACACACACACACACACACACACACACATGTTGATACAGTAGGTCCACACACACATGTTGATACAGTAGGTCCACACACACATGTTGATACAGTAGGTCCACACACACACATGTTGATACAGTAGGTCCACACACACACATGTTGATACAGTAGGTCCACACACACACATGTTGATACAGTAGGTCCACACACACACGTTGATACAGTAGGTCCACACACATGTTGATATAGTAGGTCCACACACACACACATGTTGATACAGTAGGTACACACACACACACATGTAGATACAGTAGGTCCACACACACACATGTTGATACAGTAGGTCCACACACACACGTTGATACAGTAGGTCCACACACACACGTTGATACAGTAGGTCCACACACACATGTTGATACAGTAGGTCCACACACACACACACATGTTGATACAGTAGGTCCACACACACACGTTGATACAGTAGGTCCACACACACATGTTGATACAGTAGGTCCACACACACACGTTGATACAGTAGGTCCACACACACACATGTTGATACAGTAGGTCCACACACACATGTTGATACAGTAGGTCCACACACACATGTTGATACTATAGGTCCACACACACACATGTTGATACAGTAGGTCCACACACACACATGTTGATACAGTAGGTCCACACACACACATGTTGATACTGTAGGTCCACACACACACATGTTGATACAGTAGGTCCACACACACACACACACACACATGTTGATACAGTAAGTCCACACACACACACACACACACATGTTGATACAGTAGGTCCACACACACACACACACACACACGTTGATACAGTAGGTCCACACACACACACACATGTTGATACAGTAGGTCCACACACACACGTTGATACAGTAGGTCCACACACATTTGTTGATACAGTAGGTCCACACACACACACACGTTGATACAGTAGGTCCACACACACACACGTTGATACAGTAGGTCCACACACATTTGTTGATACAGTAGGTCCACACACACACACACATGTAGATACAGTAGGTCCACACACACGTTGATACTGTAGGTCCACACACACACACACATTTGTTGATACAGTAGGTCCACACACACATGTTGATACAGTAGGTCCACACACATGTTGATACAGTAGGTCCACACACACACATGTTGATACAGTAGGTCCACACACACACACACACATGTTGATACAGTAGGTCCACACACACACATGTTGATACAGTAGGTCCACACACACACGTTGATACAGTAGGTCCACACACACACACATGTTGATACAGTAGGTCCACACACACACATGTTGATACAGTAGGTCCACACACACACACATGTTGATACAGTAGGTCCACACACACACACATGTTGATACAGTAGGTCCACACACACACATGTTGATACAGTAGGTCCACACACATTTGTTGATACAGTAGGTCCACACACACACATGTTGATACAGTAGGTCCACACACATTTGTTGATACAGTAGGTCCACACACACACACACATGTTGATACAGTAGGTCCACACACACACATGTTGATACAGTAGGTCCACACACACACACATGTTGATACAGTAGGTCCACACACACACACACACACACATGTTGATACAGTAGGTCCACACACACACACACACACACATGTTGATACAGTAGGTCCACACACACACACACACACACATGTTGATACAGTAGGTCCACACACACACACACATGTTGATACAGTAGGTCCACACACACACATGTTGATACAGTAGGTCCACACACTCACACACACACATGTTGATACAGTAGGTCCACACACACACACACACATGTTGATACAGTAGGTCCACACACACACGTTGATACAGTAGGTCCACACACACGTTGATACAGTAGGTCCACACACACACGTTGATACAGTAGGTCCACACACACGTTGATACAGTAGGTCCACACACACACACACATGTAGATACAGTAGGTCCACACACACACATGTTGATACAGTAGGTCCACACACACACGTTGATACAGTAGGTCCACACACACGTTGATACAGTAGGTCCACACACGTTGATACAGTAGGTCCCCACACACGTTGATACAGTAGGTCCACACACACACACACGTAGATACAGTAGGTCCACACACACATGTTGATACAGTAGGTCCACACACACACATGTTGATACAGTAGGTCCACACACACACACACACACACATGTTGATACAGTAGGTCCACACACACATGTTGATACTGTAGGTCCACACACACACACACATGTTGATACAGTAGGTCCACACACACACACACAATGTTGATACAGTAGGTCCACACACACACACATGTTGATACAGTAGGTCCACACACACACACACACACACATGTTGATACAGTAGGTCCACACACACATGTTGATACAGTAGGTCCACACACACACACACACACACATGTTGATACAGTAGGTCCACACATACACATGTTGATACTGTAGGTCCACACACACACACATGTTGATACAGTAGGTCCACACACACACACGTTGGTACAGTAGGTCCACACACATTTGTTGATACAGTAGGTCCACACACACACATGTTGATATAGTAGGTCCACACACATGTTGATACTGTAAGTCCACACACACTCAGGCAAATGCACCCAAATCCACAACACTTAGAAAAAGTCAACACCTTTTGTGTATTTGAACAGGCCAATGAACTGGTGCAAGTTGAAACGTACTTACGGAGTGAAGGTGTACTTGTACGCTTCTGGTACCCTTTGGTCTTGCTGGAGAAACCTGCACAAGGCATGAGGAAGGCTTCCATCACAGGGGGACAAACCATGGACACATCAAACATCTTCATTCACAGGTCCTCTCTACCATCAGTTGATACAAACATCTTTATTCACAGGTCTACCATCAGTTGATACAAACATCTTCATTCCCAGGTCCTCTCTACCATCACTTGATACAAACATCTTCATTCACAGGTCCTCTCTACCATCACTTGATACAAACATCTTCATTCACAGGTCCTCTCTACCATCAGTTGATACAAACATCTTCATTCACAGGTCCTCTCTACCATCACTTGATACAAACATCTTCATTCACAGGTCTACCATCACTTGATACAAACATCTTCATTCACAGGTCCTCTCTACCATCAGTTGATACAAACATCTTCATTCACAGGTCCTCTCTACCATCACTTGATACAAACATCTTTATTCACAGGTCTACCATCACATGATACACACATCTTTACAGGTCCTCTCTACCATCAGTTGATACAAACATCTTTATTCACAGGTCCTCTCTACCATCACATGATACAAACATCTTCATTCACAGGTCCTCTCTACCATCACTTGATACAAACATCTTCATTCACAGGTCCTCTCTACCATCACTTGATACAAACATCTTCATTCACAGGTCCTCTCTACCATCACATGATACAAACATCTTCATTCACAGGTCCTCTCTACCATCACTTGATACAAACATCTTTATTCACAGGTCCTCTCTACCATCACTTGATACAAACATCTTTATTCACAGGTCCTCTCTACCATCAATTGATACAAACATCTTTATTCACAGGTCCTCTCTACCATCAGTTGATACAAACATCTTCACAGGTCCTCTCTACCATCAGTTGATACAAACATCTTCATTCACAGGTCCTCTCTACCATCACTTGATACAAACATCTTCATTCACAGGTCCTCTCTACCATCACTTGATACAAACATCTTCATTCACAGGTCCTCTCTACCATCACATGATACAAACATCTTCATTCACAGGTCCTCTCTACCATCACTTGATACAAACATCTTCATTCACAGGTCCTCTCTACCATCACATGATACAAACATCTTCACAGGTCCTCTCTACCATCAGTTGATACAAACATCTTCATTCACAGGTCCTCTCTACCATCAGTTGATACAAACATCTTCATTCACAGGTCCTCTCTACCATCACATGATACAAACATCTTTATTCACAGGTCCTCTCTACCATCACATGATACAAACATCTTCATTCACAGGTCCTCTCTACCATCACATGATACAAACATCTTCACAGGTCCTCTCTACCATCAGTTGATACAAACATCTTCATTCACAGGTCCTCTCTACCATCAGTTGATACAAACATCTTCATTCACAGGTCCTCTCTACCATCACATGATACAAACATCTTTATTCACAGGTCCTCTCTACCATCACATGATACAAACATCTTCATTCACAGGTCCTCTCTACCATCACTTGATACAAACATCTTCATTCACAGGTCCTCTCTACCATCACTTGATACAAACATCTTCATTCACAGGTCCTCTCTACCATCACATGATACAAACATCTTCATTCACAGGTCTACCATCACATGATACAAACATCTTTATTCACAGGTCCTCTCTACCATCACATGATACAAACATCTTCATTCACAGGTCCTCTCTACCATCACATGATACAAACATCTTCATTCACAGGTCTTCTCTACCATCACTTGATACAAACATCTTCATTCACAGGTCCTCTTTACCATCAATTGATACAAACATCTTTATTCACAGGTCCTCTCTACCATCAGTTGATACAAACATCTTCATTCACAGGTCCTCTCTACCATCACTTGATACAAACATCTTTATTCACAGGTCCTCTCTACCATCACTTGATACAAACATCTTTATTCACAGGTCCTCTCTACCATCACTTGATACAAACATCTTCATTCACAGGTCCTCTCTACCATCACTTGATACAAACATCTTCACAGGTCCTCTCTACCATCACTTGATACAAACATCTTCATTCACAGGTCCTCTCTACCATCACTTGATACAAACATCTTCATTCACAGGTCCTCTCTACCATCAGTTGATACAAACATCTTCATTCACAGGTCCTCTCTACCATCAGTTGATACAAACATCTTCACAGGTCCTCTCTACCATCACTTGATACAAACATCTTCATTCACAGGTCCTCTCTACCATCAGTTGATACAAACATCTTCACAGGTCCTCTCTACCATCAGTTGATACAAACATCTTCATTCACAGGTCCTCTCTACCATCACTTGATACAAACATCTTCACAGGTCCTCTCTACCATCAATTGATACAAACATCTTCATTCACAGGTCCTCTCTACCATCAGTTGATACAAACATCTTCATTCACAGGTCCTCTCTACCATCACTTGATACAAACATCTTCATTCACAGGTCCTCTCTACCATCACATGATACAAACATCTTCACAGGTCCTCTCTACCATCACTTGATACAAACATCTTCATTCACAGGTCCTCTCTACCATCACTTAATACAAACATCTTCATTCACAGGTCCTCTCTACCATCACTTGATACAAACATCTTCATTCACAGGTCCTCTCTACCATCACATGATACAAACATCTTCACAGGTCCTCTCTACCATCACATGATACAAACATCTTCACAGGTCCTCTCTACCATCAGTTGATACAAACATCTTTATTCACAGGTCCTCTCTACCATCACATGATACAAACATCTTCATTCACAGGTCCTCTCTACCATCACTTGATACAAACATCTTCATTCACAGGTCCTCTCTACCATCACTTGATACAAACATCTTCATTCACAGGTCCTCTCTACCATCACTTGATACAAACATCTTCATTCACAGGTCCTCTCTACCATCACTTGATACAAACATCTTCATTCACAGGTCTACCATCACTTGATACAAACATCTTCACAGGTCCTCTCTACCATCAGTTGATACAAACATCTTCATTCACAGGTCCTCTCTACCATCACTTGATACAAACATCTTCACAGGTCCTCTCTACCATCAGTTGATACAAACATCTTCATTCACAGGTCCTCTCTACCATCACTTGATACAAACATCTTCATTCACAGGTCCTCTCTACCATCACTTGATACAAACATCTTCATTCACAGGTCCTCTCTACCATCAGTTGATACAAACATCTTCATTCACAGGTCTACCATCACTTGATACAAACATCTTCATTCACAGGTCTACCATCACTTGATACAAACATCTTTATTCACAGGTCCTCTCTACCATCACATGATACAAACATCTTTATTCACAGGTCTACCATCAGTTGATACAAACATCTTCATTCACAGGTCCTCTCTACCATCACTTGATACAAACATCTTCATTCACAGGTCCTCTCTACCATCACATGATACAAACATCTTTATTCACAGGTCCTCTCTACCATCACTTGATACAAACATCTTTATTCACAGGTCCTCTCTACCATCACTTGATACAAACATCTTCATTCACAGGTCCTCTCTACCATCAGTTGATACAAACATCTTCATTCACAGGTCCTCTCTACCATCACTTGATACAAACATCTTCATTCACAGGTCCTCTCTACCATCACTTGATACAAACATCTTTATTCACAGGTCCTCTCTACCATCACTTGATACAAACATCTTCATTCACAGGTCCTCTCTACCATCAGTTGATACAAACATCTTCATTCACAGGTCCTCTCTACCATCAGTTGATACAAACATCTTTATTCACAGGTCCTCTCTACCATCACTTGATACAAACATCTTTACAGGTCCTCTCTACCATCACTTGATACAAACATCTTCATTCACAGGTCCTCTCTACCATCACTTGATACAAACATCTTCATTCACAGGTCCTCTCTACCATCACTTGATACAAACATCTTCATTCACAGGTCCTCTCTACCATCACATGATACAAACATCTTTATTCACAGGTCCTCTCTACCATCACTTGATACAAACATCTTTATTCACAGGTCCTCTCTACCATCACTTGATACAAACATCTTTATTCACAGGTCCTCTCTACCATCACTTGATACAAACATCTTCATTCACAGGTCTACCATCAGTTGATACAAACATCTTCATTCACAGGTCCTCTCTACCATCACATGATACAAACATCTTCATTCACAGGTCCTCTCTACCATCACATGATACAAACATCTTTATTCACAGGTCCTCTCTACCATCACTTGATACAAACATCTTCATTCACAGGTCTTCTCTACCATCACATGATACAAACATCTTCATTCACAGGTCCTCTCTACCATCACTTGATACAAACATCTTCATTCACAGGTCCTCTCTACCATCACTTGATACAAACATCTTCATTCACAGGTCCTCTTTACCATCAATTGATACAAACATCTTCATTCACAGGTCCTCTCTACCATCACTTGATACAAACATCTTTATTCACAGGTCCTCTCTACCATCACTTGATACAAACATCTTTACAGGTCCTCTCTACCATCACTTGATACAAACATCTTCATTCACAGGTCCTCTCTACCATCACTTGATACAAACATCTTCACAGGTCCTCTCTACCATCACTTGATACAAACATCTTCATTCACAGGTCCTCTCTACCATCAGTTGATACAAACATCTTTATTCACAGGTCCTCTCTACCATCACTTGATACAAACATCTTCATTCACAGGTCTACCATCAGTTGATACAAACATCTTCATTCACAGGTCCTCTCTACCATCACATGATACAAACATCTTCATTCACAGGTCCTCTCTACCATCACATGATACAAACATCTTTATTCACAGGTCCTCTCTACCATCACTTGATACAAACATCTTCATTCACAGGTCTTCTCTACCATCACATGATACAAACATCTTCATTCACAGGTCCTCTCTACCATCACTTGATACAAACATCTTCATTCACAGGTCCTCTCTACCATCACTTGATACAAACATCTTCATTCACAGGTCCTCTCTACCATCACTTGATACAAACATCTTTACAGGTCCTCTCTACCATCAGTTGATACAAACATCTTCATTCACAGGTCCTCTCTACCATCACTTGATACAAACATCTTTACAGGTCCTCTCTACCATCACTTGATACAAACATCTTTACAGGTCCTCTCTACCATCACATGATACAAACATCTTCATTCACAGGTCCTCTCTACCATCACTTGATACAAACATCTTCATTCACAGGTCCTCTCTACCATCACATGATACAAACATCTTCATTCACAGGTCCTCTCTACCATCACATGATACAAACATCTTCATTCACAGGTCCTCTCTACCATCACATGATACAAACATCTTTATTCACAGGTCCTCTCTACCATCACTTGATACAAACATCTTCATTCACAGGTCCTCTCTACCATCACATGATACAAACATCTTTATTCACAGGTCCTCTCTACCATCACTTGATACAAACATCTTTATTCACAGGTCCTCTCTACCATCACTTGATACAAACATCTTCATTCACAGGTCCTCTCTACCATCAGTTGATACAAACATCTTCATTCACAGGTCCTCTCTACCATCACTTGATACAAACATCTTCATTCACAGGTCTACCATCACTTGATACAAACATCTTCATTCACAGGTCCTCTCTACCATCAGTTGATACAAACATCTTCATTCACAGGTCTACCATCAGTTGATACAAACATCTTCATTCACAGGTCCTCTCTACCATCACTTGATACAAACATCTTCATTCACAGGTCTACCATCACTTGATACAAACATCTTCATTCACAGGTCCTCTCTACCATCACTTGATACAAACATCTTCATTCACAGGTCTACCATCACATGATACAAACATGTTTATTCAGCAGCTGGGTAGTTCAGCCAGACTAATGACCCCCCCCCCCACCCACCCACGGGTCAATCCACAGCAGCTGGGTATAATGACCGCACCCATGGGTCAATTAACCTTCATCCTTTACCCAATATTTAAACATGTCACTATCTACATCCAGTTCAACTCTCTCTATCCCTAACAGTATCCCAAACTCTTTGAAATATCAGGTGAATTATGAATCATTGGGTGCCATAATGTTCTCCTTAATGTCCAGCACCCTAAACTGTTTGATCTTATCTTGGCTGTCAGCTCTAGAACCAGACAATTGTTTTATTTGTAGGGAGCTTCTGTTGAGTGAATCCTCCTTGTCCCGCATGTACTTGCGCACCGCCTTCCTGCGGCTGACAGATCACTGTAACTCTCCTGCCATGGAGGTAACTTCCTGCTCGGCTAGCTTGGGCTCTGGCATGGCTGCTTGTGCTGCAACTTTACAGGTCAGTGCTCAATGTCCTACCTGACATCCTAGCCCTAAATGTCCTACCTGACATCCAAGCCCTTAATGTCCTACCTGACATCCTAGCCCTAAATGTCCTACCTGACATCCTAGCCCTAAATGTCCTACCTGACATCCTAGCCCTAAATGTCCTACCTGACATCCAAGCCCTAAATGTCCTACCTGACATCCTAGCCCTAAATGTCCTACCTGACATCCTAGCCCTAAATGTCCTACCTGACATCCTAGCCCTAAATGTCCTACCTGACATCCTAGCCCTAAATGTCCTACCTGACATCCTAGCCCTAAATGTCCTACCTGACATCCTAGCCCTAAATGTCCTACCTGACATCCTAGCCCTAAATGTCCTACCTGACATTCTAGCCCTAAATGTCCTACCTGACATCCTAGCCCTAAATGTCCTACCTGACATCCTAGCCCTAAATGTCCTACCTGACATCCTAGCCCTAAATGTCCTACCTGACATCCTAGCCCTAAATGTCCTACCTGACATCCTAGCCCTAAATGTCCTACCTGACATCCTAGCCCTAAATGTCCTACCTGACATCCTAGCCCTAAATGTCCTACCTGACATCCTAGCCCTAAATGTCCTACCTGACATCCTAGCCCTAAATGTCCTACCTGACATTCTAGCCCTAAATGTCCTACCTGACATCCTAGCCCTAAATGTCCTACCTGACATTCTAGCCCTAAATGTCCTACATGTTCTGTGCTTGCAGGAGTTGGACCTAGAGAACATTCAGCTCCTCTCTGAGCACCTGCTGTCGGCCCCCTCCACCACCGGCACCCTGGAGGCGACCTCGCCCTTCCAGATCTGTCAGCTGTCCCAGCTGTCACTGGAGCCCCAAGTCTCCCTCACCAGCCTCGTCTACCGCAACTCCCTGCGCCTCAAGAGGGAGCTGGCTGTGGCCATAGCCCGGGCCTCTAACCAGGGGGAGGATTACCTCATAGAGCTGACCAATCAGCTGTGTACAAGTGTACAGGTAGGTTCAGCTGACCAATCAGCTGTGTACAAGTGTACAGGTAGGTTCAGCTGACCAATCAGCTGTGTACAAGTGTACAGGTAGGTTCAACTGACCAATCAGCTGTGTACAAGTGTACAGGTAGGTTCAGCTTACCAACCAACTGTGTACAAGTGTACAGGTAGGTTCAGCTGACTAACCAGGTGTGTACAAGTGTACAGGTAGGTTCAGCTGACCAACCAACTGTGTACAAGTGTACAGGTAGGTTCAGCTGACCAACTGTGTACAAGTGTACAGGTAGGTTCAGCTGACTAACCAGCTGTGTACAAGTGTACAGGTAGGTTCAGCTGACCAACTGTGTACAAGTGTACAGGTAGGTTCAGCTTACCAACCAACTGTGTACAAGTGTACAGGTAGGTTCAGCTGACCAACCAACTGTGTACAAGTGTACAGGTAGGTTCAGCTGACCAACTGTGTACAAGTGTACAGGTAGGTTCAGCTGACTAACCAGCTGTGTACAAGTGTACAGGTAGGTTCAGCTGACCAACTGTGTACAAGTGTACAGGTAGGTTCTGCCATAGAGCTAACCAACCAGGTACTCTGGTTGTGTACATGTGCTGTACTCTGGTTGTGTACATGTGCTGTACCCTGGTTGTGTACATGTGCTGTACTCTGGTTGTGTACATGTGCTGTGCTCTGGTTGTGTACATGTGCTGTGCTCTGGTTGTGTACATGTGCTGTGATCTGGTTGTGTACATGTGCTGTGTACTGGTTGTGTACATGTGCTGTGATCTGGTTGTGTACATGTGCTGTACCCTGGTTGTGTACATGTGCTGTGCTCTGGTTGTGTACATGAGCTTTACCCTGGTTGTGTACATGTGCTGTACTCTGGCTGTGTACATGAGCTTTACCCTGGTTGTGTACATGTGCTGTACCCTGGTTGTGTACATGTGCTGTACTCTGGTTGTGTACATGTGCTGTACTCTACAGACAGCACCTGAGATGTTTCCCTGTGTGAGTTACCCAGTGAATGAGACCAAGATCAGCACAGACGTCCACTTCCCTGGCGCCGCGTGTCTTCTAGTCTCCTGCATCAAGACCTCTGAGCCAGGCAACAAGGAGTGAGTTGCTTGCATATTTTTATACTTGATGCTTTGGTTGGCTGCCATGTTTCTAGAACTAGTTTCAATCTTTGCCCGTATGACCAGACCAACTGTTTCAGTGATATTTTTTTAGTTTCAAGCTTCCAACATATGACATGAACATATTTTACAGGAACCCACCCTACAGGGCGCCCTGGGCCAGGATCAGCACATACACAGGGAAACGTATCAAAAAATGTGGTCAGGTGACCAGACAGGAAGTGGTGTCCTACCCCAGAGACGTCCATAACCAAAGTAGCACACATGAGCAGTTTGCCCCCGCCATTATCCCCGGGGATCTGGTGTATGTGAAGATTGGTGTGTCCCCAGCCCCTGGTGCCATTGTCACGCTGCACGCCCTGCCGGCCCAGTTTCTCTTGGCTGTGGCCTACATGGAGACACTGGTCACAGAAACATTTGGCTGCGGCTCCCAGGCCTGTGGGGCCAAGACCAGCAGTGGCCAGAGGGAGCTGAGTGGCTCGACCGGCTCCTGCGGCTCCTCCAGCTCCCTGAACACTTCCCTGTGTGAGACCAACCCCAGCCTGTGGAGCCTGGACAACATCAACATCACCCCCTCAGTCTTCCTGCATGTGCTGGAGTTTGAGTGTGGCTTCCTGTGGAAGACTGAGCTCCCTGGGCTGGTCAAGGAGTACATGTTCCATCTGCTGGCCCAGACCCTCAGGATACTGCACTACAGCGAGGGCTCCCAGGGCAGTCGGCTGACCAAACTGAGCACTCGTCTGAGCCCAACACAGGGCATGCTCAACTACCTGCCCAGAGAGCTGAAGAAGCTCTACGACCTGGAGGCCAAGACCATGCCAGCCATGAGCAGCGTGGCCGGCCAGGGCATTGGACTGGGGGTGACTGACACTGGGCGCTGGTCCACCTACATGCACGCCCTGATGGAAGCTTGTCTGGCCATCTCTGAGGTCATCCCGTGTCAGCTCCACCAGGCCAAGGATGTCTCAGAAAACCTCCAGGAGGAGGGCGCAGCAGGAACTAGCACCCTGATGCTTGCGGCTGGCAGCAAGAAGAAAAAACTCAAGCCTAAAAAAGATGGGCTGCCTGCATCCACACGAAGGTCCAGCATAGAACAGAAGGGCGGGGCAGAGAACTGGGAGGTTGTAGAGCCCAGCTCCGTACATGTGTCCCAGTCACTGGAGACAACTGTAACCCCAGCTGTTGTCAGCTCACCGCCCACCAAAGCCTCCAGCAACTCCAGCATCTGTAGCCTGTCTGCCACATCCTCCATCAAGGTGGATGACATGACCTGGTTCCCTGCAGTGGCCACTACTGCCAGGATCTTGCGCTATCTGGTGCTGAAGGAAGCTCACTGTCAGGAAGACATGGACGAAGCCATCAAGGCCAGTGGCCAGACACTGGGCTCACCCACGGCCCACACCCGCCTGCTCATCATCACAGGCATCCCCACATACCTGGAGCTGGCCACGGTCAAGAAGGCCGTCTCTAAAGTCTGCAACAGCTACGGCGGCCTGGACAGGGATGGGCTGTTTGTCCCCACCCCCCAGGATGTCACCCATGTGCACGGCGTTGCCTCTCTGAGTGCTGCTGAGGCCAGTGATGTTCACACAGAGCTAGAGAGCAAATCTGAATCTTCCCTGGCCCAACCCAGCCCTGCACCCCAGGCTCCCCCGGCGCCAGAGTTGAAGAAGAAAAGTAAACTGATTGAAGGCTACGCTGTCATCTGCCTGCCCTCCAAGACTAAAGTTGAGCTGGTGAAAAAATCTTTCCTCAAGTCCAGGTGGCTCAACCTGGGGGAGGCAGGTGAGGTCCCGGATGAAAACCTCAGTGTCCAGACGGTCAGCCAGGCCCTGCTGACTGAGCCAGAGGCCAACACGGCCCTTGAGAGCTTCCTGCTGTACAAGCTGTCTGGCAAGATGGGGAGCCATGCCCTGGGCCCAGCAGCCATCCAGGCCCTGACTGAGATCTTCTACGGCAGCTACCTGCTGGACCAGCAACAGGAGACAATCTGCTTGTGTAAGGAACAAATCCTCAGCCCTGCCAGTCTGCTGGCGCCATTCTTCAATGCTGTCAAACCCTGCAAGAAACCTTTGCTGGAAGCTGTCACAGGCATCTTGCGCCAGTATGGTGTCATCAAGTCCAGAGACAAGGACACGTAAGTTTTAAGTCCATAGACATATACACGTAAGTTTTAAATCCATAGACATATACACGTAAGTTTTAAGTCCATAGACATATACACGTAAGTTTTAAGTCCATAGACATATACACGTAAGTTTTAAATCCATGGACATGGACATGTAAGTTTTAAGTCCATAGACATATACACGTAAGTTTTAAATCCATGGACATGGACATGTAAGTTTTAAGTCCATAGACATATACACGTAAGTTTTAAGTCCATAGACATATACACGTAAGTTTTAAATCCATAGGCATATACACGTAAGTTTTAAGTCCATAGACATGGACACGTAAGTTTTAAGTACAGACACAAGGACACGTAAGTTTTAAGTCCATAGACATATACACATAAGTTTTAAGTCCATAGGCATATACACGTAAGTTTTAAATCCATAGACATGGACATGTAAGTTTTAAGTCCATAGACATGGACACGTAAGTTTCAAACACTTGGCTTTGTTTTTGTCAAGGCAAACTCCTGGAGCTTGTTCCACTATTTAACCTTATTTATTCACTGGTTCAAAGGTTTTTTAGTTTAAGTTGTTGTTTTTTGGGTACACCATCAAGTTATGATGAATGGGTAACATCAGGTTTTCTAACTGATGAGAAATTGACCAATAATATTTTCACTGATCAGGTCTCCAGTGGCTACAGAAAAGAGCAGTAAAGGAAAGACAAGCAAGAAGCCAGTTGTCAAATCCCAGAAGGAAAAACAAGCCATTAGCCTGGAGGAGAAAGGGAATGAAGAAAAGTGAGAACATCAAGAAACCAGTTTTTACGTTCCTGCTTTTTGTTTGTATCAAAGTTGTTGATTGGTCTTTTGACAAAATCATTGGTTCCCATGTTCCTTAACCTTTTACATTCCTATATGCCCTTAACCTTTCACAGTCCTATATGCCCTTAACCTTTTACATTCCTATATGCCCTTAACCTTTTACAGTCCTATATGCCCCTAACCTTTCACAGTCCTATATGCCCTTAACCTTTCACAGTCTTATATGCCCTTACTTTGACAGTCCTATATGCCCTTAACCTTTTACAGTCCTATATGCCCTTACTTTTACAGTCCTATATGCCCTTAACCTTTCACAGTCCTATATGCCCTTAACCTTTCACAGTCCTATATGCCTGATGTCACTGTGTATAGTCATCTGTCACTAGTGCTTCATTTTCTATCATTTTTCTAAAGTTCAGATTTTAAAAAAAAAAGTTTGAGCAATATAAACAGTCAAATTAAATCTAGTTCAAATGCCTCTGCTGTTTAAGTGGGTTTACTTATAATGTAAAAAATCCAGTGATATTGGGAAAAAATAACTGCAGTAAATAGGTTTTTTTTTTTTTAACATTTAAAATAATTATTCTATTGAAACAAAACTAGAAGTTGCGAATTCACAAATTATGTATTACTGAGAAGTAGAAAATAAAACAACTAAATAGCGGCGTATGATACGCCGCGGGTCGGCTCGTGCTTTTTATTTTTTTAAACTAAAGTGGTTATTTAAAAAAAAAATTTAATGTGCCATGGTTTTGAAAAATTGTGTTATCTGTTTGTCTGGCCAAAGGGGAAGTAAAATATTTTGAATGGCCTGGACAGTAATGGGTTAACATTCAATGTTTTCTTCCTATCCCCGCTGTTGTAAATGATTCCAACAATAAGACCTCATGCAATGTTTAAGACATGTTTTGTCCAGGTCCCAGTCCACTGATAGAGAAAAATGCAGTCCAGCCATGGAGAAATGTGAGAAATCTCCCAAAGACAAGGAAGGCGCCACAGCTGATGTGGCACTCAAAGAATCCAAGGTGATCAATTGCACTTTTTTAGCAATAGCTGTAGGGCTGGCTGTAGCAATAGCTGTAGGGCTGGCTGTAGCAATAGCTGTAGGGTTGGCTGTAGCAATAGCTGTAGGGCTGGCTGTAGCAATAGCTGTAGGGCTGGCTGTAGCAATAGCTGTAGGGTTGGCTGTAGCAATAGTTGTAGGGCTGGCTGTAGCAATAGCTGTAGGGTTGGCTGTAGCAATAGCTGTAGGGTTGGCTGTAGCAGTAGCTGTAGGGCTGGCTGTAGCAATAGTTGTAGGGCTGGCTGTAGCAATAGCTGTAGGGCTGGCTGTAGCAATAGCTGTAGGGTTGGCTGTAGCAATAGCTGTAGGGTTGGCTGTAGCAATAGTTGTAGGGCTGGCTGTAGCAATAGCTGTAGGGTTGGCTGTAGCAATAGCTGTAGGGCTGGCTGTAGCAATAGCTGTAGGGCTGGCTGTAGCAATAGCTGTAGGGTTGGCTGTAGCAGTAGCTGTAGGGCTGGCTGTAGCAATAGCTGTAGGGTTGGCTGTAGCAATAGCTGTAGGGATGGCTGTAGCTATAGCTGTAGGGTTGGCTGTAGCAATAGCTGTAGGGTTGGCTGTAGCAATAGCTGTAGGGTTGGCTGTAGCAATAGCTGTAGGGCTGGCTGTAGCAATAGCTGTAGGGCTGGCTGTAGCAATAGCTGTAGGGCTGGCTGTAGCAATATAGGGTTGGCTATAGCTCTAGGGCTGGCTGTAGCAATAGCTGTAGGGCTGGCTGTAGCAATAGCTGTAGGGTTGGCTGTAGCAATAGCTGTAGGGCTGGCTGTAGCAATAGCTGTAGCAATAGCTGTAGGGTTGGCTGTAGCTATAGCTGTAGGGCTGGCTGTAGCTATAGCTGTAGGGCTGGCTGTAGCAATAGCTGTAGGGCTGGCTGTAGCAATATAGGGTTGGCTATAGCTCTAGGGCTGGCTGTAGCAATAGCTGTAGGGCTGGCTGTAGCAATAGCTGTAGGGTTGGCTGTAGCAATATAGGGTTGGCTATAGCTCTAGGGCTGGCTGTAGCAATAGCTGTAGGGCTGGCTGTAGCAATAGCTGTAGGGTTGGCTGTAGCAAAATAGGGTTGGCTATAGCTCTAGGGCTGGCTGTAGCAATAGCTGTAGGGTTGGCTGTAGCAATAGCTGTAGGGTTGGCTGTAGCAATAGCTTTAGGGCTGGCTATAGCAATAGCTGTAGGGCTGGCTGTAGCAATAGCTGTAGGGCTGGCTGTAGTTGACCCCTGTTGTTTCAGAGCTTGAGCAAGTGTGAGGGCCGTCTGCTGACACTGAGTGGCTTCCTGCAGTACTGTGAGGACTTGCTCAAGCAAGACCTCAGGACACTGTGGAAGGGACTTTTTGCATCTGGGCTCGACCTTCACCTTGAAAGGTGACTATTGATACATTTTTTTTAGATTTCACACCCAGTTCTATAACATAAATACATTTGGTGACATTTTCTAGACATGTTTCAAACAAGATTTTTGTTGCAGATGTTCTAGACATGTTTCAAAAAAGATTTTTGTTGCAGATGTTCTAGACATGTTTCAAACAAGAATTTTGTTGCAGATGTTCTAGATATGTTTCAAACAAGAATTTTGTTGCAGATGTTCTAGACATGTTTTAAACAAGATTTTTGTTGCAGATGTTCTAGACATGTTTCAAACAAGATTTTTGTTGCAGATGTTCTAGACATGTTTCAAACAAGATTTTTGTTGCAGATGTTCTAGACATGTTTCAAACAAGATTTTTGTTGCAGATGTTCTAGACATGTTTCAAACAAGATTTTTGTTGCAGATGTTCTAGACATGTTTCAAACAAGATTTTTGTTGCAGATGTTCTAGACATGTTTCAAACAAGATTTTTGTTGCAGATGTTCTAGACGTGTTTCAAACAAGATTTTTGTTGCAGATGTTCTAGACATGTTTCAAACAAGAATTTTGTTGCAGATGTTCTAGATATGTTTCAAACAAGATTTTTGTTGCAGATGTTCTAGACATGTTTCAAACAAGATTTTTGTTGCAGATGTTCTAGAAGTGTTTCAAACAAGATTTTTGTTGCAGATGTTCTAGACATGTTTCAAACAAGATTTTTGTTGCAGATGTTCTAGACATGTTTCAAACAAGATTTTTGTTGCAGATGTTCTAGACATGTTTCAAACAAGATTTTTGTTGCAGATGTTCTAGACATGTTTCAAACAAGATTTTTGTTGCAGATGTTCTAGACGTGTTTCAAACAAGATTTTTGTTGCAGATGTTCTAGACATGTTTCAAACAAGATTTTTGTTGCAGATGTTCTAGACATGTTTCAAACAAGATTTTTGTTGCAGATGTTCTAGACATGTTTCAAACAAGATTTTTGTTGCAGATGTTCTAGACATGTTTCAAACAAGAATTTTGTTGCAGATGTTCTAGACATGTTTCAAACAAGATTTTTGTTGCAGATGTTCTAGACATGTTTCAAACAAGATTTTTGTTGCAGATGTTCTAGACATGTTTCAAACAAGATTTTTGTTGCAGATGTTCTAGACATGTTTCAAACAAGATTTTTGTTGCAGATGTTCTAGACATGTTTCAAACAAGATTTTTGTTGCAGATGTTCTAGACATGTTTCAAACAAGATTTTTGTTGCAGATGTTCTAGACATGTTTCAAACAAGATTTTTGTTGCAGATGTTCTAGACATGTTTCAAACAAGATTTTTGTTGCAGATGTTCCTGTCTAGACCAGACTGCAGCGAGCCAGCTGATGAGTGAGTGGACGTTAGAAAAAGATGCAGCTCTGGTGATGTACGTCAATGAGGTCTGCTCCCAGCTGGCTATATCATCTGCACGACTTCACCCGCACGAAGTCAGATTGACTGAAGCTCATCTCACTAATGAAAAATACTCATGTCTGCAAGGTTTGTGTCTTCTTGTCTCACAACATCAATGTCTGTCTAGTCATGACATCAATGTCTGTCTAGTCATGACATCAATGTCTGTCTTGTCATGACATCAATGTCTGTCTTGTCATGACATCAATGTCTGTCTAGTCATGACATCAATGTCTGTCTTGTCATGACATCAATGTCTGTCTTGTCATGACATCAATGTCTGTCTAGTCATGACATCAATGTCTGTCTTGTCATGGCATCAATGTCTGTCTTGTCATGGCATCAATGTCTGTCTTGTCATGACATCAATGTCTGTCTAGTCATGACATCAATGTCTGTCTAGTCATGACATCAATGTCTGTCTTGTCATGGCATCAATGTCTGTCTTGTCATGACATCAATGTCTGTCTTGTCATCACATCAATGTCTGTCTTGTCATCACATCAATGTCTGTCTTGTCATCACATCAATGTCTGTCTAGTCATGGCATCAATGTCTGTCTTGTCATGACATCAATGTCTGTCTCAGCACCCATGACATCAATGTCTGTCTAGTCATCACATCAATGTCTGTCTAGTCATGGCATCAATGTCTGTCTTGTCATGACATCAATGTCTGTCTAGTCATGGCATCAATGTCTGTCCAGTCATCACATCAATGTCTGTCTAGTCATGGCATCAATCTGTCTTGTCATGACATCAATGTCTGTCTAGTCATGACATCAATGTCTGTTTAGTCATCACATCAATGTCTGTCTTGTCATGGCATCAATGTCTGTCTAGTCATGACATAAATGTCTGTCTTGTCATGACATCAATGTCTGTCTCAGCACCCATAACATCAATGTCTGTCTAGTCATGGCATCAATGTCTGTCCAGTCATCACATCAATGTCTGTCTAGTCATGGCATCAATGTCTGTCCAGTCATCACATCAATGTCTGTCTAGTCATGGCATCAATGTCTGTCCAGTCATGACATCAATGTCTGTCTAGTCATGACATCAATGTCTGTCTAGTCATGGCATCAATGTCTGTCTAGTCATGGCATCAATGTCTGTCTAGTCATGGCATCAATGTCTGTCTAGTCATGGCATCAATGTCTGTCTAGTCATGACATCAATGTCTGCACCCTGTTATCTGACAAGCAGTGCTCATCTGTTGTCACTCCCTGCTGACAGGTCTGCCTGTGGAGAGTGTGCGTTTGAGATTTGCTTTCCTCCAAGATTTGAACAACTCCCTGGAGACGTGTTTCCTCCCTCTGGTAGATCTGAGGGCAGCCAACATATACAGTCGCAGTACGGCTTACGTCTTGGCCCAGCTGAGATCCATCATCTTCTATGATACTAAAGTTGGTGAACTTTATCTTAGCACGTACAAATGGGACAAATAACAAATAGAACCCATTTATCTTGTTGAAATTATGTCTCAATAAATGACATGTTCCATATGTCTGTATATAAGAATGAGTTGACTCGAGAAAAAGGATTTGGTCAATTGTATTACGGCAAGTTATAAAAGACTTGTGTCACTTTTCAGGTCAGTTTTATCAACAGAATTCTCAACGCCTCAGCCAAGCGCAAGCCTGACCAGGCTGCACCTGAGATCACACTTAACCCAATAGAGGCCATTGGCACAGGTAAATATGGTTCCTTGTTTCCAATAGAGGGCACGGGTAAATATGGTTCCTTGTTTCCAATAGAGGGCACGGGTAAATATGGTTCCTTGTTTCCAATAGAGGGCACAGGTAAATATGGTTCCTTGTTTCCAATAGAGGGCATGGGTAAATATGGTTCCTTGTTTCCAATAGAGGGCACGGGTAAATATGGTTCCTTGTTTCCAATAGAGGGCACGGGTAAATATGGTTCCTTGTTTCCAATAGAGGGCATGGGTAAATATGGTTCCTTGTTTCCAATAGAGGGCACGGGTAAATATGGTTCCTTGTTTCCAATAGAGGGCATGGGTAAATATGGTTCCTTGTTTCCAATAGAGGGCACGGGTAAATATGGTTCCTTGTTTCCAATAGAGGGCACGGGTAAATATGGTTCCTTGTTTCCAATAGAGGGCATGGGTAAATATGGTTCCTTGTTTCCAATAGAGGGCACGGGTAAATATGGTTCCTTGTTTCCAATAGAGGGCATGGGTAAATATGGTTCCTTGTTTCCAATAGAGGGCACAGGTAAATATGGTTCCTTGTTTCCAATAGAGGGCACGGGTAAATATGGTTCCTTGTTTCCAATAGAGGGCATGGGTAAATATGGTTCCTTGTTTCCAATAGAGGGCACGGGTAAATATGGTTCCTTGTTTCCAATAGAGGGCATGGGTAAATATGGTTCCTTGTTTCCAATAGAGGGCACAGGTAAATATGGTTCCTTGTTTCCAATAGAGGGCATGGGTAAATATGGTTCCTTGTTTCCAATAGAGGACACGGGTAAATATGGTTCCTTGTTTCCAATAGAGGGCACGGGTAAATATGGTTCCTTGTTTCCAATAGAGGACATGGGTAAATATGGTTCCTTGTTTCCAATAGAGGGCACGGGTAAATATGGTTCCTTGTTTCCAATAGAGGGCATGGGTAAATATGGTTCCTTTTTTATAAATAGAGGGCACGGGTAAATATGGTTCCTTGTTTCCAATAGAGGGCACGGGTAAATATGGTTCCTTGTTTGAACTGGATCAGATCTGAGCATGTGTTTGTGTTGGCTTGAGCCACAGTAGATTGTATATGGTTGCTGGTGAGATGGTGTGTTTGTGACACAGTAGATTGTATATGGTTGCAGGTGAGATGGTGTGTTTGTGACACAGTAGATTGTATATGGTTGCAGGTGAGATGGTGTGTTTGTGACACAGTAGATTGTATATGGTTGCAGGTGAGATGGTGTGTTTGTGACACAGTAGATTGTATATGGTTGCAGGTGAGATGGTGTGTTTGTGACACAGTAGATTGTATATGGTTGCAGGTGAGAGCAATTGTCAATCATCCATCCTGTGCCAGTCGTACTGTCAGCTGAGTGCCATCAGCTCCAAGAAGTTGTGTGTCCGACTGGCCAGTGGGGGAGACCCAACCTACTCGTTTAATGTCAGGATGCTTGGGGAGGAGGTCCATGGAACAAGTCAGTTGATAGACACATTCAGACACCTGTCATTGACTAGACACATCCATAGACATGTCATTGACTAGACACATCCATAGACATGTGGTTAACTAGACACATCCATAGACATGTCATTGACTAGACACATCCATAGACATGTCATTGACTAGACACATCCATAGACATGTGGTTGACTAGACACATCCATAGACATGTGGTTGACTAGACACATCCATAGACATGTGGTTGACTAGACACATCCATAGACATGTGGTTGACTAGACACATCCATAGACATGTCGTTGACTAGACACATCCATAGACATGTGGTTGACTAGACACATCCATAGACATGTGGTTGACTAGACACATCCATAGACATGTGGTTGACTAGACACATCCATAGACATGTGGTTGACTAGACACATCCATAGACATGTGGTTGACTAGACACATCCATAGACATGTCATTGACTAGACACATCCATAGACATGTCATTGACTAGACACATCCATAGACATGTCATTGACTAGACACATCCATAGACATGTCATTGACTAGACACATCCATAGACAAGTCATTGACTAGATACATCCATAGACATGTCGTTGACTAGACACATCCATAGACATGTGGTTGACTAGACACATCCATAGACATGTGGTTGACTAGACACATCCATAGACATGTCATTGACTAGACACATCCATAGACATGTGGTTGACTAGACACATCCATAGACATGTGGTTGACTAGACACATCCATAGACATGTGGTTGACTAGACACATCCATAGACATGTGGTTGACTAGACACATCCATAGACATGTCGTTGACTAGACACATCCATAGACATGTGGTTGACTAGACACATCCATAGACATGTCATTGACTAGACACATCCATAGACATGTGGTTAACTAGACACATCCATAGACATGTCATTGACTAGACACATCCATAGACATGTGGTTGACTAGACACATCCATAGACATGTGGTTGACTAGACACATCCATAGACATGTGGTTAACTAGACACATCCATAGACATGTCATTGACTAGACACATCCATTGACATGTGGTTGACTAGACACATCCATAAACATGTGGTTGACTAGACACATCCATAGACATGTGGTTGACTAGACACATCCATAGACATGTGGTTGACTAGACACATCCATAGACATGTCATTGACTAGACACATCCATAGACATGTGGTTGACTAGACACATCCATAGACATGTGGTTGACTAGACACATCCATAGACATGTGGTTGACTAGACACATCCATAGACATGTCATTGACTAGACACATCCATAGACATGTGGTTGACTAGACACATCCATAGACATGTGGTTGACTAGACACATCCATAGACATGTCATTGACTAGACACATCCATAGACATGCCATTGACTAGACACATCCATAGACAAGTCATTGACTAGACACATCCATAAACATGTGGTTGACTAGACACATTCATAGACATGTGGTTGACTAGACACATCCATAGACATGTGGTTGACTAGACACATCCATAGACATGTGGTTGACTAGACACATCCATAGACATGCCATTGACTAGACACATCCATAGACAAGTCATTGACTAGACACATCCATAAACATGTGGTTGACTAGACACATCCATAGACATGTGGTTGACTAGACACATCCATAGACATGTCATTGAGTAGACACATCCATAGACATGTCATTGAGTAGACACATCCATAGACATGTCATTGACTAGACACATCCATAGACATGTCATTGAGTAGACACATCCATAGACATGTCATTGACTAGACACATCCATAGACAAGTCATTGACTAGACACATCCATAGACATTTAATAGACACACATTGACATGTTATTTCCTGACACTTACAGACGTAGGTCATTTATAACACAGAGACATATACATGTTGTTTACTTGGACATACTTGAGTAGATAGAGATACACATGATTTACTTGATACACATGTCATTTAGTAGACAGATGATGTCATTTAGTAGGCACACACAGACACATGTCATTTAGTAGGCACTTTGAGAGAGAGACAAGTACAAAAGTGAGAGACCTGTGTTTTCAGGTGGATCATTCCGCCACTTCTTGTGGCAAGTGGCGCGGGAGCTCCAGTCCCCCACCCTGTCCCTCTTACTGCCTTGTCCCAGTTCTGCTGCTGGCTTCAACAAAGGGAGGCTAATCCTAAAGCCTGGCAAGATGAGTTACTCTGAAGAAAACTTGTTAATTTTTGTGGGCCAGGTAAGATCCAGTCTTTAAAAGTGTGCTCTACTGCTCTACTCATGCTAAATGTTTACAAGAACCTCATTTTGTTCAATGATATATTTGACTATATTTAGCTGCTTGGAATTACCATAAGAGCTGACATTCCTCTTGGCCTTGACCTCCTGTACAGTGTCTGGAAACTTTTAGTTGGGTTGACCCTTGACCCCTCTGTTGACTTACAGCAAGCAGATGCCCTGACATACAAGTACATGAAAAAAATTGAAATGGTGAGTCTGCTGTTGTTGTGGTCAGATTCTCTTTGTCTGTTGTTGTGGTCAGATTCTCTTTGTCTGCTGTTGGTGTGGTCAGATTCTCTTTGTCTGATGTTGGTGTGGTCAGATTCTCTTTGTCTGATGTTGTTGTGGTTAGATTCTCTTTGTCTGATGTTGTTGTGGTCAGATTCTCTTTGTCTGTTGGTGTGGTCAGATTCTCTTTGTCTGCTGTTGGTGTGGTTAGATTCTCTTTGTCTGCTGTTGTTGTGGTCAGATTCTCTTTGTCTGCTGTTGGTGTGGTCAGATTCTCTTTGTCTGATGTTGGTGTGGTTAGATTCTCTTTGTCTGCTGTTGTTGTGGTCAGATTCTCTTTGTCTGATGTTGTTGTGGTCAGATTCTCTTTGTCTGTTGGTGTGGTCAGATTCTCTTTGTCTGCTGTTGTTGTGGTCAGATTCTCTTTGTCTGATGTTGTTGTGGTCAGATTCTCTTTGTCTGTTGGTGTGGTCAGATTCTCTTTGTCTGCTGTTGTTGTGGTCAGATTCTCTTTGTCTGATGTTGGTGTGGTCAGATTCTCTTTGTCTGCTGTTGTTGTGGTCAGATTCTCTTTGTCTGATGTTGTTGTGGTCAGATTCTCTTTGTCTGTTGGTGTGGTCAGATTCTCTTTGTCTGCTGTTGTTGTGGTCAGATTCTCTTTGTCTGCTGTTGTTGTGGTCAGATTCTCTTTGTCTGTTGTTGGTGTGGTCAGATTCTCTTTGTCTGCTGTTGGTGTGATCAGATTCTCTTTGTCTGCTGTTGGTGTGGTCAGATTCTCTTTGTCTGTTGGTGTGGTCAGATTCTCTTTGTCTGTTGTTGTGGTCAGATTCTCTTTGTCTGATGTTGTTGTGGTCAGATTCTCTTTGTCTGCTGTTGTTGTGGTCAGATTCTCTTTGTCTGCTGTTGGTGTGGTTAGATTCTCTTTGTCTGCTGTTGGTGTGGTCAGATTCTCTTTGTCTGCTGTTGTTGTGGTCAGATTCTCTTTGTCTGCTGTTGGTGTGGTTAGATGTATTGTTGCCCACAGTTTCAATATAAAATCCACCTCTCCCCTAACCAGGCTGAAACAGAGGCTGAACTTGAGAGTGTGTGTGGAGATGGGGAAGCAAGGTTTGTCTACACAACCCTCACTGGACATGATGTGGAACTCTTGCCTGCAGGGAGATCAGTTTATGTCAAGTAAGTTTTGTCCCAGACGTTGAATGTCCAGTTGGTTCAAGTTTTGTCCCAGATGTTGAATGTCCAGTTGGTCAAGTTTTGTCCCAGATGTTGAATGTCCAGTTGGTTCAAGTTTTGTCCCAGGTCTGTGTTGAATGTCCAGTTGGTTCGAGTTTTGTCCCAGATGTTGAATGTCCAGTTGGTTCAAGTTTTTTCCAAGGTCTGTTTTGAATGTCCAGTTGGTCAAGTTTTGTCCCAGATGTTGAATGTCCAGTTGGTTCAAGTTTTGTCCCAGATGTTGAATGTCCAGTTGGTTCAAGTTTTGTCCCAGATGTTGAATGTCCAGTTGGTTCAAGTTTGGTCCCAGATGTTGAATGTCCAGTTGGTCAAGTTTTGTCCCAGAGGTTGAATGTCCAGTTGGTCAAGTTTAGTCCCAGAGGTTGAATGTCCAGTTGGTCAAGTTTTGTCCCAGATGTTGAATGTCCAGTTGGTTCAAGTTTTGTCCCAGGTCTGTGTTGAATGTCCAGTTGGTCAAGTTTTGTCCCAGACGTTGAATGTCCAGTTGGTTCAAGTTTTGTCCCAGATGTTGAATGTCCAGTTGGTCAAGTTTTGTCCCAGATGTTGAATGTCCAGTTGGTCAAGTTTAGTCCCAGATGTTGAATGTCCAGTTGGTTCAAGTTTTGTCCCAGATGTTGAATGTCCAGTTGGTCAAGTTTTGTCCCAGGTCTGTGTTGAATGTCCAGTTGGTCAAGTTTTGTCCCAGATGTTGAATGTCCAGTTGGTCAAGTTTTGTCCCAGACGTTGAATGTCCAGTTGGTCAAGTTTTGTCCCAGGTCTGTGTTGAATGTCCAGTTGGTCAAGTTTTGTCCCAGGTCTGTGTTGAATGTCCAGTTGGTCAAGTTTTGTCCCAGGTCTGTGTTGAATGTCCAGTTGGTCAAGTTTTGTCCCAGATGTTGAATGTCCAGTTGGTCAAGTTTTGTACCAGATGTTGAATGTCCAGTTGGTCAAGTTTTGTCCCAGATGTTGAATGTCCAGTTGGTCAAGTTTTGTCCCAGATGTTGAATGTCCAGTTGGTCAAGTTTTGTCCCAGGTCTGTGTTGAATGTCCAGTTGGTCAAGTTTTGTCCCAGATGTTGAATGTCCAGTTGGTTCAAGTTTTGTCCCAGATGTTGAATGTCCAGTTGGTCAAGTTTTGTCCCAGGTCTGTGTTGAATGTCCAGTTGGTTCAAGTTTTGTCCCAGAGGTTGAATGTCCAGTTGGTCAAGTTTTGTACCAGATGTTGAATGTCCAGTTGGTCAAGTTTTGTCCCAGGTCTGTGTTGAATGTCCAGTTGGTCAAGTTTTGTCCCAGATGTTGAATGTCCAGTTGGTTCAAGTTTTGTCCCAGATGTTGAATGTCCAGTTGGTCAAGTTTTGTCCCAGGTCTGTGTTGAATGTCCAGTTGGTCAAGTTTTGTCCCAGATGTTGAATGTCCAGTTGGTCCAAGTTTTGTACCAGATGTTGAATGTCCAGTTGGTCAAGTTTTGTCCCAGATGTTGAATGTCCAGTTGGTCAAGTTTTGTCCCAGAGGTTGAATGTCCAGTTGGTCACGTTTTGTACCAGATGTTGAATGTCCAGTTGGTCAAGTTTTGTACCAGATGTTGAATGTCCAGTTGGTTCCAGTTTTGTCCCAGGTCTGTTTTGAATGTCCAATTGGTTCAAGTTTTGTCCCAGGTCTGTTTTGAATGTCCAATTGGTTCAAGTTTTGTCCCAGATGTTGAATGTCCAGTTGGTTCAAGTTTTGTCCCAGGTCTGTTTTGAATGTCCAGTTGGTCAAGTTTTGTACCAGATGTTGAATGTCCAGTTGGTTCAAGTTTTGTCCCAGATGTTGAATGTCCAGTTGGTTCAAGTTTTGTCCCAGATGTTGAATGTCCAGTTGGTTCATTGTCCCAGATGTTGAATGTCCAGTTGGTTCAAGTTTTGTCCCAGATGTTGAATGTCCAGTTGGTTCATTGTCCCAGATGTTGAATGTCCAGTTGGTTCAAGTTTTGTCCAAGGTCTGTGCTGAATGTCCAGTTGGTTCAAGTTTTGTCCAAGGTCTGTGTTGAATGTCCAGTTGGTCAAGTTTTGTCCCAGAGGTTGAATGTCCAGTTGGTTCAAGTTTTGTCCCAGGTCTGTGTTGAATGTCCAGTTGGTCAAGTTTTGTACCAGATGTTGAATGTCCAGTTGGTCAAGTTTTGTACCAGATGTTGAATGTCCAGTTGGTCAAGTTTTGTACCAGATGTTGAATGTCCAGTTGGTCAAGTTTTGTACCAGATGTTGAATGTCCAGTTGGTTCAAGTTTTGTCCCAGATGTTGAATGTCCAGTTGGTCAAGTTTTGTCCCAGATGTTGAATGTCCAGTTGGTCAAGTTTTGTCCCAGATGTTGAATGTCCAGTTGGTCAAGTTTTGTCCCAGATGTTGAATGTCCAGTTGGTTCAAGTTTTGTTCCAGATGTTGAATGTCAAGTTGGTTCAAGTTTTGTCCCAGGTCTGTGTTGAATGTCCAGTTGGTTCAAGTTTTGTCCCAGGTCTGTGTTGAATGTCCAGTTGGTTCAAGTTTTGTCCCAGATGTTGAATGTCCAGTTGGTTCGAGTTTTGTCCCAGATGTTGAATGTCCAGTTGGTTCAAGTTTTTTCCATGGTCTGTTTTGAATGTCCAGTTGGTCAAGTTTTGTCCCAGATGTTGAATGTCCAGTTGGTTCAAGTTTTGTCCCAGATGTTGAATGTCCAGTTGGTTCAAGTTTTGTCCCAGATGTTGAATGTCCAGTTGGTTCAAGTTTGGTCCCAGATGTTGAATGTCCAGTTGGTCAAGTTTTGTCCCAGAGGTTGAATGTCCAGTTGGTCAAGTTTAGTCCCAGACGTTGAATGTCCAGTTGGTCAAGTTTTGTCCCAGATGTTGAATGTCCAGTTGGTCAAGTTTTGTCCCAGATGTTGAATGTCCAGTTGGTCAAGTTTTGTCCCAGATGTTGAATGTCCAGTTGGTTCAAGTTTTGTCCAAGGTCTGTGTTGAATGTCCAGTTGGTTCAAGTTTTGTCCCAGATGTTGAATGTCCAGTTGGTCAAGTTTTGTCCCAGACGTTGAATGTCCAGTTGGTCAAGTTTTGTCCAAGGTGTGTGTTGAATGTCCAGTTGGTCAAGTTTTGTCCCAGATGTTGAATGTCCAGTTGGTCAAGTTTTGTCCCAGGTCTGTGTTGAATGTCCAGTTGGTTCAAGTTTTGTCCCAGGTCTGTTTTGAATGTCCAATTGGTTCAAGTTTTGTCCCAGATGTTGAATCTCCAGTTGGTTCAAGTTTTGTCCCAGGTCTGTTTTGAATGTCCAGTTGGTCAAGTTTTGTACCAGATGTTGAATGTCCAGTTGGTTCAAGTTTTGTCCCAGATGTTGAATGTCCAGTTGGTTCAAGTTTTGTCCCAGATGTTGAATGTCCAGTTGGTTCATTGTCCCAGATGTTGAATGTCCAGTTGGTTCAAGTTTTGTCCCAGATGTTGAATGTCCAGTTGGTTCATTGTCCCAGATGTTGAATGTCCAGTTGGTTCAAGTTTTGTCCAAGGTCTGTGTTGAATGTCCAGTTGGTTCAAGTTTTGTCCAAGGTTTGTGTTGAATGTCCAGTTGGTCAAGTTTTGTCCCAGAGGTTGAATGTCCAGTTGGTTCAAGTTTTGTCCCAGGTCTGTGTTGAATGTCCAGTTGGTCAAGTTTTGTACCAGATGTTGAATGTCCAGTTGGTCAAGTTTTGTACCAGATGTTGAATGTCCAGTTGGTCAAGTTTTGTACCAGATGTTGAATGTCCAGTTGGTCAAGTTTTGTACCAGATGTTGAATGTCCAGTTGGTTCAAGTTTTGTCCCAGATGTTGAATGTCCAGTTGGTCAAGTTTTGTCCCAGACGTTGAATGTCCAGTTGGTCAAGTTTTGTCCCAGATGTTGAATGTCCAGTTGGTCAAGTTTTGTCCCAGATGTTGAATGTCCAGTTGGTCAAGTTTTGTCCCAGATGTTGAATGTCCAGTTGGTTCAAGTTTTGTCCAAGGTCTGTGTTGAATGTCCAGTTGGTTCAAGTTTTGTCCCAGATGTTGAATGTCCAGTTGGTCAAGTTTTGTCCCAGACGTTGAATGTCCAGTTGGTCAAGTTTTGTCCAAGGTGTGTGTTGAATGTCCAGTTGGTCAAGTTTTGTCCCAGATGTTGAATGTCCAGTTGGTCAAGTTTTGTCCCAGGTCTGTGTTGAATGTCCAGTTGGTTCAAGTTTTGTCCCAGATGTTGAATGTCCAGTTGGTTCAAGTTTTGTCCCAGATGTTGAATGTCCAGTTGGTTCAAGTTTTGTCCCAGATGTTGAATGTCCAGTTGGTCAAGTTTTGTCCCAGGTCTGTGTTGAATGTCCAGTTGGTTCAAGTTTTGTCCCAGACGTTGAATGTCCAGTTGGTTCAAGTTTTGTCCCAGATGTTGAATGTCCAGTTGGTTCAAGTTTTGTCCCAGATGTTGAATGTCCAGTTGGTCAAGTTTTGTCCCAGGTCTGTGTTGAATGTCCAGTTGGTTCAAGTTTTGTCCCAGGTCTGTGTTGAATGTCCAGTTGGTCAAGTTTTGTCCCAGATGTTGAATGTCCAGTTGGTTCAAGTTTTGTCCCAGATGTTGAATGTCCAGTTGGTCAAGTTTTGTCCCAGATGTTGAATGTCCAGTTGGTTCAAGTTTTGTCCCAGGTCTGTGTTGAATGTCCAGTTGGTTCAAGTTTTGTCCCAGGTCTGTGTTGAATGTCCAGTTGGTTCAAGTTTTGTCCCAGGTCTGTGTTGAATGTCCAGTTGGTTCAAGTTTTGTCCCAGATGTTGAATGTCCAGTTGGTTCAAGTTTTGTCCCAGATGTTGAATGTCCAGTTGGTCAAGTTTTGTCCAAGGTGTGTGTTGAATGTCCAGTTGGTTCAAGTTTTGTCCCAGATGTTGAATGTCCAGTTGGTCAAGTTTTGTCCAAGGTGTGTGTTGAATGTCCAGTTGGTTCAAGTTTTGTCCCAGATGTTGAATGTCCAGTTGGTTCAAGTTTTGTCCCAGATGTTGAATGTCCAGTTGGTTCAAGTTTTGTCCCAGATGTTGAATGTCCAGTTGGTTCAAGTTTTGTCCCAGATGTTGAATGTCCAGTTGGTCCAAGTTTTGTCCCAGATGTTGAATGTCCAGTTGGTCAAGTTTTGTCCCAGATGTTGAATGTCCAGTTGGTTCAAGTTTTGTCCCAGATGTTGAATGTCCAGTTGGTCAAGTTTTGTCCCAGATGTTGAATGTCCAGTTGGTTCAAGTTTTGTCCCAGGTCTGTGTTGAATGTCCAGTTGGTCAAGTTTTGTCCCAGGTCTGTGTTGAATGTCCAGTTGGTCAAGTTTTGTCCCAGATGTTGAATGTCCAGTTGGTCAAGTTTTGTCCCAGATGTTGAATGTCCAGTTGGTTCAAGTTTTGTCCCAGATGTTGAATGTCCAGTTGGTTCAAGTTTTGTCCCAGATGTTGAATGTCCAGTTGGTTCAAGTTTTGTCCCAGATGTTGAATGTCCAGTTGGTTCAAGTTTTGTCCCAGATGTTGAATGTCCAGTTGGTCAAGTTTTGTCCCAGATGTTGAATGTCCAGTTGGTCAAGTTTTGTCCCAGATGTTGAATGTCCAGTTGGTTCAAGTTTTGTCCCAGGTCTGTGTTGAATGTCCAGTTGGTCAAGTTTTGTCCCAGATGTTGAATGTCCAGTTGGTTCAAGTTTTGTCCCAGGTCTGTGTTGAATGTCCAGTTGGTCAAGTTTTGTACCAGATGTTGAATGTCCAGTTGGTCAAGTTTTGTACCAGATGTTGAATGTCCAGTTGGTCAAGTTTTGTACCAGATGTTGAATGTCCAGTTGGTCAAGTTTTGTACCAGATGTTGAATGTCCAGTTGGTTCAAGTTTTGTCCCAGACGTTGAATGTCCAGTTGGTCAAGTTTTGTCCCAGATGTTGAATGTCCAGTTGGTCAAGTTTTGTCCCAGATGTTGAATGTCCAGTTGGTCAAGTTTTGTCCCAGATGTTGAATGTCCAGTTGGTTCAAGTTTTGTCCAAGGTCTGTGTTGAATGTCCAGTTGGTTCAAGTTTTGTCCCAGATGTTGAATGTCCAGTTGGTCAAGTTTTGTCCCAGACGTTGAATGTCCAGTTGGTCAAGTTTTGTCCAAGGTGTGTGTTGAATGTCCAGTTGGTCAAGTTTTGTCCCAGATGTTGAATGTCCAGTTGGTCAAGTTTTGTCCCAGGTCTGTGTTGAATGTCCAGTTGGTTCAAGTTTTGTCCCAGGTCTGTGTTGAATGTCCAGTTGGTCAAGTTTTGTCCCAGATGTTGAATGTCCAGTTGGTTCAAGTTTTGTCCCAGATGTTGAATGTCCAGTTGGTCAAGTTTTGTCCCAGATGTTGAATGTCCAGTTGGTTCAAGTTTTGTCCCAGGTCTGTGTTGAATGTCCAGTTGGTTCAAGTTTTGTCCCAGGTCTGTGTTGAATGTCCAGTTGGTTCAAGTTTTGTCCCAGGTCTGTGTTGAATGTCCAGTTGGTTCAAGTTTTGTCCCAGATGTTGAATGTCCAGTTGGTTCAAGTTTTGTCCCAGATGTTGAATGTCCAGTTGGTCAAGTTTTGTCCAAGGTGTGTGTTGAATGTCCAGTTGGTTCAAGTTTTGTCCCAGATGTTGAATGTCCAGTTGGTCAAGTTTTGTCCAAGGTGTGTGTTGAATGTCCAGTTGGTTCAAGTTTTGTCCCAGATGTTGAATGTCCAGTTGGTTCAAGTTTTGTCCCAGATGTTGAATGTCCAGTTGGTTCAAGTTTTGTCCCAGATGTTGAATGTCCAGTTGGTTCAAGTTTTGTCCCAGATGTTGAATGTCCAGTTGGTCCAAGTTTTGTCCCAGATGTTGAATGTCCAGTTGGTCAAGTTTTGTCCCAGATGTTGAATGTCCAGTTGGTTCAAGTTTTGTCCCAGATGTTGAATGTCCAGTTGGTCAAGTTTTGTCCCAGATGTTGAATGTCCAGTTGGTTCAAGTTTTGTCCCAGGTCTGTGTTGAATGTCCAGTTGGTCAAGTTTTGTCCCAGGTCTGTGTTGAATGTCCAGTTGGTCAAGTTTTGTCCCAGATGTTGAATGTCCAGTTGGTCAAGTTTTGTCCCAGATGTTGAATGTCCAGTTGGTTCAAGTTTTGTCCCAGATGTTGAATGTCCAGTTGGTTCAAGTTTTGTCCCAGATGTTGAATGTCCAGTTGGTTCAAGTTTTGTCCCAGATGTTGAATGTCCAGTTGGTTCAAGTTTTGTCCCAGATGTTGAATGTCCAGTTGGTCAAGTTTTGTCCCAGATGTTGAATGTCCAGTTGGTCAAGTTTTGTCCCAGATGTTGAATGTCCAGTTGGTTCAAGTTTTGTCCCAGGTCTGTGTTGAATGTCCAGTTGGTCAAGTTTTGTCCCAGATGTTGAATGTCCAGTTGGTTCAAGTTTTGTCCCAGGTCTGTGTTGAATGTCCAGTTGGTCAAGTTTTGTACCAGATGTTGAATGTCCAGTTGGTCAAGTTTTGTACCAGATGTTGAATGTCCAGTTGGTCAAGTTTTGTACCAGATGTTGAATGTCCAGTTGGTCAAGTTTTGTACCAGATGTTGAATGTCCAGTTGGTTCAAGTTTTGTCCCAGATGTTGAATGTCCAGTTGGTCAAGTTTTGTCCCAGACGTTGAATGTCCAGTTGGTCAAGTTTTGTCCCAGATGTTGAATGTCCAGTTGGTCAAGTTTTGTCCCAGATGTTGAATGTCCAGTTGGTCAAGTTTTGTCCCAGATGTTGAATGTCCAGTTGGTTCAAGTTTTGTCCAAGGTCTGTGTTGAATGTCCAGTTGGTTCAAGTTTTGTCCCAGATGTTGAATGTCCAGTTGGTCAAGTTTTGTCCCAGACGTTGAATGTCCAGTTGGTCAAGTTTTGTCCAAGGTGTGTGTTGAATGTCCAGTTGGTCAAGTTTTGTCCCAGATGTTGAATGTCCAGTTGGTCAAGTTTTGTCCCAGGTCTGTGTTGAATGTCCAGTTGGTTCAAGTTTTGTCCCAGATGTTGAATGTCCAGTTGGTTCAAGTTTTGTCCCAGATGTTGAATGTCCAGTTGGTTCAAGTTTTGTCCCAGATGTTGAATGTCCAGTTGGTCAAGTTTTGTCCCAGGTCTGTGTTGAATGTCCAGTTGGTTCAAGTTTTGTCCCAGACGTTGAATGTCCAGTTGGTTCAAGTTTTGTCCCAGATGTTGAATGTCCAGTTGGTTCAAGTTTTGTCCCAGATGTTGAATGTCCAGTTGGTCAAGTTTTGTCCCAGGTCTGTGTTGAATGTCCAGTTGGTTCAAGTTTTGTCCCAGGTCTGTGTTGAATGTCCAGTTGGTCAAGTTTTGTCCCAGATGTTGAATGTCCAGTTGGTTCAAGTTTTGTCCCAGATGTTGAATGTCCAGTTGGTCAAGTTTTGTCCCAGATGTTGAATGTCCAGTTGGTTCAAGTTTTGTCCCAGGTCTGTGTTGAATGTCCAGTTGGTTCAAGTTTTGTCCCAGGTCTGTGTTGAATGTCCAGTTGGTTCAAGTTTTGTCCCAGGTCTGTGTTGAATGTCCAGTTGGTTCAAGTTTTGTCCCAGATGTTGAATGTCCAGTTGGTTCAAGTTTTGTCCCAGATGTTGAATGTCCAGTTGGTCAAGTTTTGTCCAAGGTGTGTGTTGAATGTCCAGTTGGTTCAAGTTTTGTCCCAGATGTTGAATGTCCAGTTGGTCAAGTTTTGTCCAAGGTGTGTGTTGAATGTCCAGTTGGTTCAAGTTTTGTCCCAGATGTTGAATGTCCAGTTGGTTCAAGTTTTGTCCCAGATGTTGAATGTCCAGTTGGTTCAAGTTTTGTCCCAGATGTTGAATGTCCAGTTGGTTCAAGTTTTGTCCCAGATGTTGAATGTCCAGTTGGTTCAAGTTTTGTCCCAGATGTTGAATGTCCAGTTGGTCCAAGTTTTGTCCCAGATGTTGAATGTCCAGTTGGTCAAGTTTTGTCCCAGATGTTGAATGTCCAGTTGGTTCAAGTTTTGTCCCAGATGTTGAATGTCCAGTTGGTCAAGTTTTGTCCCAGATGTTGAATGTCCAGTTGGTTCAAGTTTTGTCCCAGATGTTGAATGTCCAGTTGGTCAAGTTTTGTCCCAGATGTTGAATGTCCAGTTGGTTCAAGTTTTGTCCCAGGTCTGTGTTGAATGTCCAGTTGGTCAAGTTTTGTCCCAGGTCTGTGTTGAATGTCCAGTTGGTCAAGTTTTGTCCCAGGTCTGTGTTGAATGTCCAGTTGGTCAAGTTTTGTCCCAGATGTTGAATGTCCAGTTGGTCAAGTTTTGTCCCAGATGTTGAATGTCCAGTTGGTTCAAGTTTTGTCCCAGATGTTGAATGTCCAGTTGGTTCAAGTTTTGTCCCAGATGTTGAATGTCCAGTTGGTTCAAGTTTTGTCCCAGATGTTGAATGTCCAGTTGGTTCAAGTTTTGTCCCAGATGTTGAATGTCCAGTTGGTCAAGTTTTGTCCCAGATGTTGAATGTCCAGTTGGTCAAGTTTTGTCCCAGATGTTGAATGTCCAGTTGGTCAAGTTTTGTCCCAGATGTTGAATGTCCAGTTGGTTCAAGTTTTGTCCCAGATGTTGAATGTCCAGTTGGTTCAAGTTTTGTCCCAGATGTTGAATGTCCAGTTGGTTCAAGTTTTGTCCCAGATGTTGAATGTCCAGTTGGTTCAAGTTTTGTCCCAGATGTTGAATGTCCAGTTGGTCAAGTTTTGTCCCAGATGTTGAATGTCCAGTTGGTCAAGTTTTGTCCCAGATGTTGAATGTCCAGTTGGTCAAGTTTTGTCCCAGATGTTGAATGTCCAGTTGGTCAAGTTTTGTCCCAGATGTTGAATGTCCAGTTGGTCAAGTTTTGTCCCAGATGTTGAATGTCCAGTTGGTTCAAGTTTTGTCCCAGATGTTGAATGTCCAGTTGGTCAAGTTTTGTCCCAGATGTTGAATGTCCAGTTGGTCAAGTTTTGTCCCAGATGTTGAATGTCCAGTTAGTTCAAGTTTTGTCCCAGATGTTGAATGTCCAGTTGGTCAAGTTTTGTCCCAGATGTTGAATGTCCAGTTGGTTCAAGTTTTGTCCCAGATGTTGAATGTCCAGTTGGTCAAGTTTTGTCCCAGATGTTGAATGTCCAGTTGGTTCAAGTTTTGTCCCAGGTCTGTGTTGAATGTCCAGTTGGTTCAAGTTTTGTCCCAGATGTTGAATGTCCAGTTGGTTCAAGTTTTGTCCCAGATGTTGAATGTCCAGTTGGTCAAGTTTTGTACCAGATGTTGAATGTCCAGTTGGTTCAAGTTTTGTCCCAGGTCTGTGTTGAATGTCCAGTTGGTCAAGTTTTGTCCCAGATGTTGAATGTCCAGTTGGTCAAGTTTTGTCCCAGGTCTGTGTTGAATGTCCAGTTGGTCAAGTTTTGTCCCAGATGTTGAATGTCCAGTTGGTCAAGTTTTGTCCCAGATGTTGAATGTCCAGTTGGTTGAATTGTTTTAACGTGATGTTCCTGACAGCTGGCATAACCGCCAGACATTCCTGGAGGCCATCAAGAGACTGAGACTGAGGGAACTGTCCAGCAGCCACAGGGTGGCAGCCATCATCACTGGACTCTCAAGTCTCCTCCCATACCAGGTCATGACACTCATGACACCACTTGACCTGGAAATTAGGACCAGTGGACGCCCGCACATAAGTCTGGACTTTCTTAAGGTAAGACAACACAGTTGAGATGTGTCTTGGCTAGCAGTTGATGTCCCTGTCTATTGATGCCTGTATTTGAGATGTGTCTTGGCTAGCAGTTGATGTCCCTTTGATGCCTGTATTTGAGATGTGTCTTGGCTAGCAGTTGATGTCCCTTTGATGCCTGTATTTGTGATGTGTCTTGGCTAGCAGTTGATGTCCCTGTCTATTGATGCCTGTATTTGAGATGTGTCTTGGCTAGCAGTTGATGTCCCTTTGATGCCTGTATTTGAGATGTGTCTTGGCTAGCAGTTGATGTCCCTTTGATGCCTGTATTTGTGATGTGTCTTGGCTAGCAGTTGATGTCCCTGTCTATTGATGCCTGTATTTGAGATGTGTCTTGGCTAGCAGTTGATGTCCCTTTGATGCCTGTATTTGTGATGTGTCTTGGCTAGCAGTTGATGTCCCTTTGATGCCTGTATTTGAATGTCTCCAGTCCCACACCATGTATCAAGTTGGACTGGTGGAGTCTGACTCACACATTGAATACTTCTGGACGGCCCTCGAGTCCTTTAGCCAGGAAGAGTTGACGAGGTTCATCAAGTTTGCCTGTAACCAGGAGCGTGTGCCCCACACCTGCCCATGCCAGGAGGGTGGACCAGACTCAGCCCATGTCCCACCATTCCCCATGAAGATTGCTCCACCAGATGGCACAGGTGAGATCTAACATTTAGTTACAGGTATGAGAACATGTTTGTATAGTTGTTTGATGGTTTGAACTTGTAACCCCCCCCCCCCCTCCCCTGATGTAATTGCTTCAGGTCCCCCAGATGGGCGCTACATTAGAGTGGAGACGTGTATGTTTATTGTCAAGCTGCCTCAGTACAGCAGCCAGGAGATGATGACCCAGAGACTGCGCTATGCCATCAACTGCAGGGAGGACCCACTCAGTGGCTGACCCAAGTCTGATGATTGGCTCTTTACTTTCTGATATCCAATCCATGATGTGCTTCACATTTTTCTCATTAAATGTTCAATCTTACTCAAGCCATGGGATTTGATTCTTTCAAACAATTGTGTTCTTTTCTGTTGACATTTGAAAAGTTCACTTGGACTATGCATTGTTTGGATCTTGTGATGTTTTTTTTTTTTAATTTATTCATGATTTTTAATGACAGCCACTTCGAGCAGTCGTTAAAAAATTATAATCATATCCAATGTTTCCTTGCAACAATTCAAATGTTTACTTTCTTTCAGCACAACTCAAAAAAAAAGTTTTTTTGTTTCTATTACATTTTTTGTGTTATTGTACAATTTTTTTTCTACGCATTACTGAACTTTGAACATCCAAGCCTGAATGGGTTCAAATGTCTGAAGTTATGGTTCAGTTGAATTGAAAGTGTCTGGCTCATGAGATAAACCTCAGCAAGTGCTGTCTGCCAGCAGAGAGAAGCTGTCCTATACATCCAGCCCAATGGAAGCAGATTGAACAAGTCCAAAGTTTGGGCCAATTAAGTTGTCTTTTGATCACATCCTGGATAAACTAATTCTTCAAATGTTTGATGTGCATCAAAGTCAAAATTTGATCCCGCTCACAAGTTTGATGTAACTATCATTAGGATTCCACACCTTATGTTAGCCCTCCAGCTGTTGGAGCTAGAGAGCTACAAAAGAGAGGTGAACCTAACTCATAATGTGGTGGTGGGGGGGGGTGACCTAACTCAGCTGATAAGAATGTAGATACTATTCAACTTTGCCAGTCTAAAACTTGTGCCAGTGTTGGCCATAATGGGGGGGGGGGGGACCTAGCAGTCAAGTAATATTTATGTGATTGAGTTTTGCCTGATTTAGCTAGAAAGGCTGGTGTGTAGATAATGAATGCCTTAAATGTAAAATTAGTCTGTACATAAATAGTTGTGTCAATTTTCTCAAGATGACTATGATGTGGTACACCATATCTGCACATGTCTGGGGGTACCACATGTGGCGTTGTGAACCCACAGTCCATGTGCTGTTGTTTGTTTTTTTTTGTGCAAATTTTCTTATTGCTTTACATAACTCAGGCTATTTTTCACTTTTTGCTATTTATTTAAACAGTTTAACACAAGAGAAAGTGACGTTAAATCTTTGGAAGCTTCACCAATTTTTCATTGATGTATCAATTATTGTATCATTTTGATATTCCTTTATGAAAGTTGACTGTGTTTTGATAATCCTTCAGGTTTTGTATGAAAGTTTTGTTATAATGTGGCACTGAGGTGCACACAAAACAGTTTCCTTGTCACAGAATTTCTTTAAGCCAGATTAAGTGTACGGTGTATTCGTTATTTATTTCTTAATCAATTTGTGCATAAATATCTGTATATATAATAAAGTAAATTATAACTGAAGAAAACAACTTGTCACATTCTTCCTTTACATAACAATCTGTTTTTCTACCTTATTTTTACTTTCTCGCATACAGAGTATAGTAAAGTCAGTAAAGATAAAGTATTATCATCATGCACAAAAATTATGTTATACATACTGTATACAAAATATAATTTAATATAAAGGATGTATTGTAATCATGAAAAAATCTAAACCCAGGTTTTGACACAACCTTCTAGTGCCAGAAAAACCTAGTTTTGTCATCATGTCAGACTATGGAAACATAACTTGAGTATTATTTCAGTTATGTTGACCAAAGTTCATACATAAGTATTATATCAAATTTCTTGTTTTCCATCAATGTTTGCGCTATTTCCTATAACCAGGAGTGATACATACTCTAGTTCCAGTCTCTTTAAGAACACTTGAGGGCCATTTAAGTTGGGCTGACAAAATTTCACATACAAGTGTGCACAGGTTTATCTCAACCTCTGAATGATTTTGAATGGTCGCAAATGGTACTTTACTCCTTTAACACGATAACTTCAGAACAGCTTAAGTTACCTAGGTGAAATTTCATATATATGTAAAAAATCTTATTCTTGGATCACTTACAACTTTTTAGTGAATTCATATTTCTTGTTTCCAAAAACACTAAAATACCCAATAACTAATAATTTGAATACTATTTCAGTTAGCTAAACAATGATAGTTTTTGAAAATGAAAAGGGATTAGAAGTGCTAGAAAATTAAATAAGCCTAGCCTATATATTTTACAATTGTTATTATAGTTTGAGTACATTTGAATGGCTGATGTGATCACGAGCTTCATCATTATCCAAGTTTTAAAATGCAAAAAGACTAATATATATATTCTACATCAAAGTTGGTCATAGGGCCTAGCCCTAGAGAGATGCAGACTAGATCTAGATTTTAATTATTTTTCTTCCTAAACAATGACTATCTTGAGTAAAATGTTTCTTATTAAATTTTTATTTTAAAAAGGGTCTTGCTTAAACAATAAAAACAAGGTTGCTCAATTTTATCAACACTACAGCACTTAACGAATTAAATGGTTTTTAAAAATGAAAGCTAACTCCTGGTATTCAAAAATAGAGTTATTGCTCTCTTCTAATCTCTTTATGTCATTGTTACTGAACAAATTACCGAGGCCGACAAATGTACAACACGATTGTGTCAAAAATGAGTGATTAGACTTAGACTAGACACCTGACTTATAATAAGTCATAATTATATTTTTAATTTATTTTATACAATAGATCTAGATTCTAGATTAATCTAGATCATCTAGATCTATTGTATTTCTATTGATCCCTGTGGAAAATAAACGTGGTTTTGGGGGATGAATTGTTATTGTTTACTGTAAATTTATAAATACTAAATTAGTAACACTAAATAAGCCTAGATCTAGGCCTATACTATTTATCTGATAATTTGTGAGAGTTCGAGTCCCACACCCATGTCAACAAAATGAAACACTAATCTAGATAGACGAGACGTGTCTGGTCAGGCTGTTTCAAAATTTAACTTCAAAACTAAAGAAGTGGTCGGAATTAAATGAACATGTTGCCGAATAATATATTTGGACCATATGCATTAAAAAGAATTTAAAAACAAATGCCGCATGGTTGGTTTGATTTTTACTGGTCTGGGTCAGGTTAATAATTCCATGGGAACAAAAGAAAATCAACTAAAATGTATCATTCTCAACATGCCCACCTCAATAGCACTCCTGTGCGCATCTACAATAAGTAGTGTAGCATTTTAAAAGTTTTGATTAGTAATGGAGAAATGGATCGTAAATTATAAATTTTAGTGACTTAAAAAAAGGTAATGTGTAAAATAATTTTAATTACACAATAAAAATCCAACCGGAGCAGTCAGTGGCGTCGCTAGTTCGGGTATAACCCGGTGCGGCAACTCAACTCATGGTGTCTCCCTACCCCAAACAAAAAAAAGTATATATGTATATATATATATATTATATATATATATATATATATATATATATATATATATTATATATATATATATATATATATATATATATATATATATATATATATATATATATATATATATGGGGGGGACACGGGTTGGCCCAACATTTGATTGATTCTATCTATAAAGTATTATTAAAAAATAACCATCAAAATTGTTCTAGGGATTTGCTGACAAGAACGTGTTTTTCGTTATGGTCCGCCCCATTAAATCTAGAATATTGGCTATGTCACGCACAAGACAACAGAACTATCAATCAAAACGTTTCAAACGATCGCGGCAAACACTTGTAGAATGTGAGACATCGTGAGACCAATCTATGTAAAACAGTTATTTTGTTTTGATTGGCTTTTAAGTTATTTGTCACACACACACACACACACACACACACACACACAAAACACTAACGCCGTTCAGGCACCATAAAACCCCCACAAAATGTGGACAGAATAAATAAAGTGCTGTTTACAAATGTGGTAAGCTGCACTTTTTAAAATCACGCTACTAGATCTAGACAATGGCGTACATTTCTTTCCTGTGATCTTAAATTACTGCTGCTGTAATGGTAAACATATTTGAAGAGATGTTTATGTTTGTTTGTTTTTTAAATATAGAACTGCCATACACAATATGCTTTGAGTAGTAAAGTGTGTTCTATGACTGAAGTATTTAAATAAAAGTACGCACCTCCATCTTCAAATGAAACAAACGATGATGGATGAAGACAGCTCGAGTTTTCGACAACATCCATTACACCTTTATTACCTGGCTTGCAGCTCTCTTTCTTTTACTTGCTTTTCCCACCCTCCCCCCGCCTCAAAAACAACTTGAATGACGGTTATTTAAAGCGAGTGACTCAAATTTCAGTCCTCAATCGTCTTGATATCTGTATTGAAACTATTTCTTTACATCTTTAAGTAAGTGTGCTTTTTTTGTTTTATTTATTGGCAGTTACTAGATCTAAATAATATATATTTTTTTACCACGTTTTCTTTAACTTGCTTTCTCTGTGTGTTTATTTATTTATTTGTTTGTCTTTCCAATCCAATCTTGCGATCGAAATTTCTGGCACTTCCCAGTTAGCTAGCGCGCTGAAATTTTCAGGGAAGCTTTCTTTTGGATGACCATTGAATATTCAATTGTTATTATTACTAAATTGATCAATGGAAACATTTTATTGAGCATTTTAGACCGCTATATAATCTATATATATAATTCTCCTCTGCTAGCCATTACAAAAAAAAACCAGCGACGCGTACCTCGCGCGCAGTGAAGCGAACGATCACATGTCGCCACAGGCTTAGGGGCAGAGAATTTAGCTTGAACCGAGTTTAAACTTACAGGAGGTAGGCCAGTTTGGGGGAGACGATATGGTCGAGTGGTTGGGCACACGATTGCTATCCCACTCGACACGGGTTCAAATCTATGTGTTCTAGTCAGTAACGTATTCAAACAACGTGTTTTTTACGAGTTGTCTTTTTACGAGTTGTCTTTTTACGAGTTGTCTTTTTACGAGTTGTCTTCGTTTACCCAAAAAAAGTGAAAAGATAAAATCGATAGCAAGATTTTAATGCAAACAAACAGACAAAGACTAAAAAGTAGAAAATAATAATCATTAAAAAAGTTTTTAAAAACCCACGTTTTCTGATTGAACTAAAAAGTAGAAAATAAATGCTATAGGCCCTACATCACAATAATGCAAGCGATCACTCTACTATAAGCGAGCAAAAACGTGGGGCGCCGTGATTTTCTTACAGTTTCTAATACTGTTGACTCTCTACAAGCTCCCTAATAAAAGTCAATAGTATTATCTAATCAATAGTAATATAACTTTTACTTCGGCGCCCCACGTTTTTGATCGCTTATAGTAGAGTGATCGCTTGCATTATTGTGATGTAGGGCCTATAGCATTTATTTTCTACTTTTTAGTTCAATCAGAAAACGTGGGTTTTTAAAAACTTTTTTAATGATTATTATTTAAAAATCTGAATGTTATTAAAATACTAAATAATAAGTGGCACAACCCTACAAATATTGTTCATTGTATGGGACATTATAATTATATCTATTGCACTTATATCCATTGCACTTAATATTTTGAATTTAAATTTACACCTAGGTAAAAAGAAGAAGACAACAGATAATTTAGACAAGAAAGAATGAAAGTGGTTATCGTTCTTTGCCTACTGGCTCTTGTCACATTAGCATCAGCCTATTGTAAGTACCGTCCGCTTGAGTGCAAACTTAAATTGCTTCAACTACAGTTCATGCAATAATAATTAGGAATTATTTAAAAACTGACGATGAGAAAAAAATTAATTTGATACTATTTATTATTGTTGCAATGTTAATTTGATTTTCTAATTTTCAAAACAGATAATAACATTGGGCAAGGTACAGCACATGGTGAGAAATTAATTAGGAATAATTATCCAATTATGATACTTTAAAATATTTTGCCAAAACTAGGGACGTTAATACTAGATTTAGGTGTAATTTACTTTATTTGCAAAGTTTTGTCAATTTTTAAAATAAATGCTGACTGACTAAAACACAGTTGAGCAAAATTTTAATTATGAATTAATTAATTCGACCATCACTGCTCTTACTTTATCAACTGCTACCATCTGCCATGGACAAATAAGGTGACCACAATAAGGCATTTAACTTTATACACACACATTATACAGATACATTATAGAGGTACATTATAGAGATCAATTATACAGATAAATTATAGAGATACATTATAGAGATATGTGAGGAACTATTTTTAGCGCAATGTCCATACTGGCAAAAAAAAAAATTGCGTAAAACTCGTCATTTCTGGATGGATGTATGGATGTGTGTCCGCAGCTTTAAGTCGTATCTCCTCCTCAACGAAGCAATATCGAGGACTAGTTCCAAAAGCAAATATGTTAAGCAAGTTCCAAGGATGATTGTGGGCCAAAAAAAAATCCCGGAATTCCTTCCTGGATTTCCCGGAAAAGCCAAAAAACCTCGAACAAATGCAGTTTTTGGTCCATATCTCGGCAACCAGACCACTTAGCGACTTGAAACATTTACCAATCGATTCCTGTCATAATTTAGAACAATATTGCCGAAGAAAGTTTTCAAAAATATCCTTTCGTTCGGTCACAAATTTTTTTTTTTAAATTACATAAACACCTACAAACCGATTGTTCTCCTAGCTTGAATGCACCCCATATCTATTTTTAGATAACATAAGGAAATTGCGCTTAAATTGTCACTAGACTTTTTATTAACTTGTTTTGGTTCCTTTCAACACAAAACAGAATTGTGAAGAACTCAATTTTTTTCCATCGTTTTTTTAAGGGTATGCACCACTCAGTGGCCTAGGGCGAATTCCCTTCTGTAAGTATCCATCTTTCTATTCCCTTTTGTAAGTATCCATCCATCTTTCTATTCCCTTCTGTAAGTATCCATCCATCTTTCTCATTCCCTTTTGTAAGTATCCATCCATCTTTCTATTCCCTTCTGTAAGTATCCATCCATCTTTCTCATTCCCTTTTGTAAGTATCCATCCATCTTTCTATTCCCTTCTGTAAGTATCCATCCATCTTTCTCATTCCCTTTTGTAAGTATCCATCCATCTTTCTATTCCCTTCTGTAAGTATCCATCCATCTTTCTCATTGCCTTCTGTAAGTATCCATCCATCTTTCTATTCCCTTCTGTAAGTATCCATCCATCTTTCTCATTGCCTTCTGTAAGTATCCATCCATCTTTCTTTTCCCTTCTGTAAGTATCCATCCATCTTTCTCATTGCCTTCTGTAAGTATCCATCCATCTTTCTATTCCCTTCTATAAGTATCCATCTTTCTCATTCCCTTCTGTAAGTATCCATCCATCTTTCTATTCCCTTCTGTAAGTATCCATCCATCTTTCTATTCCCTTCTGTAAGTATCCATCCATCTTTCTTTTCCCTTCTGTAAGTATCCATCCATCTTTCTTTTCCCTTCTGTAAGTATCCATCCATCTTTCTTTTCCCTTCTGTAAGTATCCATCCATCTTTCTTTTCCCTTCTGTAAGTATCCATCCATCTTTCTTTTCCCTTCTGTAAGTATCCATCCATCTTTCTTTTCCCTTCTGTAAGTATCCATCCATCTTTCTTTTCCCTTCTGTAAGTATCCATCCATCTTTCTCATTGCCTTCTGTAAGTATCCATCCATCTTTCTTTTCCCTTCTGTAAGTATCCATCCATCTTTCTTTTCCCTTCTGTAAGTATCCATCCATCTTTCTATTCCCTTCTGTAAGTATCCATCCATCTTTGTCATTGCCTTCTGTAAGTATCCATCCATCTTTCTATTCCCTTCTATAAGTATCCATCTTTCTCATTCCCTTCTGTAAGTATCCATCCATCTTTCTCATTCCCTTCTGTAAATATCCATCTTTCATGTTGTGTGGAGTGGTTGTATCATGTGGTGTGGAGTGGTTGTATCATGTGGTGTGGTTGTATAATGTTGTGTGGTGTGGTTGTATCATGTGGTGTGGTTGTATCTTGTGTGGAGTGGTTGTATCATGTTGCGTGGTGTGGTTGTATCATGTTTTGTGGTTGTATCATGTGATGTGGAGTGGTTGTATCATGTGTGGTGTGGTTGACTCATGTGGTGTGGTGTGGTTGTATGATGTTGTGTGGTTGTATCATGTGATGTGGAGTGGTTGTATCATGTGGTGTGGAGTGGTTGTATGATGTGGTGTGGTTGTATCATGTGGTGTGGTTGTATGATGTGGTGTGGTTTTATGATGTGGTGTGGTTGTATCATGTGGTGTGGAGTGGTTGTATCATGAGGTGTGGAGTGGTTGTATGATGTGGAGTGGTTGTATCATGTGGTGTGGTTGTATGTGGTGTGGTTGTATCATGTGTGTAGTGGTTGTATGATGTGGTGTGGTTGTATCATATGGTGTGGAGTTGTTGTATCATGTTGTGTAGAGTGGTTGTATCATGTGGTGTGGAGTGGTTGTATCATGAGGTGTGGAGTGGTTGTATGATGTGGAGTGGTTGTATCATGTGGTGTGGTTGTATCATGTGTGTAGTGGTTGTATGATGTGGTGTGGTTGTATCATATGGTGTGGAGTTGTTGTATCATGTTGTGTAGAGTGGTTGTATCATGTGTGTAGTGGTTGTATGATGTGGTGTGGTTGTATCATATGGTGTGGAGTTGTATCATGTTGTGTAGAGTGGTTGTATCATGTGGTGTGGTTGTATCATGTGGTGTGGAGTGGTTGTATGATGTGGTGTGGTTGTATCATGTTGTGTCACCTATCTTGTCAGATGGGGGAGGCTACAGAGGGAGGTACTGGGGAGACGGCCCTGGAGATGACTGGGACGATGCTTACGACAACGGAGGATGTAAGTTTAAATTTTTTTAGCAATCATTCAACACTACTAGCATGGAACTATAAGATATCTACATTTTGTTGTACCTAATTTTGTTCAACTTTTATTAAACTTGTATAAAATAAATAATTTCAGACAGGAGGTTTTACAGATCCTGGTAAACCTGAGGTAATTATAGCTTTAACATCCCCCCATTGTGTGGTTGGCAACAGAGGGTTGGACTGGTTCAGTGCACCTGATGACTCCAGGGCCGAAATCCTGGGCCAGGAAAGGTTGGGTGATTGTAACGGCTGGCGCTGTCACAATAACAGCTGATGATGTCACAATAACAGCTGATGATGTCACAATAACAGCTGATGATGTCACAATAACAGCTGATGATGTCACAATAACAGCTGATGATGTCACAATAACAGCTGATGATGTCACAATAACAGCTGACACTGTCACAATAACAGCTGATGATGTCACAATAACAGCTGATGATGTCACAATAACAGCTGACACTGTCACAATAACAGCTGATGATGTCACAATAACAGCTGATGATGTCACAATAACAGCTGATGATGTCACAATAACAGCTGACACTGTCACAATAACAGCTGATGATGTCACAATAACAGCTGATGATGTCACAATAACAGCTGATGATGTCACAATAACAGCTGATGATGTCACAATAACAGCTGATGATGTCACAATAACAGCTGATGATGTCACAATAACAGCTGACACTGTCACAATAACAGCTGATGATGTCACAATAACAGCTGACACTGTCACAATAACAGCTGATGATGTCACAATAACAGCTGATGATGTCACAATAACAGCTGATGATGTCACAATAACAGCTGACACTGTCACAATAACAGCTGATGATGTCACAATAACAGCTGATGATGTCACAATAACAGCTGATGATGTCACAATAACAGCTGACACTGTCACAATAACAGCTGATGATGTCACAATAACAGCTGATGATGTCACAATAACAGCTGATGATGTCACAATAACAGCTGATGATGTCACAATAACAGCTGATGATGTCACAATAACAGCTGATGATGTCACAATAACAGCTGACACTGTCACAATAACAGCTGATGATGTCACAATAACAGCTGACACTGTCACAATAACAGCTGATGATGTCACAATAACAGCTGATGATGTCACAATAACAGCTGACACTGTCACAATAACAGCTGACACTGTCACAATAACAGCTGACACTGTCACAATAACAGCTGATGATGTCACAATAACAGCTGATGATGTCACAATAACAGCTGATGATGTCACAATAACAGCTGATGATGTCACAATAACAGCTGATGATGTCACAATAACAGCTGATGATGTCACAATAACAGCTGATGATGTCACAATAACAGCTGATGATGTCACAATAACAGCTGATGATGTCACAATAACAGCTGACGATGTCACAATAACAGCTGATGATGTCACAATAACAGCTAATGATGTCACAATAACAGCTGATGATGTTACAATAACAGCTGATGATGTCACAATAACAGCTAACGATGTCACAATAACAGCTGATGATGTCACAGATAATGATAAGCTACTGGAAGATATATGTGAACAAATTGAAAACAACAATATATATTATTTGAAGCATTTCATTCAGTTAGTATATTAAAACATTAAAAGAATTTAAGAGTATACATAGTTGTAAACATCTTTATCTCTTTACACTTTCTCCACAGGGAACTATGTAAAACTAAATGCAACAAACAGATGTAAAAATGTTAAAGAGAAATCCTGTGGTGATGACAAGATCAGGAGAGATACATTCTGCAGACAACCCACAAACCCATTTTTGAATGACAACTGTAAACATTTATATATAAATATAATGAATGCATCTCATGAATAAATTGTTCTATCAAATAATGATACATTCATTCACAGTTTTCAATTATACAAAACAACCGGTACATTAATTTAAAAGGTGAATCCATACAACTGGTAATAATCCATAAAGCTGGTTATAATCCATAAAGCTGGTTATAATCCATAAAACTGGTTATAATCCATACACTGAGTAACTCACCTTCTGCCCAGCATGGAGGCTCTGCTAAAGAATGTCTAACTACATGGCTGTAAACTGTTTGGCATAAAGTTATTACAATAATTAAATGCTTTTTTTTTTAAATAAGTGACATACAACATAAACACCATCTTAAAACTGAATCCATAAGTTCAATAAAACTATCAAGCACCCTTGGTTAGCATCTAATTATATTTTGAACCTACTATGTTGTGGTTGTGAAGGCAATGTTTGTGGATAATAGATTAGGGTAGCGCCCCTTTGTTTACATTATTTGGTATGCAGTGTCCACAAATATGTCAGCAACCTAGGAACATATTTGATAATGTGTTACAAACTGTAAGAGTAGATAGACTCTTGCACATTGTGATCTATATTAAAAAAAAAAAAAGGATCCAAAAAATAAAACCCAAACGTACTTGAATGTAGCTACAGAACATTAGAGTTGATCCTGATTGGATTTGATGTACATTTTAACTAATTACACATTACCTGGGTCATCTATCTTTACCCGGGTCAACTATCTTTACCTGGGTCAACTATCTTTACCTATGGTCAACTATCTTTACCTATGGTCAACTATCTTTACTGGACTAAAAAAAAAGCACAAGCATATGTTAACGACACAAAAAGTTTACCACTTCCAATGAAAGGTTTTACTGTAAACATCTGCCTTATAAATCCATTTTTAACTCTTCTCAGTGAATGGCATGTATTTAATCATAATATTCCAAATATATATTCCATACTGTACTAAAATAAGTACACTATCATTTTTTTTACTACTTGTCTGAAATGAATGAATGAATGATGTTGGCAAATTATTCCACATTGACATAAAGACAAGAAATTAAAATACAAATTCATGTTAATATTGAAAAACTATAGCAAATTTGACAGAGAAACCTAATCTCCTTGACATGTAAACTAATTGTCTTCAAACAACATTTCAACCAAATCATCCTTGGCACACTCTGATTCTTCTAGTCTGTGGGGCTGAACATGAGGAAAAATAGAAATCAATGCCATTATACCCTACTCCATGTAATTCCATAGTTTTTTAGTTTTTAACACAATCCATCTAAAAGTATGTGCATCTGTACAAGATGTCTATTAAAAAGTTCTAGTATTGACATATCAAAGATAAGCAAAATCCTATTCTATACGGAACACTAAGCAATACTTAACGTTTCTAGACTGATCTTCAAACACAAAGTTAATCCCATATAAAAGATGGATGGCTGAATTGAGCGGACAACTCAAGCAAAGACTACACTTGTGAATTAAGATTGATCTGTGGGTGGTCAATATACATCAGGAACAACAGCACTTGTTGTATTGACGCTAAAGTGACAGACCTTGTGACAAAAAGCACCTCGCCATGCCTGGCGCTGAGCTAGGCGCCGATAAGTAAGCCAAGAAGTAGGCTATAGATCTACTTGTGATGAGTGATTAAAAAATTGTGATATTAAGGGTGCATAACATGACAGTTTTCAATTAGTAGTTAACTAGTGTTGTTTTTTTGTGTGATACGGAACTTGTTTTAAATAAAATGTAATTAACCTCAGAAAATCTTTAAAATGGTTGTAGGGAGCACTGTGTACACTAATGGTTTGAAGTCATAGCTAAAGGTACGTTTGTAGTCATAGCTAAAGGTACGTTTGTAGTCATAGCTAAAGGTACGTTTGTAGTCGTAGCTCAAGTTTGTAGCACTCAGTAATCATCCATTCATGACGTCAATACAAATTTTGGACCCCCGTCTCAATTTGATAAAGTCTAAAAACTGCCACCCTCTAGTTCATAATCTCTTTTTATTTTATTGTCTGTTTACTCGATGCATTAATTTTATGACGATAGATAAATTTATTTACAGATGGAGCAGAGGTTTTTTAAAAAATTTGTACATTTTATGTATGTGGTAAGAGTTTTTGTTAGTTTTAAAATATAAGTATTTAGCCTAGATGTAACATTCAACATGCAAATATTGACACATATCCATTAATCACTTTTTTCTGAGGACATCATAAATGAAGTAACCCTGAAGACATAAAAAATAGACAACCCTTTAAAATTAATACTCACTGAGCCAATCCTAACAAGTGTAGGGACACATTTCACCTTTAACTTTGGATCTTTGCGGAATTCATTGTTCATGTTTTTCCAACTAGTTTAAAAAAGATAATGAACAAAATATAAACTCCTTTAAAAAAAGAATAGACTTCGAAGTTCAATGAAAAATTACTGATATTAATTAAATCAAAGAAATCACAAACATAATTCATTTTTATGAATATATAATTATAATTGGTCTTTTCAACACAATTCACTAAGGAACATGATTTCTACTAGACATAGAATAAGGTCGGCACCCACCCATAAAAATGTCTTTATAGTTATAAGTAAAGTAAAAACTCATTTCAATCTTCAGAGAAAAAATGATAATCTTTTTCCTGAACAAAAGTGGTGAGCAGTTGGACAGAACTGGAAAAAACAGTGAGCGCAGAAAAAGATGCTGCCTTTGTTAAAGTGGGAGTTGAAGAAAACTTACTAGTCTCTGTCCCCAACATGGCAGTGTATCAACACTGCATCTTCTGGGGCCTTGTCAAGGTTACGATTTATAACTGGCTCGGCTGTAGGAAACAAAAATCAAGTTAGGTCTTAAAATTTCGCAGAATAATAATTACATTCTTTAAATGCCTGGCTTTGTCTTTATTTACTCATAATAAATTATTACATTCTTTAAATGCCTGGCTTTGTCTTTATTTACTCATAATAAATTATTACATTCTTTAAATGCCTGGCTTTGTCTTTATTTACTCATAATAAATTATTACATTCTTTAAATGCCTGGCTTTGTCTTTATTTACTCATAATAAATTATTACAATCTTTAAATGCCTGGCTTTGTCTTTATTTACTCATAATAAATTATTAGGCCCAGAGTAGCTGTACAGACAACATGCCTCGTTATGAACACCTCAGTAACTCTCACTTTCAAACATAATTGCAATGTTTGGATGTGTTATATAGAAAGTTAGCATTGGATGTGTTATATAGAAACATAGCATTGGATGTGTAATATAGAAACATAGCATTGGTATGTAATATAGAAACATAGCATAGGATGTGTTATATAGAAACATAGCATTGGATGTGTTAATGTTATATAGAAAGATAGCATTGGATGTGTTACATAGAAACATAGCATTGGATGTGTTACATAGAAACATAGCATTGGATGTGTTACATAGAAACATAGCATTGGTAGTAAATATGTCCATCCACGTCAAATTTTATTCCATTGAATTACCCGCTGAGAGATATGAGCGATTAAAAGCAACCCGAGATGTAGGCGGCCATTTTGTTGTAGTCGGGACGAGCAAAGCCTCATCATTATTTCGTTTTTTTCCCAGAAAAAAGTGAACTAATATTGAATAGGATAGGCAGGCCAAAGAAGATTAACTCTACATAATAAATAAAATTAGTGTTTAGGCCTACATTTATATTAGATTTTAATTGTTCAAAATACTGAAATGGTAAAATAAATTGTTCTTTAAATTCAAACTACACGTTTTCTTGTCAAATGTGCACAGCATTGATTAAGTAACCAAAAATTAAAATTCCTAATTTAAATAGTAATAACTTGTAGTTATTCTCGCTAAATCTAAATTTTACTCAATTGTCAATTTGAACATAACCACTTAATATTAAACATCCAAATTTAATCCATTAGGCACTCATTTTGAGGGTGTTAGCTTATTTTAGACTAAATTACTTAATTTAAAATTTATTGTCACTCACGCTACTCACAGCTATGTTACGACACACCTCTCCATAACAACCACCCTTGTGTTTGAAGCTACAAAAAGCCATAAATCCGGTTTGACTTTTTAACTGGCTTTGGACAAGAGTTCCTCACTAGTGATCAACAAAAAGTGGTCACGTGGTTGTTTTTTTTTTAAATTTGGTTGTCATTTTCTTCGCCTGTCTTATAAAAAAACGGCTCATAATATTTGATTTATTTTTTCATAGACTGATAAACCTAATAACGCTTCAGTGTGGAAATCAATTTTATACTATGGAAATTTATATTTAAAAAGTTTTAGCATTTTTAATGAAACCAAGTTTTAAATTTAGCTTTCATTCTCCAACATAAATTTTGAAATGCTTTTCCGACATATATAGCCCTGCCACCTATAGTTTGTAGTTATAATGTGAAAACCCTACCATTTTGCTCATGGTAAACATTTTTTAAAAGTAAATCATAGAAGGTCACTGGAATTTGGCTGAAAAATCGTCTGAAGTAATGTGTCTGGTCCTGACGTTATATTGTTGTTAGCAACCAACCCCACCTCCAAGTAGCAAGTAATACTAATAAATTGGGAGCCTACAAATTAGGCCTCCATTTAGGGCTTAGGCCTAATGATTTATTTAGGGTAATTGGTAACCTATCGTTTTAGGTATGTAAAATCGCCCGCGGCTAGTAATGTACAAAAAAGTTACCTCATTGTCAAGGCTATAATAGAAGTATATTGTGATATATTTGTGTCAAATATTATAGATGGCTAAATATATCAATATAGTTTGAATACATGCCAGAAATTAACTTTAACAGCAGTGTTTGCGAAGAAGATTTGCTATATAAACAGCAGCCATTTGTAAAATAGAGTGGCTTCCCCTGAATCTTGCGCTACAAGTTTACAAAAAAAAAACTTAAACAAGATGGCTGCTATAGTAAATGTCAATGGTTGCATCTGTTGGAAACATCGCTAGTCTTTTTTAAATACTGAAAAGTTTTAATTCAGTTGTTTAAAAACAGGTAGGCCTACGCCCTACATGAATGATGAATGAAACAAGGAAACATTTTTGTATTTTTTAAAACAAAATCCTCCTCAAAATGTGAAATTATTAAAATTTAAGGAGTCACCTGTTTTTCAAATTACTAGTCGCGGACGATTTTACGTACCTAAACCGATGGATTAGGATTACCGGGTAATTTTAACTTAGATTTGATTTAGTTAGGCCTACCCTCAAATTTAGTTAGGCCTAGTACTACTACTAGTGTCTGAAATATTTTAAATGGATCTCTAGTTTTCATTAGTATAATATAATGTTTCTCGAGAATGCATAGATCTATCGGTCTATCAAATAAAAATAGCGAATGCATGCCTTGCCTTTGGTACAATCTGGACACCAACTGACACCACTTTCATCTGGGCTACCACTGAATAAGACGAATACAGAGCCCTTCATTCCGTTCAATGTTTTAGTCAAAGCTTCGTAGCCATGAACAGTCAACAGACGAACCATGTTTGATCTTTAATTCTTCACTGTAAACCTGAACTGATTCTGATTAAAATTTTAAATGATAAAAATTAGAGTCTTTCGTGACGGGTTGTGGTGTGGTCACGAGTAGATCAGCTGTGCAGTAGAAAAATGAAAATAAATAAATATTTTACTAAACTTTTCTTTATAAAAGCGGTCTAAAAGTTTAACTTGGTATTTTTTTTTTAATGAATAACAGTTTAAATAATAATTGTATCTTTAAAAAGTCATTGTAATAACAAAAGAATTAAATTAGTGTAATAATACATAAAATAATATTAAAAAATACAATAACGAATTATTATTTTTAATATGTTCCAGATCTAGTAATAGATGTTGATATGTTCAAATCTGTTTTGATCATATTGTTAGTTTAGTAGTGTAACTTTTTAAGAAAAAAAATGGCCCCCTCCACATCTAAAACAATCATTCATACACCTCTACCAAGATCTTCTAAAATTACAAGAAATATAACTCTATTGTTATGTTTATTAGGACTCTGTTTATCTATATTTGCTTTGTACATAGAAGTTCTCAAAGAAAAAAACCCAGACTATGTTGCATTATGTGACATTAGCGGTTATGTTTCATGCTCACGAGCATTAACCTCAAGGTAAGTCATTTTTGGGTAATCTATCGTTTTACTAAGGTACGTAAAATCGGCCGCGACTAGTAATGTGAAAAACAGGTGACTCCTTACATTTTAATAATTATTTCACATTTTGAGGAGGATTTATGTTTTGAAAAATACAAAAATGTTTCCTTGTTTCATTTATGTACCTGTTTTTAATCAATTGAATTAAAACTTTTCAGTAATAAATGAACACCAGCGATGTTTCCAACAGATGCAACCACGCTCATTTACTATAGCAGCCATCTTGTTAAAGTTTTATTTTTATAGACATATAGCGCGAGATTCAGGCGGAAGTTACTCTATTTTACAAATGGCTGCTGTTTATATAGCAAATCTTGCTTGCAGACACAGCTGTTTAAAGTTAATTTCTGGCCTATATTGATATATTTAGCCATTGATTTAGGTTTATTATTCATTTATCTATAATATTTGACACAAACATATTACAATATACTTCTATTACAGCCTTGACAATGAGGTAACGTTTTCGTACATTAATAGCCGCGGCCGATTTTACGTACCCAAAACGATAGATTACCCATTTTTGATTTCATTTAAAATTTAATCTATGACTATGATACTTAATAAAAAATCAATTACACTTTTTAAATTGTTTGTTTATACTCTACGCTTTTTACAAGTACAACAATTCAAAGTGTTACATTAACAATTTGGCTGAATATTTCTCCCGCTGACAAAATTATATCAATTCACAATGTGATTCTCCACATCTCCCTTAAGGCTAAGGTGTCCAGTTGTGAGTCATCTTTTTCCTTGAGGACAAAGCGTGTAATGTCTAGTGAAGACACATGTATTGGACAAAGTGTGTAATGTCTAGTGAAGACACATGTATTGGACAAAGTGTGTAATGTCTAGTGAAGATACTTGTATTGACAAAGTGTGTAATGTCTAGTGAAGATACTTGTATTGACAAAGTGTGTAACGACTAGTGAAGACACATGTATTGAATATAATCTCCTAATTTTGTCCTAATCTGGCTAAATTTTGTCATTTCTCTTTTTATGAAATATTTTTATTTCACTTGTTTTTACTAAACAAAACACTTTGACATTCTCAGGTATGGTAAAGGTTTTGGATTGGTTGAGAAAATTTTTTCCAACACAAGTATCTTAAACCAGCCAAATACAGTGTATGGTATGGCCTACTACACATTCCAAGCTACTCTAGGTAAGTCTTGTACCAGACTGTGTCTTGTACCAGACTGTGTCTTGTACCAGACTGTGTTGGCTACAAGCTACTCTAGGTAAAGTAGGACTGACTGAATGACAGCTTGCTGTGTTGGACAAACTAGTTTTATAGTTTGAAGTCCCATGATAAAGTTGAGCCAAATTTTTTTCTGTTTGCCAGCACTGAACCCATCGTCCTCGGCTGCTGTGGTGCAGACAGTGTTCAGTGTTGTGGCCAATTTGGGCTCCGTCTATCTGGGCTACATCCTGGTCTACATCATCAGGGACTTGTGCATCGTCTGTGTCTCCACGTACATCATCAACTTTTGCATGCTCATTGTCATCCTGGTCAAGCTGAAAAACTCTGCAGTGGAGGATATCAGGAGGTCACAGAAGAAGAGGAAGTAGAGTCACACACAACTGGACGTGATGAAATCTTGAGTCACACACAACTGGACGTGATGAAATCTTGCATATCTTTCTCTTAGCACTAACAAATGTCAAGAAATGAACAATGAGAAAAGTATTTGTGTTGTTGAAGTCAGTAGATAAATACAAATCTGAGGACTTGTTGTGGTGTGGGCTCAACTGGTGTGTGGGGTGGGGTCAACTGGTGTGTGGGGTGGGGTCAACTGTTGTGGTGTGGGGTGGGCTCAACTGGTGTGTTGGGTGGGGTCAACTGTTGTGTGGGTTCAACTGTTGTGGTGTGGGGTGGGGTGGGGTCAACTGGTGTGGGGTGGGGTGGGCTCAACTGGTGTGTGGGGTCAACTGTTGTGGTGTGGGGTCAACTGTTGTGGTGTGGGGTCAACTGTTGTGGTGTGGGTTCAACTGTTGTGGTGTGGGGTCAACTGTTGTGGTGTGGGGTCAACTGGTGTGGTGTGGGGTCAACTGGTGTGGGGTCAACTGTTGTGGTGTGGTGTGGGGTCAACTGTTGTGGTGTGGGGTCAACTGTTGTTGTGTGGTGTGGGGTCAACTGTTGTGGGGTGGGGTTAACTGTTGTGTGGGGTCAACTGTTGTGGTGTGGTGTGGGGTCAACTGTTGTGTGGGGTCAACTGTTGTGGTGTGGGGTCAACTGTTGTGGTGTGGGGTGGGGTCAACTGTTGTGGTGTGGGGTCAACTGTTGTGGTGTGGGGTCAACTGTTGTGTGGGGTCAACTGTTGTGTGTGGGGTCAACTATTGTGGTGTGGGGTCAACTGTTGTGTGGGGTCAACTGTTGTGGTGTGGGGTCAACTGTTGTGGTGTGGGGTCAACTGTTGTGGTGTGGGGTGGGGTCAACTGTTGTGGTGTGGGGTGGGGTCAACTGTTGTGGTGTGGGCTCAACTGTTGTGTGGGGTCAACTGTTGTGGGGTGGGGTCAACTGTTGTGGTGTGGGGTGGGGGTCAACTGTTGTGGTGTGGGGTGGGGTCAACTGTTGTGTGGGGTCAACTGTTGTGGTGTGGGGTCAACTGTTGTGTGGGGTCAACTGTTGTGGTGTGGGGTGGGGTCAACTGTTGTGGTGTGGTGTGGGGTCAACTGTTGTGTGGGGTCAACTGTTGTGTGGGGTCAACTGTTGTGTGGGGTCAACTGTTGTGGTGTGGTGTGGGGTCAACTGTTGTGGTGTGGGGTCAACTGTTGTGGGGTGGGGTCAACTGTTGTGGTGTGGGGTCAACTGTTGTGTGGGGTCAACTGTTGTGTGGGGTCAACTGTTGTGTGGGGTCAACTGTTGTGGTGTGGGGTCAACTGTTGTGGGGTGGGGTCAACTGTTGTGGTGTGGGGTGGGGTCAACTGTTGTGGGGTGGGGTCAACTGTTGTGGTGTGGGGTCAACTGTTGTGGTGTGGGGTGGGGTCAACTCTTGTGGTGTGGGGTGGGGTCAACTGTTGTGGGGTGGGGTCAACTGTTGTGGGGTGGGGTCAACTGTTGTGGTGTGGGGTGGGGTCAACTGTTGTGGTGTGGGGTGGGGTCAACTGTTGTGGGGTGGGGTCTACTGTTGTGGGGTGGGGTCAACTGTTGTGGTGTGGGGTCAACGGTTGTGTGGGGTCAACTGTTGTGGTGTGGGGTCAACTGTTGTGGTGTGGGGTCAACTGTTGTGTGGGGTCAACTGTTGTGGTGTGGGGTCAACTGTTGTGTGGGGTCAACTGTTGTGTGTGGGGTCAACTGTTGTGGTGTGGGGTGGGGTCAACTGTTGTGGTGTGGGGTGGGGTCAACTGTTGTGGTGTGGGGTCAACTGTTGTGGTGTGGGGTCAACTGTTGTGGTGTGGGGTCAACTGTTGTGGTGTGGGGTGGGGTCAACTGTTGTGGTGTGGGGTCAACTGTTGTGGTGTTGGGTCAACTGTTGTGTGGTGTGGGGTCAACTGTTGTGGTGTGGGGTCAACTGTTGTGGTGTGGGGTCAACTGTGGTGTGGGGTCAACTGTTGTGTGTGGGGTCAACTGTTGTGGTGTGGTGTGGGGTCAACTGTTGTGTGGGGTCAACTGTGGAGTGGGGTCAACTGTTGTGTGTGGGGTCAACTGTTGTGGTGTGGTGTGGGGTCAACTGTTGTGGTGTGGGGTCAACTGTTGTGGTGTGGGGTGGGGTCAACTGTTGTGGGGTGGGGTCAACTGTTGTGGTGTGGGCTCAACTGTTGTGTGGGGTCAACTGTTGTGGGGTGGGGTCAACTGTTGTGGTGTGGGGTGGGGTCAACTGTTGTGGTGTGGGGTCAACTGGTGTGGTGTGGGGTCAACTGTTGTGGTGTGGTGTGGGGTCAACTGTTGTGTGGGGTCAACTGTTGTGGTGTGGGGTGGGGTCAACTGTTGTGGTGTGGGGTCAACTGTTGTGGTGTGGGGTCAACTTGTGGTGTGGGGTCAACTGTTGTGGTGTGGGGTCAACTGTTGTGGTGTGGGGTCAACTGTTGTGTGGGGTCAACTGTTGTGTGGGGTCAACTGTTGTGGTGTGGGGTGGGGTCAACTGTTGTGGTGTGGGGTCAACTGTTGTGGTGTGGGGTCAACTGTTGTGGTGTGGGGTCAACTGTTGTGGTGTGGGGTGGGGTCAACTGTTGTGGTGTGGGGTGGGGTCAACTGTTGTGGTGTGGGGTCAACTGTTGTGGTGTTGGGTCAACTGTTGTGGTGTTGGGTCAACTATTGTGGTGTGGGGTCAACTGTTGTGGTGTGGGGTCAACTGTTGTGTGGGGTCAACTGTTGTGGTGTGGGGTGGGGTCAACTGTTGTGGGGTGGGGTCAACTGTTGTGGTGTGGTGTGGGGTCAACTGTTGTGGTGTGGGGTCAAGTTATGTGGTGTGGGGTCAACTGTTGTGGTGTGGGGTCAACTGTTATGTGGGGTCAACTGTTGTGGTGTGGTGTGGGGTCAACTGTTGTGGTGTGGGGTCAACTGTTGTGGTGTGGGGTCAACTGTTGTGGTGTGGGGTGGGGTCAACTGTTGTGGTGTGGGGTCAACTGTTGTGGTGTGGGGTCAACTGTTGTGGTGTGGGGTCAACTGTTGTGGTGTGGGGTGGGGTCAACTGTTGTGGTGTGGGGTCAACTTTTGTCGTGTGGGGTCAACTGTTGTGGTGTGGGGTCAACTGTTGTGGTGTGGGGTCAACTGTTGTGTGGGGTCAACTGTTGTGGTGTGGGGTGGGGTCAACTGTTGTTGTGTGGGGTCAACTGTTGTGGGGTGGGGTGGGGTCAACTGTTGTGGGGTGGGGTCAACTGTTGTGGTGTGGGGTCAACTGTTGTGGGGTGGGGTCAACTGATGTGGTGTGGGGTCAACTGTTGTGGTGTGGGGTGGGGTCAACTGTTGTGGGGTGGGGTCAACTGTTGTGGTGTGGGGTCAACTGTTGTGGTGTGGGTTCAAGTGGTGTGGGGTGGGGTCAACTGTTGTGGGGTGGGGTCAACTGTTGTGGTGTGGGGTCAACTGTTGTGGGGTGGGGTCAACTGGTGTGGTGTGGGGTCAACTGTTGTGGTGTGGTGTGGGGTCAACTGTTGTGGGGTGGGGTCAACTGTTGTGGTGTGGGGTCAACTGTTGTGGTGTGGTGTGGGGTCAACTGTTGTGGGGTGGGGTCAACTGTTGTGGTGTGGGGTCAACTGTTGTGGTGTGGTGTGGGGTCAACTGTTGTGGTGTGGGGTCAACTGTTGTGGTGTGGGGTCAACTGTTGTGTGGGGTCAACTGTTGTGGTGTGGGGTCAACTGTTGTGGTGTGGTGTGGGGTCAACTGTTGTGGTGTGGGGTCAACTGTTGTTGTGTGGTGTGGGGTCAACTGTTGTGGGGTGGGGTTAACTGTTGTGTGGGGTCAACTGTTGTGGTGTGGTGTGGGGTCAACTGTTGTGTGGGGTCAACTGTTGTGGTGTGGGGTCAACTGTTGTGGTGTGGGGTGGGGTCAACTGTTGTGGTGTGGGGTCAACTGTTGTGGTGTGGGGTCAACTGTTGTGTGGGGTCAACTGTTGTGTGTGGGGTCAACTATTGTGGTGTGGGGTCAACTGTGGTGTGGGGTCAACTGTTGTGGTGTGGGGTCAACTGTTGTGGTGTGGGGTCAACTGTTGTGGTGTGGGGTGGGGTCAACTGTTGTGGTGTGGGGTGGGGTCAACTGTTGTGGTGTGGGCTCAACTGTTGTGTGGGGTCAACTGTTGTGGGGTGGGGTCAACTGTTGTGGTGTGGGGTGGGGTCAACTGTTGTGGTGTGGGGTGGGGTCAACTGTTGTGTGGGGTCAACTGTTGTGGTGTGGGGTCAACTGTTGTGTGGGGTCAACTGTTGTGGTGTGGGGTGGGGTCAACTGTTGTGGTGTGGTGTGGGGTCAACTGTTGTGTGGGGTCAACTGTTGTGTGGGGTCAACTGTTGTGTGGGGTCAACTGTTGTGGTGTGGTGTGGGGTCAACTGTTGTGGTGTGGGGTCAACTGTTGTGGGGTGGGGTCAACTGTTGTGGTGTGGGGTCAACTGTTGTGTGGGGTCAACTGTTGTGGTGTGGGGTCAACTGTTGTGGGGTGGGGTCAACTGTTGTGGTGTGGGGTGGGGTCAACTGTTGTGGGGTGGGGTCAACTGTTGTGGTGTGGGGTCAACTGTTGTGGTGTGGGGTGGGGTCAACTCTTGTGGTGTGGGGTGGGGTCAACTGTTGTGGGGTGGGGTCAACTGTTGTGGGGTGGGGTCAACTGGTGTGGGGTGGGGTCAACTGTTGTGGGGTGGGGTCTACTGTTGTGGGGTGGGGTCAACTGTTGTGGTGTGGGGTCAACGGTTGTGTGGGGTCAACTGTTGTGGTGTGGGGTCAACTGTTGTGGTGTGGGGTCAACTGTTGTGTGGGGTCAACTGTTGTGGTGTGGGGTCAACTGTTGTGTGGGGTCAACTGTTGTGTGTGGGGTCAACTGTTGTGGTGTGGGGTGGGGTCAACTGTTGTGTGGGGTCAACTGTTGTGGTGTGGGGTGGGGTCAACTGTTGTGGTGTGGGGTCAACTGTTGTGGTGTGGGGTCAACTGTTGTGGTGTGGGGTCAACTGTTGTGGTGTGGGTGGGGTCAACTGTTGTGGTGTGGGGTCAACTGTTGTGGTGTTGGGTCAACTGTTGTGTGGTGTGGGGTCAACTGTTGTGGTGTGGGGTCAACTGTTGTGGTGTGGGGTCAACTGTGGTGTGGGGTCAACTGTTGTGTGTGGGGTCAACTGTTGTGGTGTGGTGTGGGGTCAACTGTTGTGTGGGGTCAACTGTGGAGTGGGGTCAACTGTTGTGTGTGGGGTCAACTGTTGTGGTGTGGTGTGGGGTCAACTGTTGTGGTGTGGGGTCAACTGTTGTGGTGTGGGGTGGGGTCAACTGTTGTGGGGTGGGGTCAACTGTTGTGGTGTGGGCTCAACTGTTGTGTGGGGTCAACTGTTGTGGGGTGGGGTCAACTGTTGTGGTGTGGGGTGGGGTCAACTGTTGTGGTGTGGGGTCAACTGGTGTGGTGTGGGGTCAACTGTTGTGGTGTGGTGTGGGGTCAACTGTTGTGTGGGGTCAACTGTTGTGGTGTGGGGTGGGGTCAACTGTTGTGGTGTGGGGTCAACTGTTGTGGTGTGGGGTCAACTTGTGGTGTGGGGTCAACTGTTGTGGTGTGGGGTCAACTGTTGTGGTGTGGGGTCAACTGTTGTGTGGGGTCAACTGTTGTGTGGGGTCAACTGTTGTGGTGTGGGGTGGGGTCAACTGTTGTGGTGTGGGGTCAACTGTTGTGGTGTGGGGTCAACTGTTGTGGTGTGGGGTCAACTGTTGTGGTGTGGGGTGGGGTCAACTGTTGTGGTGTGGGGTGGGGTCAACTGTTGTGGTGTGGGGTCAACTGTTGTGGTGTTGGGTCAACTGTTGTGGTGTTGGGTCAACTATTGTGGTGTGGGGTCAACTGTTGTGGTGTGGGGTCAACTGTTGTGTGGGGTCAACTGTTGTGGTGTGGGGTGGGGTCAACTGTTGTGGGGTGGGGTCAACTGTTGTGGTGTGGTGTGGGGTCAACTGTTGTGGTGTGGGGTCAAGTTATGTGGTGTGGGGTCAACTGTTGTGGTGTGGGGTCAACTGTTATGTGGGGTCAACTGTTGTGGTGTGGTGTGGGGTCAACTGTTGTGGTGTGGGGTCAACTGTTGTGGTGTGGGGTCAACTGTTGTGGTGTGGGGTGGGGTCAACTGTTGTGGTGTGGGGTCAACTGTTGTGGTGTGGGGTCAACTGTTGTGGTGTGGGGTGGGGTCAACTGTTGTGGTGTGGGGTCAACTTTTGTCGTGTGGGGTCAACTGTTGTGGTGTGGGGTCAACTGTTGTGTGGGGTCAACTGTTGTGGTGTGGGGTGGGGTCAACTGTTGTGTGGGGTCAACTGTTGTGGTGTGGGGTGGGGTCAACTGTTGTTGTGTGGGGTCAACTGTTGTGGGGTGGGGTGGGGTCAACTGTTGTGGGGTGGGGTCAACTGTTGTGGTGTGGGGTCAACTGTTGTGGGGTGGGGTCAACTGATGTGGTGTGGGGTCAACTGTTGTGGTGTGGGGTGGGGTCAACTGTTGTGGGGTGGGGTCAACTGTTGTGGTGTGGGGTCAACTGTTGTGGTGTGGGTTCAACTGTTGTGGTGTGGGGTGGGGTCAACTGTTGTGGGGTGGGGTCAACTGTTGTGGTGTGGGGTCAACTGTTGTGGGGTGGGGTCAACTGGTGTGGTGTGGGGTCAACTGTTGTGGTGTGGTGTGGGGTCAACTGTTGTGGGGTGGGGTCAACTGTTGTGGTGTGGGGTCAACTGTTGTGGTGTGGTGTGGGGTCAACTGTTGTGGGGTGGGGTCAACTGTTGTGGTGTGGGGTCAACTGTTGTGGTGTGGTGTGGGGTCAACTGTTGTGGTGTTTTGTGGAAACAAAAGCCAGTACACAAGTTTAGTTTCTGTCTTGCGCAATAGGGAACAGCAGTCTTTGTCGTGTGTGTCCAGGGTGTGTTATAAGTTTGTGTCATCCATGTCGTCAGACAGATGTCCTATATTTTCTGTAGGACAATCTTATCCTTTATCTGATACAGGACAATCAAGAATGACCAGTGTGTCTCTGCTACCATTTAATGATATCCTTGATTCTGCTGCTAGTTTTATTCATGAAGTCAAACACAGTTGCTCTTCTGGTTTGCCCAACATGTCTGATCTGGTTGGCCCAACATGTCTGATCTGGTTGGCCCAACATGTCTGATCTGGTTGGCCCAACATGTCTGATCTGGTTGGCCCAACATGTCTGATCTGGTTGGCCCTGGCCCAACATGTCTGATCTGGTTGGCCCAACATGTCTGATCTGGTTGGCCCAACATGTCTGATCTGGTTGGCCCAACATGTCTGATCTGGTTGGCCCAACATGTCTGATCTGGTTGGCCCAACATGTCTGTATAAAAATAAATGCTGTTGTTTTCATATTTTCTGTTGCTGCTGAATGTCCAACCAAACTCTTATTGCTGATAGTTTTCATAGCACTCCTCCTTTATTAAGTGCGTTTTACTATTCTACATCACTTTTTTTCCATATAAACATATTAAAGGTGATTTTAAATGATCTTTAACTTTAAGTGAATGTTTGAATGGACGTTGTTGTAGCATCTACATCTACTTGTAGCATCTACATCTACTTGTAGCATCTACATCTTCTTGTAGCATCTACATCTACTTGTAGCATCTACATCTACTTGTAGCATCTACATCTACTTGTAGCATCTACATCTACTTGTAGCATCTACATCTACTTGTAGCATCTACATCTACTTGTAGCATCTAGATCTACTTGTAGCATCTACATCTACTTGTAGCATCTAGATCTACTTGTAGCATCTACATCTACTTGTAGCATCTACATCTACTTGTAGCATCTACATCTACTTTGATTGTCCAAAACTCATGAGATCTCAGCTGGGAGTGTTGAACCATCATGTTCGACCAACCCAACCCAGACATTTTTGGTAGACCAACCCAACCAAGACATTTTTTTGGTAGACCAACCCAACCAAGACATTTTTTTGGTAGACCAACCCAACCAAGACATTTCTTTGGTAGACCAACCCAACCCAGACATTTTTTTGGTAGACCAACCCAACCCAACCGAGACATTTTTTTCTGTACAAGACCTTTATGAGACGACATGGTTCAATGTTATAGCATATGACAGTTAACCAGAAAGTCTTGAGTTCAATTCCCAAGTTCTTGTCTGTAGAATGCCCTGAGTCCACCCAGCTGTAATGGGTACCTGACTCATTTTAGAGAAAGTAAAGGCACCTGGGCATAGTGCTGACCACACCTTCACATGCAGACACAAACAGCTGACCACACCTTCACATGCAGACACAAACAGCTGACCACACCACACCTTCACATACAGACACAAACAGCTGACCACACCTTCACATACAAACACAAACAGCTGACCATACCTTCACATGCAGACACAAACAGGTGACCACACCTTCACATGCAGACACAAACAGCTGACCACACCTTCACATGCAGACACAAACAGCTGACCACACCTTCACATGCAGACACAAACAGCTGACCACACCTTCACATACAGACACAAACAGGTGACCACACCTTCACATGCAGACACAAACAGCTGACCACACCTTCACATGCAGACACAAACAGGTGACCACACCTTCACAAGCAGACACAAACAGCTGACCACACCTTCACATACAGACACAAACAGGTGACCACACCTTCACATGCAGACACAAACAGCTGACCACACCTTCACATGCAGACACAAACAGGTGACCACACCTTCACAAGCAGACACAAACAGCTGACCACACCTTCACATACAGACACAAACAGCTGACCACACCTTCACATGCAGACACAAACAGGTGACCACACCTTCACATGCAGACACAAACAGCTGACCACACCACACCTTCACATGCAGACACAAACAGCTGACCACACCTTCACATGCAGACACAAACAGCTGACCACACCTTCACATACAGACACAAACAGCTGACCACACCACACCTTCACATGCAGACACAAACAGCTGACCACACCTTCACATACAGACACAAACAGCTGACCACACCACACCTTCACATGCAGACACAAACAGCTGACCACACCACACCTTCACATGCAGACACAAACAGGTGACCACACCTTCACATGCAGACACAAACAGCTGACCACACCTTCACATACAGACACAAACAGCTGACCACACCACACCTTCACATGCAGACACAAACAGCTGACCACACCTTCACATGCAGACACAAACAGCTGACCACACCTTCACATACAGACACAAACAGCTGACCACACCACACCTTCACATGCAGACACAAACAGCTGACCACACCTTCACATACAGACACAAACAGCTGACCACACCACACCTTCACATGCAGACACAAACAGCTGACCACACCTTCACATGCAGACACAAACAGGTGACCACACCTTCACAAGCAGACACAAACAGCTGACCACACCTTTACATACAGACACAAACAGGTGACCACACCTTCACATGCAGACACAAACAGCTGACCACACCTTTACATGCAGACACAAACAGGTGACCACACCTTCACATACAGACACAAACAGCTGACCACACCTTTACATACAGACACAAACAACTGACCACACCTTCACATGCAGACACAAACAGGTGACCACACCTTCACATGCAGACACAAACAGCTGACCACACCTTCACATGCAGACACAAACAGGTGACCACACCTTCACATGCAGACACAAACAGGTGACCACACCTTCACATGCAGACACAAACAGCTGACCACACCTTCACATGCAGACACAAACAGGTGAACTCTATCTTTGTAGTGATAAAATACATGTGCCATTATAGTTCAAATAAAAAAGATTAATAAAAACCAAATGACGATAATGCAATACAGAGTTTAAAAGATAAAATACATCAAATTAAAACAATTCACTTTGTGTTGTGTGTCATCCCAGCCATACAACCAGAGAGCTGTCAACCCATGCCATACCTTACAACCAGAGCTGTCAACCCATGCCATACATTACAACCAGTGAGCTGAATTGCTTACTGGTGGTTTTTTATTACAACCTGTCATTTCTCTACTTGGCTAATCTGACAAAAAATGTATCCAAACTATCAAGTGTACAATTTTCAAACACTAAAAAATATAGTTAAAAAACCTTTCTGTTGTACACTTGTACTTGTTTTATTTTTTGTGAGTGGGAGTTTACTGAACATTTTCTTGTGGTGTGTAGCCAAAGGTAGTGAGTGAGGGGGGTGGTATCAATTTGACGGGCTCCTCCTCGTCTTCCTCGAACATCATCTGGACCAAATCTTCACTCAGACACTGCTTCTCTTCAAGCTTCTTGGGCTGAAAGGTTTAGTATTCATCAGCTCACAGCTCAAGACATTCACACATAGATTAGCTCACAGCTCAAGACATTCACACATAGATTAGCTCACAGCTTAAGACATTCACACATAGATTAGCTCACAGCTCAAGACATTCACACATAGATTAGCTCACAGCTAAAGACATTCACAGATCGATTAGCTCACAGCACAAGACATTCACACATAGATTAGCTCACAGCTAAAGACATTCACACATTGATTATCTCACAGCTCAAGACATTCACACATAGATTAGCTCACAGCTCAAGACATTCACACATTGATTAGCTCACAGATGTTTGAACTTGTTTTTGTAGGAGCTGTTTGAATGTTCAACTTTTCACAAAAACTTTTTTTAGTGAAATTTGCAACCTTATTTTTACTGCATCAACGCACAAAAAAATCTGGTTATCTACCCAATCAGTGGCTCTCCAGGTTTTACACGTTGGAACATTTTACCCGTGCTACTCAGTTGGAACATCTAAGAATAGTTTTTAGAAATGAATGCCCAGTAAACCTACATTTTTTTCTCAACTGTGTAAGATTAGAATAATAAATTGCTTGAACTTACTGTTCCAATTTTGATGAGTGTGGGTATGTAGCGCAAGTTCAACTCTGGATCTTTTCTAAACTCATTGGATGGGTTACTCCAGCTGCAGCAGGTTTGTAGTGGGGGAAAAAATTATTATCTCAAATCAAAATGTTGCGTTCCTTCACCAAACATTGAAATATTTTATAATTATATTATAAAGCTCTTTTTTTTTTAAACTAGCTGCTAAACTTGGTTAAGGAATTTTTTTACTAACATTGCAATATGTACTACAAATTGCACAAAACCTACAGCGGCACTACAACGTATGATAATGGCGTTGTAGCACAACATATAGAAGTCATGCTATAGACTTACACTTACTACAATCTGTTGCCAACACTACAACGTATGATGACGGCATTGTAGCACAACATATACAAGTTGCATGAAAGACTTACTACAATCTGTCGCCAACACTACAACGTATGATGACGGCATTGTAGCACAACATATACAAGTTGCATGAAAGACTTACTACAATCTGTCGCCAACACTACAACGTATGATGACGGCATTGTTGGACAACAAGTGAAGGTTACGGTCTATCACTGGTTCTGCTGTGTAGAAAAAAGAGCTGTTACAATACAAGTCTTCTAGTGGTGGGCTAGTTTGTCACAAGACACATGTCTAGTGGTGGGCTAGTTTGTCACAAGACACATGTCTAGTGGTGGGCTAGTTTGTCACAAGACACATTGGCGACACCTGTCTCAACCATTTGATCTAGTCAGTGGTCAATGAATTCATACCTTCCACAGTGTCTGACCATTTGATCTAGTCAGTGGTCAATGAATTCATACCTTCCAGTGTCTGACCATTTGATCTAGTCAGTGGTCAATGAATTCATACCTTCTAGTGTCTGACCATTTGATCTAGTCAGTGGTCAATGAATTCATACCTTCCACAGTGTCTGACCATTTGATCTAGTCAGTGGTCAATGAATTCATACCTTCCAGTGTCTGACCATTTGATCTAGTCAGTGGTCAATGAATTCCTACCTTCCACACAGTCAGGACACCAGCTTTGACCATTCTCATCATTGGATCCACTAAACAGGACAAATATATGACCTGAATCTATTTCATTGAGAACAGTTTTTAATGCTGCATAACCTTGAACCTCAAATGTTCTAAATTTAGCATTCTCCTGTTCCATGATTACTTTTGACTGTGATCTTTAAACCTGTGTACCAAGTAGCAAGGATTAAAAGATGTCTTGCTTCCTGTTCAGCAGAGTAGTGCTGATTGGTGCGAACTTGTGCTACAAAGTTACCTTTTTGGTGTATGTACACAATTTATTGTAGTAGGCTTATTGACACCAGCAAAAATCTTGAAATTAGTTGAAAGGCCCATTGAATATTTTTAAAAATTATGTACTATATTAAAATAAATATAGTTATAAAATCTTACTGTACGTTTTTAGTATTTTTGGTAACTAAAAAAAAATTGAAAAAAAAAAAAGCCTAAAACAATTTGTTTTCATTTTGTCACTGAAAATGGGGCTGAGATAAAAGCCAAGGGTGTAGTCCTGGCTACACAGTGACTAGAACTCAATGATTGGACTCTCTAGACCCTCAGTCTGCTATACAAGTGTATACTTATGATAAAACACAATTAACATCAACTACGGTTCATGTATATTTACAGATTTAATTATGCAAACAATTATGATCAATCTTAAATCTTTTTTTTCTTTTTTAAAATTTTCTGTGGTCCTAGAATCTTGAACGTTGTCCTGTAAAAAAAAAAAGTCAACTTATGACAACTGCTTGCTGATGGTGTTAAAACTAATCAAAATTAGTAAACTGAACATTGACAGACTTTCTTAATAGCAATTCAAATATAAACAACCTCAGATAATTGATAGACTAACTGGCAAGTCAAATATGACCAACAGATAGTTGACTAACTGGCAAGTCAAATATGACCAACAGATAGTTGACTAACTGGCAAGTCAGATATGACCAACAGATAGTTGACAGACTAACTGGCAAGTCAAATATGACCAACAGATAGTTGACTAACTGGCAAGTCAGATATGACCAACAGATAATTGACAGACTAACTGGCAAGTCAGATATAATTTGTTGAGTGACTTACTGACAGGTGGAGCAGATGGGGCTGAAGGTGCAATAAACTGAAATAAAAAAAATTTATGAACGGTTCAGTTGGCTCAATCCTCAGATTACATAGACACAAGATTTATTTAGTTTACATGTCAGATGTAAGATAACAAACAATTCTTTTAGATTACATGTATTGATGTAAGATTACAGAGAGACAGATGATCCAAATAAAAAGGTAACTGACTAGACAGACAAACAGAGCAGACGTAGCCGATGTCTATGAGATTCCTGTGGCAGAAACATGCAGCTCTGTAATCCACTTGGGCACGGGGAGGTAAAGCCAGCTTTGATCGAGTGCTCGGGTCAGGTAGAAACACCCACTGAAGAATTAAAATAAAACACATTGAAACTGATGGACTATAGCAAAATGGAACAGTTTTAGATATAGTACCTTAAAACATAAAGACATGTTACAAACTTACAATCAGGAAAAAATGGAACAGTTTTAGATCTAGTACGTTTAAACATAAGACATGTTACAAACTTACAATCAGGTACTGTAACAAGCCCATTGGCTGCGGAATTTTTAAGTAGACTCCACCAGTTATGTCACATGCCTGAAAAGATTTGAGGTACTGATAGTTCAACAAGTTAAACCTTTCCGACCCAATCCAGGAAATCTGGAGTGTTAAGGTGTATAACATCACTCCATCAAAGTGTCATTACTGTGGTTATTTGCTTCAGAGTTTTATTTTCTCCTATATATAACCCAAGAGGTGCCTTTTAGAGCCAAATATTCTATCCTCAGTGAAAATTAGCAGCTTTCTAATGATACTTTTATTTGATATTTGTAAATCAAACAATTTTATTTTTCTAGACTCCCTGAACATTGTTAACAAAAAAGAAAAGTCCATTTCCTGGATAATACCATAAAAGTATAATGGTTTCTAAAATCTTTTCTCTTAAATGAAAATCATTTTACCAGGGCAGTAAAGGGTTAACTCATTTGCTTCTAAAGCCTAAACAAGAAATGGTTTTTCTTGAATTATTTATTAAATAGGACCAAGTTAGTGATGGAAACTGGCGTAAGTATCTACTGTGTATACCTGAAGCAACTCACCTGTTTTTTGTGTATACCTGAAGCAACTCACCTGTTTGTGTGAAGCAACTCACCTGTTTGTGTATACCTGAAGCAACTCACCTGTTTGTGTGAAACAACTCACCTGTTTGTGTATACCTGTAGCAACTCACCTGTTTGTGTATACCTGAAGCAACTCACCTGTTTGTGTACACCTGAAACAACTCACCTGTTTGTGTGAAGCAACTCACCTGTTTGTGTATACCTGTAGCAACTCACCTGTTTGTGTATACCTGAAGCAACTCACCTGTTTGTGTACACCTGAAGCAACTCACCTGTTTGTGTGAAACAACTCACCTGTTTGTGTATACCTGTAGCAACTCACCTTTTGTGTGAAGCAACTCACCTGTTTGTGTGAAGCAACTCACCTGTTTGTGTATACCTGAAGCAACTCACCTGTTGAAGCAAGCCGGACTCAGCATCCAGTATGCATGCATCTATCACGATGTTCTGTAGGGGGGGGGGGATGACAAAGTCCCAAATTTAGAAATTATTTTAGCTATATTTGATCTAGTTTACAATGTTTGGTCAGGGTTCATACAGTTTTTAGCTGGACAAAAAAACTTCAAACCTGTTTTTGGGCAGTGAAGACAGCATTCATAAAGTTCATGTACTGAGAGGGGCAGTCCTCAGATCCTTTGATCACCTGTAGAGATGAGACACATGTTGACAGCATGAGACACATATTGACAGCATGAGACACATGTTGACAGCATGAGACACAGGTTGACAGCATGAGACACATATTGACAGCATGAGACACATATTGACAGCATGAGACACATATTGACAGCATGAGACACATATTGACAGCATGAGACACAGGTTGACAGCATGAGACACAGGTTGACAGCACGAGACACATATTGACAGCATGAGACACATGTTGACAGCATGAGACACATATTGACAGCATGAGACACATATTGACAGCATGAGACACATATTGACAGCATGAGACACAAGTTGACAGCATGAGACACAGGTTGACAGCATGAGACACATATTGACAGCATGAGACACATATTGACAGCATGAGACACATATTGACAGCATGAGACACATATTGACAGCATGAGACACATATTGACAGCATGAGACACATGTTGACAGCATGAGACACAGGTTGACAGCATGAGACACATATTGACAGCATGAGACACATATTGACAGCATGAGACACATATTGACAGCATGAGACACATGTTGACAGCATGAGACACATGTTGACAGCATGAGACACATGTTGACAGCATGAGACACATATTGACAGCATGAGACACATATTGACAGCATGAGACACATGTTGACAGCATGAGACACAGGTTGACAGCATGAGACACATGTTGACAGCATGAGACACATGTTGACAGCATGAGACACATATTGACAGCATGAGACACATGTTGACAGCATGAGACACATATTGACAGCATGAGACACATATTGACAGCATGAGACACATATTGACAGCATGAGACACATATTGACAGCATGAGACACATATTGACAGCATGAGACACATATTGACAGCACGAGACACATATTGACAGCACGAGACACATATTGACAGCATGAGACACATATTGACAGCATGAGACACATATTGACAGCATGAGACACATGTTGACAGCATGAGACACATATTGACAGCATGAGACACATATTGACAGCATGAGACACATATTGACAGCATGAGACACATATTGACAGCATGAGACACATGTTGACAGCATGAGACACAGGTTGACGTCAGGCCCATTCAAACACAAAACTTCAAAAATTGAGTGACTGCAAGTCTTACCAGCATACGAGCAGACAAAGTTTCTCCAATAGGACACTCTTTCTCAAGTCTGTGGATATCTCAACTGTGTTAAGTTGTTTTTGTTATCTTTAAATGTCAGTCAGTAGTCCAAGGACTTTACACACACAACAACAGGGGCTTTACTGACACACACACAACAACAGGGGCTTTACACAACAGGGACAAGTGTCAATAAGAAAACTGGCCAGATATGTGCAGAAACTCGGTCATTCAGTTCTGCTGGCAACAAATCACCTAATAAAGCTATTTAAAAAAACTCTGGTCATTTTCAGTCGAGTGTTTCAAGGCTTAAGGTGACAAGTGTCATGACATATCTAATGGCATCCTGCCACATGTCATGTCAAGCAGCCATGTACCACCAAGGTCAAGGATACAGCAGAGAGCTTTACACATGGCCCCTGCCAGCAGTGAGTCACTGGGTCCCTCCATCAGCTCGTACATCTCGTCCATCTTCTCCTTATCTGGGGAAACACAATGGCTGACACTAGGACTTCACACAACAAGGACCTTATGCAACAAAAACCTAACATGATAACAAGGACATAACATGACAACAAGGACCTAATGCAACAAGGACCTAACATGACAACAAGGACCTAACATGACAACAAGGACCTAACATGACAACAAGGACCTAACATGACAACAAGGACCTAACATGACAACAAGGACCTAACATGACAACAAGGACCTAACATGACAACAAGGACCTAACATGACAACAAGGACCTAACATGACAACAAGGACCTAACATGACAACAAGGACCTAACATGACAAGGGTCTAACATGACAACAAAGACCTAATGCAACAAGGACCTAACATGACAACAAGGACCTAACATGACAACAAGGACCTAACATGACAACAAGGACCTAACATGACAACAAGGACCTAACATGACAACAAGGACCTAACATGACAACAAGGACCTAAATGATAACAAGGACCTAATGCAACAAGGACCTAACATAACAACAAAGACCTAATGCAACAAGGACCTAACATGACAAGTCAGGACACCGTGGGGTGAGAGTTTTCTACCTGCAGCAATCAGCTGCTTGATTTGTGACTTGAGTTGACTTTCAACTTGACTGAAGAGCTCGTACTGTCCGTCATCAGGTAATTTTACCAATCTTTTGTTTGATGATTCAGGTAAGGGATACAAGAATTCACTGCAGACGAACAATCTGCTCATTAGTTGTGTTTTATGTTATCATTATTTTCAACCAAAACTGTTATTACATTTTTCTAATTAATAACAAATTATGTTATTTGTAATGAACATGTAGTAAATAATGGTAGAGTAATTTCTATAAACTCATTTTAACAGACTAATTGTAAAATGTGAAATTATACAGATAAATAAAAGCAAAGTTTTAAGATGGTAACATTTTTTTCAACTGATGACAGTTTTAGGATGGTAGGAAATGGAAGTGAGCTGACAGTTTTAGGATGGTAGGGAATGTGAGTGAGCTGACAGTTTTAGGATGGTAGGAAATGGAAGTGAGCTGACAGTTTTAGGATGGTAGGAAATGTGAACTGACCAGTGGTCTGTGTGAGCAGCAATGACAGCCAGCTTGTTTCTGTGTGTCAACATGAGGTGGGAGTTGGCCAGGACAATTACACTGTCAACACAGTGGCTCAGGCTCAGCTGGAGATTAAATAAATGCCAGGTGGCCAAACTGTCATGACAAACACATGCCAGATGGCCAAACTGTCATGACAAACACATGCCAGGTGGCCAAACTGTCATGATAACACATGCCAGATGGCCAAACTGTCATGATAACACATGCCAGATGGCCAAACTGTCATGATAAACACATGCCAGATGGCCAAACTGTCATGACAAACACATGCCAGGTGGCCAAACTGTCATGATAACACATGCCAGATGGCCAAACTGTCATGACAATCACATGCCAGATGGCCAAACTGTCATGACAAACACATGCCAGGTGGCCAAACTGTCATGATAAACACATGCCAGATGGCCAAACTGTCATGATAAACACATGCCAGGTGGCCAAACTGTCATGATTAAAACACATGCCAGATGGCCAAACTGTCATGATAAACACATGCCAGGTGGCCAAACTGTCATGATAAACACATGCCAGATGGCCAAACTGTCATGATTAAAACACATGCCAGATGGCCAAACTGTCATGATTAAAACACATGCCAGATGGCCAAACTGTCATGACAAACACATGCCAGATGGCCAAACTGTCATGATAAACACATGCCAGATGGCCAAACTGTAATGACAAACACATGCCAGATGGCCAAACTGTCATGATAAACACATGCCAGGTGGCCAAACTGTCATGATATACACATGCCAGATGGCCAAACTGTCATGATAAACACATGCCAGATGGCCAAACTGTCATGATTAAAACACATGCCAGATGGCCAAACTGTCATGATAAACACATGCCAGATGGCCAAACTGTCATGACAAACACATGCCAGATGGCCAAACTGTCATGATAAACACATGCCAGATGGCCAAACTGTCATGACAAACACATGCCAGATGGCCAAACTGTCATGATAAACACATGCCAGGTGGCCAAACTGTAATGATAAACACATGCCAGATGGCCAAACTGTCATGATAAACACATGCCAGGTGGCCAAACTGTCATGATAAACACATGCCAGATGGCCAAACTGTCATGATAAACACATGCCAGGTGGCCAAACTGTCATGATAAACACATGCCAGATGGCCAAACTGTCATGATTAAAACACATGCCAGATGGCCAAACTGTCATGATTAAAACACATGCCAGATGGCCAAACTGTCATGATAAACACATGCCAGATGGCCAAACTGTCATGACAAACACATGCCAGATGGCCAAACTGTCATGATAAACACATGCCAGGTGGCCAAACTGTCATGATAAACACATGCTAGATGGCCAAACTGTCATGATTAAAACACATGCCAGATGGCCACAAACAAACAGACAAACAATGAAACACCCAATTTAAACTGCACCACCACCATACCTGCTCATCAGTGACTCCTTTCTTCCCCCACCACACGGGATTTGTATCAATAATAATAACCAACAGGCTGTTATTTAGTTTATCTGCGGCAAAAAATTTTTTAGAAATTCATCAATTAACTTTGTTCTCCTACATCAATCAGTCACAAGTCATATGTAAATTATGACTCTATACAAATACATATGTAAATTATAAATCTATACATATGTAAATTACAACTCTATACATATGTAAATTACAACCCTATACTAGTATACATATGTAAATTATGACTCTATACATATGTAAATAATGACTCTATACAAATGTAAATTATGACTCTATACATATGTAAATAATGACTATATACAAATACTAATTCATATGTAAATTATGACTCTACATTGCAAAGTATATTTTAAAGTATCTAAATGACCCAAACACATTTAAATCTAGGAGCTGAAAAAAAACAGTGAAATGTTTCATTAATAATATAAAACCATTTGATTATTGCATGAATGGAGGCTATAAATTCTCACAACTAAACATGTAAAAAACTGTCTGCTAGTATGACAGCTCAACAGATACGGCAAACTAACAATGTAAAGAAAATAATGAATATTAAATGTCAGGTTACAAACAAATATAAAATTCTGTTATTAATTGTTTTTGATATGTAAACTAGCCAAAACTAGTATGTGAAAGAAAGGTGTCTCAATATATATAGGATAGGTATTAGGTAGGCTATATAATATATTAGTATATAATATGAGCCGACCCACGGCGTATCATACGCCGCTATTTAGTTGTTTTATTTTCTACTTTTCAGTAATTCATAATTTGTGAATTTGACAGTACCACTGCTGTCACTGAAAATATTTGCTTTAAAACACTATCAGTAAGTCGTTAAGGACAATATCCCCCCCTCCTTTCCCCCAACCCATACCCCCCCCCCCCCCCCGTGAGAGCAGCCTCCTCTTAGCTACCTCCCCTAAGTTTAAAATCGCTTCAAACTAAATTATCTGCCCCTAAACCCGGCTCTACGATTGTAAACATTTAGCGTGAACCACAGCTCACCAGTAATATATTATAGTATAGGCCTGTAGGCCTAATTTAATTATAATAATGAGATTACCAGTTTTAATTAAGTTTAGCCTACCTGTCATTGTAGACATCTAGATCTAGAATCTAGTACTGGAAGTAGATGTGGATGTAAGAACTAAAGATCTCTAGATTTTAGAATAGATCTCTCTCTACTAGATTAGATTTAACTACTTTCTCTAGAGATCTAGCTCATGAGGAGTCGAGTATAGCTGACACTACACTACTACAACAATTCTAGATCTAGATCTAGAAATCTAGATTTAGAGTGGGTAAAATCACGATATAGCGTCGGTTATTATTCCGGAACTGTACAGCAGTAAAAAACAGTAAAACTATGGCGTAGTCTGTCGAGCCGTTCCGGAAACCACCGGAAATACTGTAAACCATCATTTATTTGCCGCCATATTATTTTTAATACATAATGTTTAAAAATGTGCAAGGATTGATTTTAGTTGCATTTTAAATACTGTTTTGCTAATTATTTTGTATTTCTAATTATTTTAAGTGTATGTGCTAATTATTGCTGCTACTAAACATTATTCTAGATATTCTTACTACTTTTAACTTTAGTTAATCTAATCGTCTTATTTACTAACAGAACTAGAGCTGGTTGTCGCAAATCTTCTGCAGGTTTTTTCTGTTTCTTAAAAAAAAACATTAATTACTACACTCGACTTTATTAATAATATTTAGATTTACTAATTATTGCTATTTTTTTGTCAGTTAAACATTAAATTACGTTAAAACAATAATTTAATGCACCTGACTCTATTTTTATTTCACCGGTCAAATAAACTATGGTTTACAGTAACGAATGTTACCGAAACTCAACGAACATTACCCAATAATTTCCGACGCTATATCGTGATTTTACCTTAGAGTGCTAGAACTAGAATCAGTAGAATGACAAATTATTGAAATTATTTTCTCGAAATTATTAAATTAATCTTCTAGATCTAGACCTAAGTTTAAATTAGTTTTAAAACTTCACGGCATTTAGATCTAGATCTAATTAGTATTTAGATCTTGATTCTTGATCTAAATCTAGTCTCTAGCGGCTATTGCAATCAAGCTTTGTATTGAACGCAACATGTATTTGACTCAAAATATTTGAAAACTGTAAAGTTGTAGAATCTAGATCTATTTCGTTCCACATAGCCTAGCCTACAAACTTTTTTATTTTCAAAAGTTGACCTAGATTAAACCTAGATCTATATTTAGCAGCAAAACAAGCATTATCATGTGATCAAAATATACAAAATGGCGATGCCCCTGGCTTTACGATACAAGGATAAAGTTGTCATTGTTACTGGAGGTGCTTCGGGAATTGGTTATGGGATTGTCAAAACATTTGGTAGGTAGAATCTAGAAGCTTAGTGACATTTTTTTAGAATAGTAGAACTAGATCTAGAATGTAGATATAGACCCCCGTCTGACAGGAGTGGATACACTCGACGCAACGACACTCTTCTTAAGTTCTTAACTGACTTAAGTCTTACTTAAGTTCACTTAACTCTACTTACTACTTACTACTACTTAGTACTTACTAACTACTACCTAAGTTACTAACTCTACAGTACTAGTCTACTGCTTCTCTCTAGTCACTCAAATCTCTGTGTGTGTGAGTACAGTTACAATTAGTCAATTATATTATAAATCAATATTCAATAGAATAGTGCCGAGTCTAAGCGCAGATGTCTGTGGGTGTGTTTGTCTTTTTTGTTTGCATAAATTAACTACCTACTACACCTGTCATCCGATCGCCATGACACTCCTAGGCCTAGGAATGGTTCTGCAAAAAAAAATTAAAAAATTCTAATTTTGGAGGAGAGGTATTCCTGCAGTCAGGTGCAATTTATCACCCAGATTTCCTTAGTGGCTATCTTAGCACATGAGATCAGCACAAGGAGTCAAGACTTGCAACAAGAGCATCTTTAACTTTAGCACTCTGGTGTTCCATGACCCATAGCACACCAGGCTTTCCTATGAGTACTATGGAATGGTGCCTATATTTGTTTTAAGAGCACCCTACACTAGGGGCAAGGTGGGATACTACATTTGAGGACTAAACTGAACCAGGGTTGCATCTCCACCATTACAGATGGTGATTAACATACACTCAAAGCTTTCATACACAGCACATTTTTGTGCATCTGGGTGGTAGTGTGGGTGACCTGTGACCCAATAACTGAGATCGAAGAAATCTAGCTCTGGCCTTGTTTACATTCAAATAACTCAGTTTTAGAAAAAAAAGTCATACCTCTAAAAGTTCATGATTTTTAACGTATATATAAAACCCTTATAAAATATTTCGTCACTCTGGTATGAAGGACTAAACTCCAGCAACACAAGACATGTGTGCTCATATTAAATGTATCATTGAATACATTTTTGTTCTGCACATTTTCTCCTGATGACCGATGTCTATAAAGTCACTGACCAGTCATAATATTGCATTATGCAATAATAACAAAGTTAATTTAAAAATCATAGCATTAATCTAATACTAATAATCATAAATATTCCTGTTACACTGTTTAGTTTTAACAGCCCCCCTGCCCAATATAATTTTTTTCTTGGTGTCATGGCTGCCCACTCCCAGTTGTGTCTCAAGGGGATATAACCACAACTATATTATTTTGCCAAATATATTGAGTTTTTTCCCTTTGCAATCTACAAGCCTGTTAGTCCTTAAATAACACATAACTACATTCCTGCCAAGGTATTTAAATATGTAAATCTTACAAGGGTCTCACCATGGTAGTAGTGTGCTGGTCATTTTTTTCTGTTTGTGCCCAAGACACATCCATGGCAGATGAAGTAGAGCTCAACATGTTTAAAGACCTCGGCATAGAAGGGGATAGTGTGGTCAGTACTATGCCCAGAAGTGAGTCAGGTGCCCATCAGAGCTGGGTGGACCAGAGTCAGGCACCCATTAAGTCATTAGCTCTACAATTTGACCACGCCCTGTCATGAAGCTGCTGAAAAATCCAATCGATTATTTTATAGTTGCAAAATGTTTTTGTTAGACTGCTGTTGTAGTCATGAAAACTAACTTTGTATTTTTACTTTTTCTGTAGTTCTCAATGGATCTAAAGTTGTATTCTGTGATGTCCAAGGTAAGCTTTCAACTGATCCTGGTTCTGACCAGCAAACTGACAAGTCAAATTATTCCTCCTGCATAGAAGTACATTTAGTATGTCATTATTTTTAATGATTGAACCTTAATTTTTACAAGAGTTTCTTGCAACTTTAAAATTCCTTTTTGATATAGACAGTGAAAAAAGTGCTCAGTGACAGGTTGATGAAAGACTTAAATCTATCTAGTCACTCAATAATACTCAATATATATGTGTTAACATTTTTAAAAATTATTAGAATATGTTGGATATTATGTTGATTTAAAAATTTAGATTTTTATTATGACTGGACTTGAAAACTTGTATGTAGCCAGAAAAATATTTATCAACACTATTTGTCTCCATGGGGATGGGTATCATTCAAGACTGTTGTAGAAAACTTGGATGGGTATCATTCAAGACTGTTGTAGAGAACTTGGATGGGTATCATTCAAGACTGTTGTAGAAAACTTGGATGGGTATCATTCAAGACTGTTGTAGAAAACTTGGATGGGTATCATTCAAGACTGTTGTAGAAAACTTGGATGGGTATCATTCAAGACTGTTGTAGAAAACTTGGATGGGTATCATTCAAGACTGTTGTAGAAAACTTGGATGGGTATCATTCAAGACTGTTGTAGAAAACTTGGATGGGTATCATTCAAGACTTTTGTAGAGAACTTGGATGGGTATCATTCAAGACTGTTGTAGAAAACTTGGATGGGTAGCATTCAAGACTGTTGTAGAAAACTTGGATGGGTATCATTCAAGCCTGTTGTAGAAAACTTGGATGGGTATCATTCAAGCCTGTTGTAGAAAACTTGGATGGGTATCATTTAAGACTGTTGTAGAGAACTTGGATGGGTATCATTCAAGACTGTTGTAGAGAACTTGCTCATGTTTTCAGAGTCACTTGGAGCAGCTGTAGAAGGGGAGCTAAATGCTATGGGACCTGGTGTTTGTAAGTTTGTCGCGTGTGACGTCAGCAAAGAAGATCAAGTTGAGGTTGGTATTGCATTCATATTTTATAAGACCAATGTTGTCACAGCTTAAAAATCTTCATATAGCTTTAGTTGTATTTACTTTGGGATTGTTATAAATATTTGTATAGCTAAATTTGTATTTGCATGGGATTGTTATAAATATTTGTATAGCTTTAGTTGTATTTGAAATGGGATTGTCTAGAATTATTTATCTTTTACAGAATGTCATAAATACAGCTGTTAAAAACTACAGTAGAATTGATTGTTTGGTTAATAATGCAGGAATTCGTAAGTAAATGAACACTGATTACAGTTAAAAAATGAACATTGATTAGGTTTAGTAATGGAACATAGATGATGTTTAAGGATTATAAGAGTTTGTAAAGTAAAATAAAACATTGAAATCTTAATTTTCTAGTTAGAGCAAAAAACAGTTGTAAAATAGAATGTAATGTTTCAGTCAATACTCATGATTTATTTGAGTAAGTTTTAATAGTGCATTTCAAGTTTCTATTTTGATAAGCTTTAAAAAATAGTTTGTGGAAAAAAAATGTTTTCAGGTATAAATTTTTGATGACAAAGCGCCCACATAATTATTATCTTTGACCACAGACCCCCACATAATAAATATGTTTGACCACAGACCCCCACATAATAAATATGTTTGACCACAGACCCCCACATAATAAATATGTTTGACCACAGACCCCTACATAATAAATATGTTTGACCACAGACCTCCACATAATAAATATGTTTGACCACAGACCCCCCACACAAGTCCATTGATGGGTTCTCCTGTGAAGACTTTAGACGCACCTTTGATATAAATGTCTTGGGCTTCTTCTCAGCCTCAAAAGTAAGTTGTCTTTGTTATAACTTAACAACTGGCAGCTGGTCTTTGTTTTAACTTAACAACTGGCAGCTGGTCTTTGTTTTAACTTAACAACTGGCAGCTGGTCTTTGTTTTAACTTACCAACTGGCAGCTGGTCTTTGTTTTAACTTACCAACTGGCAGCTGGTCTTTGTTTTAACTTAACAACTGGCAGCTGGTCTTTGTTTTAACTTAACAACTGGCAGCTGGTCTTTGTTTTAACTTACCAACTGGCAGCTGTTCAACTTAAAACAATATCAGGTCAAAAATGTTTTGAGATCTATTTTCAAATAAAACCAACAACAACAAAAAAAAAATTGTTTCAAAACTTTATCCATCATATTGTATATTAATAGAACTGTTTGCCAAGTTTATCTGTAACTAGTTTGACCTCTAATTATTTTCAGTATGCCTTGCCATACCTGAGGAAAACACAGGGTAATATTATAAACAACAGCAGCCTAGTCTCATATATAGGTCAACCAGGGGCTGTAACTTATGCAGCCAGCAAGGTAAACTACTCACTTTTTTTTTCCTAACAATTCCCAGTCAACTTAATATTGTGAACCATCTTCATTACTTAATGTCTGCAAAATGTTGAGAAAAGCTTTTTTTACTAGTAGGCTGTCAGCTAATTTTTATTTTCTTATTGGTAACATATTTAAAAGCTTGTTACTATTAAAGCTTTTTTATTCTACTTTAAAGTATTCAGATATTGTAGTCCATGTTTATGTTCAATGCCTATCATGTCTAAAAATTGTTTGCGTGATATGACCTCTATCAGATCATTTAATAATAGCTCAACTTCTCTTATAGAGGTCACTCTACGTGAGCTCTATCTCAAATGACAACATTTGACTACACAAACAAAAAGACGCTATGACCTAAGTAAAAGCTTGTAATGTTCCAGGGTGCAATCACATCTATGACCAAAGCTTTGGCTATTGATGAGGCAAAGTACAACGTACGAGTCAACTCGTAAGTCAATCTCTCTTCACATTCAATTTGTAGCAATATTTGTTCCTAAATAAGTGATATGGAAAAATATTTTCCTCAAAGTTTAGTAGATACCAGTCATTTGACTAGTTGTTAAAACTACCTTGATAACATTCTGTTCAAATGTTGTTAAAACTACCTTGATAATATTCTGTTCAAATGTTAAAACTACCTTGATAACATTCTGTACAAATGTTGTTAAAACTACCTTGATAATATTCTGTTCAAATGTTAAAACTACCTTGATAACATTCTGTACAAATGTTGTTAAAACTACCTTGATAACATTCTGTTCAAATGTTGTTAAAACTACCTTGATAACATTCTGTACAAATGTTAAAACTACCTTGATAACATTCTGTACAAATGTTGTTAAAACTACCTTGATAACATTCTGTACAAATGTTAAAACTACCTTGATAACATTCTGTACAAATGTTAAAACTACCTTGATAACATTCTGTACAAATGTTGTTAAAACTACCTTGATAACATTCTGTACAAATGTTAAAACTACCTTGATAATATTCTGTTCAAATGTTAAAACTACCTTGATAACACTCTGTACAAATGTTAAAACTACCTTGATAACATTCTGTCCAAATGTTAAAACTACCTTGATAACACTCTGTACAAATGTTAAAACTACCTTGATAACATTCTGTCCAAATGTTGTTAAAACTACCTTGATAACATTCTGTACAAATGTTGTTAAAACTACCTTGATAACATTCTGTACAAATGTTGTTAAAACTACCTTGATAACATTCTGTACAAATGTTGTTAAAACTACCTTGATAACATTCTGTTCAAATGACCAGGTTTGCCCCAGGCAATATCTGGACACCTCTATGGGAACAGGCAGCCCTAGCATCCCCTGACTATCACACCTGTAGAAAACATGGAGAAGATGCGCAGGTGAGAAGCTTTTTATTTAGTTCGCACATCTGTTTGTTTGTGGGTTTGAGGAAAATCTTGTAACTCAATTTTGACCCTCTTTTAATGCAGCGATTTCGTTCAAACTTTCCAGATATGTTCCACATTGAAGACAATACAAATCTATCTGCTTTTTAATTTAATTAGATGTTTAATTAGTCATTCAAAATTAATTTAACAGTTTTGAGACTAAGAGGAAATAACAAAATTAAATCACTCGATAGATTACTATATTCAATAACAGAAGTGGAGATAGCTAGCTAGACACAATCACTTTTAACTGCTAGACGCAATCACCCCAACAGTCTATTGAGCTGTGGGTTACCCTGAATGTGTACAATTGTCGAGCCAGTCAATCTAGTGAAGGCTATTAGGGGCAGATAATAAAGTTTTTAAACTAGTTGAAACTTATGGGAGGTAGGAATAATTAAGAATTACTATCGTCTGTAAAATTTTGTCATGGACGGCTGAATTTTAAGCACCAGGTAATTGTCTTATAGATATCGCGAGCTACTGATGGTGTTTTCAAGCAAATATTTTTAGTCATGTTGACTTCATATATTAGGAATCACTAAAAAGTAGAAAATAAAACAAAGATAAAATTTTTTTTTTATAGCAACAAGCTTTTAAATTCAGTGAAAATTAGAAAATGAAACTAATAATCTGCTTTCTTTCATAAAAGCTTTGGTCTCTAAAATATGTAAAAGATCTCATAAATTACCAAAGCTTTTATGAACGAAAGCAGATTAGTTTTATATTCTTATTTTCAGTTAATTTAAAAGCTTGTTGCTATAAAATGTTTTTATACTTCTTTCATAAAATAATTGGTTTTCAATTTGTTTACAAAAAAGGTATAGTTTTATTTTTTTCTAGTTAGATATATTTTTTGTCCCAAATTCGACTTAAAACGGACCTATTCTGTACAGATGTTGACCTGAACTAAAAGTAGATCTTTTACAACTGGCTACAATTTTACAATTGTATTGTTGTGTTTGTTCAACATGAAGTATTTTAAATTGTTTAGTGTTTCATCATTTCAATCTGCAGTTAATTGGAAGATTTGGCACCGTAGAAGAGTGTGGATTAGTTTGTTTGTTCCTAGCAGCAGACGCCACCTTCTGCACTGGCATCAATATCAACGTCAGTGGTGGAGCAGAACTGGATTATGGGAATAAAAACAAAGTACGCCCTTCTGAGTAGTTTCCCTTGGAGTTTATTTTTGTAACAGTTTAAAATGGTTTAGGTAAACTTTTTTGTAAGTTTAAAATGGTTTAGGTTAAATTTTTTTTTAACAGTTTAAAATGGTTTAGGTAAACTTTTTTTGTAACAGTTTAAAATGGTTTAGGTAAACTTTTTTTGTAAGTTTAAAATGGTTTTGGTAAACTTTTTTTGTAACAGTTTAAAATGGTTTAGGTAAACTTTTTTTGTAACAGTTTTAAATGGTTTAGCTAAACTTTTTTTTATCCCTTATTACATTAGCTAATTTGTTTTTACTCGTTATTTATACATTTTTGACTACTATACATGCTTGAAAAAATTTTATACTGAATATTTTTAAAAATTATTGTTGTATTTTTACAATTGTTTTAAATCAAAAGTGATGCTATTTTGTTTTTACCTTTTGAATATTTTCTTGTAGGCTTGTTTTAAATTTTAATATTACATTTAATTTACGTCAGGGTTGTTCATAATCAGGCATCTCTTTTGTGGGCACTGCCAAGCTCACTCACCTCCTCCCCTCCCCATTAAATTTCAAAATTTCAAAGAAGTTTCAAATGCACCCCCCCCCCCCCCCCCCAAGATTGAGAAGAAAATTGTTGTAAAAAAAAAGTTCACAACTTCCAAAGATTTCACACTTCTGATATGTATGACTGTAATAATTAATCATGTTATGCGTTTTAAATATTTGATTTGAAATTATGCCCTTATTAATCATGTGTCCATCATTAATAATGTTTGCCCCCTTGCCATCCATTGACCAGTCCCCAAAGTCACAAGTTTATATGTTCTCACAAAATTCAATGTTGTATTTTTTGTAGCTGTATACAGCTCTTTAATAAGTCTTTCCCCCCTCCCTCCCAAGTTGACTTTTTTGTTCTGGACCCACCCCACTTTCTAGCTACGCATGGATTTCAAAATAAAATCAGTAAAATAAAATCAGTAAAATAATTAGAACTGATGACAGAATGAAGTTAGAACATAATCAGAATAATATGTGTATAATGTATTCTAGCATTTGTTTGGCTGTCCTAAGTTCAGCACTAGTCACCCTCATTGTTCACCATGTTCATTCTTCTAATACAGCTGTTTTATTCATCTGTTATAAAACTTTGGTCCACCAGATTGTTCAATCTTCTAATACAGCTGTTTTATTCACTTGTTATAAAACTTTTGTCCCCCAGATTGTTCATTCTTCTAATACAGCTGTTTTATTCATCTGTTATAAAACTTTGAATTCAGTGCTTTATAGCACAAAAATACTCATGTGCTGGGGGGGGGGGGGGGGGGAAAGGGATTTTAAAAATTTTTCTTGTGATATTGTATTGCACATTTTACAACCGCCCAAATATCTTTCATATTTTCAGTATTGAATGAAAGTGCAATTTTTGTAATCTTTGTATTTGTTTATGTGTACGTTTATTAAATGTAGGTTGTCTTATTTCATATTTAACTGTGTGCAAGTTTGATTAAATGTTGGTGGTCCTATTTCATATTTAACTGTGTGTAAGTTTGATTAAATGTAGGTGGTCCTATTTCATATTTAACTGTTAACATGTACGCTCTTAAATTTGGTACGTTTGAAGGTTGCTTAGACTATTTTTACCAGTCCAATATATTTCATCATATCCGAACCTTTAGATGGTTTCATTAAGATAATAACTCAGCTTTTAATATTTCTTTGTTTTAAATTCTTTTTTTCGCTCTCTATGCTGTAAACTTTAGAGTTGCTATTCGCTCTCTATGCTGTAAACTTTAGAGTTGCTATTCGCTCTCTGTAAACTTTAGAGTTGCTATTCGCTCTCTGTAAACTTTAGAGTTGCTATAATATTTTGTGTGGATCATGTAAACAATCAGGCTTGCCTTACTATCTACTACAGGGTAAGTCTCATATCCACACAGCATCATTTGTAGCCACGTTTTTAGATTACATTCCATGATACTTATAATACTACCAACATGTTTTAAATCTTATAAATAATATTTTTAAAGCTATATTTGAAGTTTAGGCATTAATCAGCTTTCTACTTATCCTCTACACAGGTATGTTAAACTTGTTAAACCAATAAAACTCCATGTGACAATTATATATTTTTTTAAAGAACTTTTTTACAATTAGGTCTAGTGAATCCATGAGTGTTTGGTTCACACAGAAATTAGTTATTTTAATTATCCATAGCCAATTAGGTCTAATAATGCATCTTTGTGGTTTTATTAGTCTGCTAAGTCGCAACTTTGAGTGCAAACCAAACAAGTTGTGTTATCAACCAATCAAATCACACCATGAAATGAACTAACATTTGAAACTAATCAAATCACACCATGAAATGAACTGACATTTGAAACCAATCAAATCACACCATGAAATGAACTGACATTTGAAACCAATCAAATCACACCATGAAGTGAACTGACATTTGAAACCAATCAAATCACACCATGAAGTGAACTGACATTTGAAACCAATCAAATCACACCATGAAGTGAACTGACATTTGAAACCAATCAAATCACACCATCAAGTGAACTACCAACACAAATCACACCATGAAGTGAACTACCAACACGGTTAACTTCACGATCAACTCTCACAGGCTTTAGACGAAGTTGTACATTTTTGTTGACAAATTTTTTTTAAATTACAATTTTATTTACACAACAATTTTTTACAATGAGACATCAAGAGTCTTGACTTAAAAGAGTCTTGACTTCAAGAGTCTATCTCTTCAGTGGGCTCCTCATCTGGTGCACACTAGAATAGAAAGTAGAGTCAATATAAGAGTCACACTAGAATGGAAAGTAGAGTCAATATAAGAGTCACACTAGAATAGAAAGTAGAGTCAATATAAGAGTCACACTAGAATAGAAAGTAGAGTCAAGAAGAGTCACACTAGAATAGAAAGTAGAGTCAATATAAGAATCACACTAGAATAGAAAGTAGACTTCAATATAAGAGTCACACTAGAATAGAAAGTAGAGTCAATATAAGAGTCACTCTAGAATAGAAAGTAGAGTCAATATAAGAGTCACACTAGAATAGAAAGTAGAGTCAATATAAGAGTCACACTAGAATAGAAAGTAGAGCCCATATAAGAGTCACACTAGAATAAAAAGTAGACTTCAATATAAGAGTCACACTAGACTAGAAAGTAGAGTCAATATAAGAGTCACACTAGAATAGAAAGTAGAGTCAATATAAGAGTCACACTAGAATAGAAAGTAGAGCCCATATAAGAGTCACACTAGAATAGAAAGTAGACTTCAATATAAGAGTCACACTAGACTAGAAAGTAGAGTCAATATAAGAGTCACACTAGAAAAGAAAGTAGACTTCAATATAAGAGTCACACTAGAATAGAAAGTAGAGTCAATATAAGAGTCACACTAGAATAGAAAGTAGAGTCAATATAAGAGTGGAATGGAAAGTTGTGTCGATTTTGTTCACACTAAAATTTAAAAAATCATAAAAAACATGTTGATAACAAGCTTACACATAATTATGCACTAAAAATGAGAAAATAAATGATTTTCATGAAATATATAGTAATGCATGACTGTTTAAATAACTATTAAGAAAAGTGTGGGTCACTTCTTAAATTTTAGTAAAGGTATATGCTTAGAGAACCACACTTTTATTTTTAGTTATTTAAATAGTAGTTCGTTATTATACACAGAGGCGTAGCGAGGGGGGACGGACGGACATATGTCCCCGGGCGCCGACCTTAGGGGTGGCGCCAAATTGAAAGTTTGAGGGGGGGGGGGTGCAAATGAAAAGTTCGAGGGGGGGGGGGGTGCAAATAGAAAATTTGCTCTGAGGGGGGGGGGGGGGCGCCAAATTGAAAGTATGTCCCCGGGCGCCGGGAAGGGTCGCTACGCCTCTGATTATACATTAAATGAAAATACTATAGAATCCCATGACTAAAAACAATTGAGCAAAAAATGAACACTGAAAATGTCTGTTAAATAACGTGGTAAATAGTACTTTATAAAAAGTTTGATGCCAATTTTGCATTGTCATCAGGTCTTGACACACAAGCCAAGTTTAAAAAAATTTTGTTTGAAGAGGTCGAAATTTCACTCTACAGTTTCTATCCATGTGACAATGCACAAGGAAGCAAATGAAAGAAAAGCTTGTCAAAAGTAGGCTACATTCAAATAAATGTTTTATTTAAAAACATCAGCTCAAGAAAGAAAGAAAAAGTGGGAATAAAAAGATACCTACATAAAACTCAACAAAACAAATTTGTCCGTCCTCTATCTTGATCATGTACTGTAGGGACAAGAAGCCTCTGGTGTCTGTTCTGATGGAAATCCTGGTGGAGATGGTCAGGGCTTTGACCGACGGTTTCAGTAGATTGATTTTGTATCTGACAAGCAAAAACTGATGGTTTCAGTAGATTGATTTTGTATCTGACAAGCAAAAACTGATGGTTTCAGTAGATTGATTTTGTTTCTGACAAGCAATAAATGATGGTTTCAGTAGATTGATTTTGTATCTGACAAGCAATAAATGATGGTTTCAGTAGATTGATTTTGTATCTGACAAGCAAAAACTGATGGTTTCAGTAGATTGATTTTGTATCTGACAAGCAATAATGATGGTTTCAGTAGATTGATTTTGTATCTGACAAGCAATAAATGATGGTTTCAGTAGATTGATTTTGTATCTGACAAGCAAAAACTAATGGTTTCAGTAGATTGATTTTGTATCTGACAAGCAATAAATGATGGTTTCAGTAGATTGATTTTGTATCTGACAAGCAAAAACTAATGGTTTCAGTAGATTGATTTTGTATCTGACAAGCAAAAACTGATGGTTTCAGTAGATTGATTTTGTATCTGACAAGCAATAAATGATGGTTTCAGTAGATTGATTTTGTATCTGACAAGCAAAAACTGATGGTCAATTCTGGCAGAGAAGACAGCTAAAGACTGCTGTCATAATGCCAATTGCTGTGCCCTTAAACCTACCTGTTGGTCTAGTCAAACTAAAACCTTCCTGTTGGTCTGGTCAAACTAAAACCTACCTGTTGGTCTGGTCAAACTAAAACCTACCTGTTGGTCTGATCAAACTAAAACCTACCTGTTGGTCTGGTCTGATCAAACTAAAACCTACCTGTTGGTCTGGTCAAACTAAAACCTACCTGTTGGTCTGATCAAACTAAAACCTACCTGTTGGTCTGGTCAAACTAAAACCTACATGTTGGTCTGGTCAAACTAAAACCTACCTGTTGGTCTGATCAAACTAAAACCTACCTGTTGGTCTGGTCAAACTAAAACCTACCTGTTGGTCTGGTCAAACTAAAACCTACCTGTTGGTCTGATCAAACTAAAACCTACCTGTTGGTCTGGTCAAACTAAAACCTACCTGTTGGTCTGGTCAAACTAAAACCTACCTGTTGGTCTGGTCAAACTAAAACCTACCTGTTGGTCTGGTCAAACTAAAACCTACCTGTAGGTCTGGTCAAACAAAAACCTACCTGTTGGTCTGATCAAACTAAAACCTACCTGTTGGTCTGGTCTGATCAAACTAAAACTTACCTGTTGGTCTGGTCTAACTAAAACCTACCTGTTGTTCTGGTCAAACTAAAACCTACCTGTTGGTCTGGTCAAACTAAAACCTACCTGTTGGTCTGGTCAAACTAAAACCTACCTGTTGTTCTGGTCAAACTAAAACCTACCTGTTGGTCTGATCAAACTAAAACCTACCTGTTGGTCTGGTCAAACTAAAACCTACCTGTTGGTCTGGTCAAACTAAAACCTACCTGTTGGTCTGGTCAAACTAAAACCTACCTGTTGGTCTGGTCAAACTAAAACCTACCTGTTGGTCTGATCAAACTAAAACCTACCTGTTGGTCTGGTCAAACTAAAACCTACCTGTTGGTCTGGTCAAACTAAAACCTACCTGTTGGTCTGGTCAAACTAAAACCTACCTGTTGGTCTGGTCAAACTAAAACCTACCTGTTGTTCTGGTCAAACTAAAACCTACCTGTTGGTCTGGTCAAACTAAAACCTACCTGTTGGTCTGGTCAAACTAAAACCTACCTGTTGGTCTGATCAAACTAAAATCTACCTGTTGGTCTGGTCTGGTCAAACTAAAACCTACCTGTTGGTCTAGTCAAACTAAAACCTACCTGTTGGTCTGGTCAAACAAAAACCTACCTGTTGGTCTGGTCTGATCAAACTAAAACCTACCTGTTGGTCTGGTCTGATCAAACTAAAACCTACCTGTTGGTCTGGTCAAACTAAAACCTACCTGTTGGTCTGTTCAAACTAAAACCTACCTATTGGTCTGGTCAAACTAAAACCTACCTGTTGGTCTGGTCAAACTAAAACCTACCTGTTGGTCTGATCAAACTAAAACCTACCTGTTGGTCTGGTCAAACTAAAACCTACCTGTTGGTCTGGTCAAACTAAAACCTACCTGTTGGTCTGGTCAAACTAAAACCTACCTATTGGTCTGGTCAAAGTAAAACCTCCCTGTTGGTCTGGTCAAACTAAAACCTACCTGTTGGTCTGATCAAACTAAAACCTACCTGTTGGTCTGGTCAAACAAAAACCTACCTGTTGGTCTGATCAAACTAAAACCTACCTGTTGGTCTGGTCTGATCAAACTAAAACTTACCTGTTGGTCTGGTCAAACTAAAACCTACCTGTTGTTCTGGTCAAACTAAAACCTACCTGTTGGTCTGGTCAAACTAAAACCTACCTGTTGGTCTGGTCAAACTAAAACCTACCTATTGGTCTGGTCAAACTAAAACCTACCTGTTGGTCTGGTCAAACTAAAACCTACCTGTTGGTCTGGTCAAACTAAAACCTACCTGTTGTTCTGGTCAAACTAAAACCTACCTGTTGGTCTGATCAAACTAAAACCTACCTGTTGGTCTGGTCAAACTAAAACCTACCTGTTGGTCTGGTCAAACTAAAACCTACCAGTTGGTCTGGTCAAACTAAAACCTACCTGTTGGTCTGATCAAACTAAAACCTACCTGTTGGTCTGGTCAAACTAAAACCTACCTGTTGGTCTGGTCAAACTAAAACCTACCAGTTGGTCTGGTCAAACTAAAACCTACCTATTGGTCTGGTCAAACTAAAACCTACCTGTTGGTCTGGTCAAACTAAAACCTACCTGTTGGTCTGGTCAAACTAAAACCTACCTGTTGTTCTGGTCAAACTAAAACCTACCTGTTGGTCTGATCAAACTAAAACCTACCTGTTGGTCTGGTCAAACTAAAACCTACCTATTGGTCTGGTCAAACTAAAACCTCCCTGTTGGTCTGGTCAAACTAAAACCTACCTGTTGGTCTGATCAAACTAAAACCTACCTGTTGGTCTGGTCAAACAAAAACCTACCTGTTGGTCTGATCAAACTAAAACCTACCTGTTGGTCTGGTCTGATCAAACTAAAACTTACCTGTTGGTCTGGTCAAACTAAAACCTACCTGTTGTTCTGGTCAAACTAAAACCTACCTGTTGGTCTGGTCAAACTAAAACCTACCTGTTGGTCTGGTCAAACTAAAACCTACCTATTGGTCTGGTCAAACTAAAACCTACCTGTTGGTCTGGTCAAACTAAAACCTACCTGTTGGTCTGGTCAAACTAAAACCTACCTGTTGTTCTGGTCAAACTAAAACCTACCTGTTCGTCTGATCAAACTAAAACCTACCTGTTGGTCTGGTCAAACTAAAACCTACCTGTTGGTCTGGTCAAACTAAAACCTACCAGTTGGTCTGGTCAAACTAAAACCTACCTGTTGGTCTGGTCAAACTAAAACCTACCTGTTGGTCTGGTCAAACTAAAACCTACCTGTTGGTCTGATCAAACTAAAACCTACCTGTTGGTCTGGTCAAACTAAAACCTACCTGTTGGTCTGGTCAAACTAAAACCTACCTGTTGGTCTGTGTTTGAGAACACATGAAGGATTCAACCATCTCAGAATCTTTTGGAAATGATGACTGAAATAAATCAAATTGTCATTTATCACCAACCGGTTGGGTAAAGCATTTGCTTTTCTTAGTTACATTTTTAAGTTCGTCCAATTCACTCATTTCCTAATTAGTCCAAACAAATTTGGGGGTGGGGGATGGGCTTACATATGCCACACACACGGGTGGGTGGGCTCGTGTGTGGGTGGACTTACGTGTGAGTGGGCTCGTGTGTGAGTGGACTAACGTGTGAGTGGGCTCGTGTGTGAGTGGACTTACATGTGAGTGGGCTTGTGTGTGAGTGGACTTGTGTGTGAGTGGGCTTGCGTGTGAGTGGACTTGTGTGTGAGTGGACTTGTGTGTGAGTGGGCTTGTGTGTGAGTGGACTTGTGTGTGAGTGGGCTTGTGTGTGAGTGGACTTACGTGTGTGCTGCCAGCATTGCCAAAAGTAGAAAACTGCAGGAACGGCTGGTCTGGTGACATGAGGACCTGCAGGACTTCACTGGTGGTGTCAAGGTCACTGAAGACCTCCTTCAGGCTCTCACTCTGTTCAACAAATCACAAAGATCTATTCACTCTGTTCAACAAATCACAAAGATCTATTCACTCTGTTCAACAAATCACAAAGATCTATTCACTCTGGTCAACAAATCACAAAGATCTATTCACTCTGGTCAACAAATCACAAAGATATATTCACTTCAACAAATCACAAAGATCTATTCACTCTGGTCAACAAATCACAAAGATATATTCACTCTGGTCAACAAATCACAAAGATATATTCACTTCAACAAATCACAAAGATCTATTCACTCTGGTCAACAAATCACAAAGATATATTCACTCTGTTCAACAAATCGCAAAGATCTATTCACTCTGTTCAACAAATCACAAAGATCTATTCACTCTGGTCAACAAATCACAAAGATATATTCACTTCAACAAATCACAAAGATCTATTCACTCTGGTCAACAAATCACAAAGATATATTCACTTCAACAAATCACAAAGATCTATTCACTCTGGTCAACAAATCACAAAGATATATTCACTCTGGTCAACAAATCACAAAGATATATTCACTTCAACAAATCACAAAGATCTATTCACTCTGGTCAACAAATCACAAAGATATATTCACTCTGTTCAACAAATCGCAAAGATCTATTCACTCTGTTCAACAAATCACAAAGATCTATTCACTCTGTTCAACAAATCACAAAGATCTATTCACTCTGGTCAACAAATCACAAAGATATATTCACTTCAACAAATCACAAAGATCTATTCACTCTGGTCAACAAATCACAAAGATATATTCACTCTGTTCAACAAATCGCAAAGATCTATTCACTCTGTTCAACAAATCACAAAGATCTATTCACTCTGTTCAACAAATCACAAAGATATATTCACTTCAACAAATCACAAAGATATATTCACTTCAACAAATCACAAAGATCTATTCACTCTGGTCAACAAATCACAAAGATATATTCACTCTGTTCAACAAATCACAAAGATCTATTCACTCTGTTCAACAAATCACAAAGATCTATTCACTCTGTTCAACAAATCACAAAGATATATTCACTTCAACAAATCACAAAGATATATTCACTTCAACAAATCACAAAGATATATTCACTCCAACAAATCACAAAGATATATTCACTTCAACAAATCACAAAGATATATTCACTCCAACAAATCACAAAGATATATTCACTCCAGCAAATCACAAAGATATATTCACTTCAACAAATCACAAAGATATATTCACTCCAACAAACACAAAGATATATTCACTCCAACAAATCACAAAGATATATTCACTCTGTTCAACAAATCACAAAGATCTATTCACTCTGTTCAACAAATCACAAAGATCTATTCACTCCAACAAATCACAAAGATCTATTCACTCCAACAAATCACAAAGATCTATTCACTTCAACAAATCACAAACATCTATTCACTTCAACAAATCACAAAAATCTATTCACTCAGTTCAACAAATCACAAAAATCTATTCACTCAGTTCAACAAATCACAAAGATCTATCTTTTAATATAACAGACTTTAAAAATAGAATTAATCTATTCGTAAATTTTGTCGTAAAAACCTAAACTTTACCTTCATGATAATTTTATTGACAACATTGGCACTGCAAAAATCAAAGTCTAGAACCTCATCTGGCTCCAGAGTCTTGATGCTGCAGTCTGTGAGTACACCGTCTTCTTCAAGCCTACGGACATAATGTGACATTCATAAGCCTACGTACACAATGTGACATTTATAAGCCTATGTACACAATGTGACATTTATAAGCCTACGTCAACATTTCAAGTGGGCCGCTAGAGTTGTCAAGTTTTCAAGTGGACAGCTAGAGTTGTCAAGTTTTCAAGTGGACCGCTAGAGTTGTCAAGTTTTCAAGTGGACAGCTAGAGTTGTCAAGTTTTCAAGTGGACAGCTAGAGTTGTCAAGTTTTCAAATGGACAGCTAGAGTTGTCAAGTTTTCAAGTGGACAGCTAGAGTTGTCAAGTTTTCAAGTGGACAGCTAGAGTTGTCAAGTTTTCAAGTGGACAGCTAGAGTTGTCAAGTTTTCAAGTGGACAGCTAGAGTTAGGATCCAAATAAAAATGACTGCCACAAAAAAAACTTACATAAGAATGAGTGGACAGCCGTAACCAGCGTAACAAAAAACTTACATAAGAATGAGTGGACAGCCGTAACCAGCGTAACAAAAAACTTACATAAGAATGAGTGGACAGCCGTAACCAGCGTAACAAAAAACTTACATAAGAATGAGTGGACAGCCGTAACCAGCGTAACAAAAAACTTACATAAGAATGAGTGGACAGCCGTAACCAGCGTAACAAAAAACTTACATAAGAATGAGTGGACAGCCGTAACCAGCGTAACAAAAAACTTACATAAGAATGAGTGGACAGCCGTAACCAGCGTAACAAAAAACTTACATAAGAATGAGTGGACAGCCGTAACCAGCGTAACAAAAAACTTACATAAGAATGAGTGGACAGCCGTAACCAGCGTAACAAAAAACTTACATAAGAATGAGTGGACAGCCGTAACCAGCGTAACAAAAAACTTACATAAGAATGAGTGGACAGCCGTAACCAGCGTAACAAAAAACTTACATAAGAATGAGTGGACAGCCGTAACCAGCGTAACAAAAAACTTACATAAGAATGAGTGGACAGCCGTAACCAGCGTAACAAAAAACTTACATAAGAATGAGTGGACAGCCGTAACCAGCGTAACAAAAAACTTACATAAGAATGAGTGGACAGCCGTAACCAGCGTAACAAAAAACTTACATAAGAATGAGTGGACAGCCGTAACCAGCGTAACAAAAAACTTACATAAGAATGAGTGGACAGCCGTAACCAGCGTAACAAAAAACTTACATAAGAATGAGTGGACAGCCGTAACCAGCGTAACAAAAAACTTACATAAGAATGAGTGGACAGCCGTAACCAGCGTAACAAAAAACTTACATAAGAATGAGTGGACAGCCGTAACCAGCGTAACAAAAAACTTACATAAGAATGAGTGGACAGCCGTAACCAGCGTAACAAAAAACTTACATAAGAATGAGTGGACAGCCGTAACCAGCGTAACAAAAAACTTACATAAGAATGAGTGGACAGCCGTAACCAGCGTAACAAAAAACTTACATAAGAATGAGTGGACAGCCGTAACCAGCGTAACAAAAAACTTACATAAGAATGAGTGGACAGCCGTAACCAGCGTAACAAAAAACTTACATAAGAATGAGTGGACAGCCGTAACCAGCGTAACAAAAAACTTACATAAGAATGAGTGGACAGCCGTAACCAGCGTAACAAAAAACTTACATAAGAATGAGTGGACAGCCGTAACCAGCGTAACAAAAAACTTACATAAGAATGAGTGGACAGCCGTAACCAGCGTAACAAAAAACTTACATAAGAATGAGTGGACAGCCGTAACCAGCGTAACAAAAAACTTACATAAGAATGAGTGGACAGCCGTAACCAGCGTAACAAAAAACTTACATAAGAATGAGTGGACAGCCGTAACCAGCGTAACAAAAAACTTACATAAGAATGAGTGGACAGCCGTAACCAGCGTAACAAAAAACTTACATAAGAATGAGTGGACAGCCGTAACCAGCGTAACAAAAAACTTACATAAGAATGAGTGGACAGCCGTAACCAGCGTAACAAAAAACTTACATAAGAATGAGTGGACAGCCGTAACCAGCGTAACAAAAAACTTACATAAGAATGAGTGGACAGCCGTAACCAGCGTAACAAAAAACTTACATAAGAATGAGTGGACAGCCGTAACCAGCGTAACAAAAAACTTACATAAGAATGAGTGGACAGCCGTAACCAGCGTAACAAAAAACTTACATAAGAATGAGTGGACAGCCGTAACCAGCGTAACAAAAAACTTACATAAGAATGAGTGGACAGCCGTAACCAGCGTAACAAAAAACTTACATAAGAATGAGTGGACAGCCGTAACCAGCGTAACAAAAAACTTACATAAGAATGAGTGGACAGCCGTAACCAGCGTAACAAAAAACTTACATAAGAATGAGTGGACAGCCGTAACCAGCGTAACAAAAAACTTACATAAGAATGAGTGGACAGCCGTAACCAGCGTAACAAAAAACTTACATAAGAATGAGTGGACAGCCGTAACCAGCGTAACAAAAAACTTACATAAGAATGAGTGGACAGCCGTAACCAGCGTAACAAAAAACTTACATAAGAATGAGTGGACAGCCGTAACCAGCGTAACAAAAAACTTACATAAGAATGAGTGGACAGCCGTAACCAGCGTAACAAAAAACTTACATAAGAATGAGTGGACAGCCGTAACCAGCGTAACAAAAAACTTACATAAGAATGAGTGGACAGCCGTAACCAGCGTAACAAAAAACTTACATAAGAATGAGTGGACAGCCGTAACCAGCGTAACAAAAAACTTACATAAGAATGAGTGGACAGCCGTAACCAGCGTAACAAAAAACTTACATAAGAATGAGTGGACAGCCGTAACCAGCGTAACAAAAAACTTACATAAGAATGAGTGGACAGCCGTAACCAGCGTAACAAAAAACTTACATAAGAATGAGTGGACAGCCGTAACCAGCGTAACAAAAAACTTACATAAGAATGAGTGGACAGCCGTAACCAGCGTAACAAAAAACTTACATAAGAATGAGTGGACAGCCGTAACCAGCGTAACAAAAAACTTACATAAGAATGAGTGGACAGCCGTAACCAGCGTAACAAAAAACTTACATAAGAATGAGTGGACAGCCGTAACCAGCGTAACAAAAAACTTACATAAGAATGAGTGGACAGCCGTAACCAGCGTAACAAAAAACTTACATAAGAATGAGTGGACAGCCGTAACCAGCGTAACAAAAAACTTACATAAGAATGAGTGGACAGCCGTAACCAGCGTAACAAAAAACTTACATAAGAATGAGTGGACAGCCGTAACCAGCGTAACAAAAAACTTACATAAGAATGAGTGGACAGCCGTAACCAGCGTAACAAAAAACTTACATAAGAATGAGTGGACAGCCGTAACCAGCGTAACAAAAAACTTACATAAGAATGAGTGGACAGCCGTAACCAGCGTAACAAAAAACTTACATAAGAATGAGTGGACAGCCGTAACCAGCGTAACAAAAAACTTACATAAGAATGAGTGGACAGCCGTAACCAGCGTAACAAAAAACTTACATAAGAATGAGTGGACAGCCGTAACCAGCGTAACAAAAAACTTACATAAGAATGAGTGGACAGCCGTAACCAGCGTAACAAAAAACTTACATAAGAATGAGTGGACAGCCGTAACCAGCGTAACAAAAAACTTACATAAGAATGAGTGGACAGCCGTAACCAGCGTAACAAAAAACTTACATAAGAATGAGTGGACAGCCGTAACCAGCGTAACAAAAAACTTACATAAGAATGAGTGGACAGCCGTAACCAGCGTAACAAAAAACTTACATAAGAATGAGTGGACAGCCGTAACCAGCGTAACAAAAAACTTACATAAGAATGAGTGGACAGCCGTAACCAGCGTAACAAAAAACTTACATAAGAATGAGTGGACAGCCGTAACCAGCGTAACAAAAAACTTACATAAGAATGAGTGGACAGCCGTAACCAGCGTAACAAAAAACTTACATAAGAATGAGTGGACAGCCGTAACCAGCGTAACAAAAAACTTACATAAGAATGAGTGGACAGCCGTAACCAGCGTAACAAAAAACTTACATAAGAATGAGTGGACAGCCGTAACCAGCGTAACAAAAAACTTACATAAGAATGAGTGGACAGCCGTAACCAGCGTAACAAAAAACTTACATAAGAATGAGTGGACAGCCGTAACCAGCGTAACAAAAAACTTACATAAGAATGAGTGGACAGCCGTAACCAGCGTAACAAAAAACTTACATAAGAATGAGTGGACAGCCGTAACCAGCGTAACAAAAAACTTACATAAGAATGAGTGGACAGCCGTAACCAGCGTAACAAAAAACTTACATAAGAATGAGTGGACAGCCGTAACCAGCGTAACAAAAAACTTACATAAGAATGAGTGGACAGCCGTAACCAGCGTAACAAAAAACTTACATAAGAATGAGTGGACAGCCGTAACCAGCGTAACACATCTTGAGACTTGTGCTGACTCCAGGGATTACACTGCTGCCAAATATGGTCAGACACTCCTGTCACCAACATTAGGGGTCAGTAAATGGTCAAACATTCATCAACATTAGGGGTCAGTAAATGGTTAAACATTCATCAACATTAGGGGTCATTAAATGGTCAAACATTCATCAACATTAGGGGTCATTAAATGGTCAAACATTCATCAACATTAAGGGTCATTAAATGGTCAAACATTCATCAACATTAGGGGTCAGTAAATGGTCAAACATTCATCAACATTAGGGGTCAGAAAATGGTCATTCCTTTAACCACACACAATATATTTTTCAACACTTTTTTCACCATTTTAAATTTTGCTCCTAATGCTATACACCAATCACACCACCTCCTCTGGAAATATCACATCCAACGTATCAACCCCACCAGCAAATGGCTAAATACCAGAAACAGTCATTTCTTTTTAACATATTTTTGTTATATTTGGTTACAATTATTGATCAATTGTATAAAAATTAAATTTAGAAAACTTAAAAATGTGAAAGTGAAATGACTTCTACAATTCATTTTGAAAACTTTTGTTAAAACACAAATCTAATGTCACTTTTTACAACCCCCCCCCTCTTCTGTTCACCTTCTGGTAACACATCACATATGTCTAAGGCCCACATTTCTGTAGTAATGTAAGATGTATGACCCCCTTACCAGTAAAACTGTGAGGTTGATTTTAAATGCCAACTGATCTGCTTTAATGCTGTAGAAATGGAAGATGCTCTCCTGGATGAAAGCGTTGGCTTGTACACATTTGGAATCCTCCACTGTGACTTTCAGGCCCAGCGGACTGGCAAACACAGTAGCTGTCTGACAAAATTATCATCTGATTTAGTCAGCGTTTTAGGGAGAATAAATTGTGACAACGGGTAAAAAAAATTATGCTTTAGCTAATGTTTTAAGTGCCATAAATGAGATTAATCATTAGGATTTTTTGTCTAGTCCAAAACATAAATGGAAAAATCTGACATTAGTAACAAAAGAGTTAATGAACAGTCGCCTGCCCTAGTTTTATTAATTTTATAAAGACAAAAATCTTTATAAAACTTTTCATACCTTTAAAGGTTACAAATAAACTTTTTTATTTTTCCAATGGTTAGCCTAAACTAAGTAGGGCCTAGTGATTGAAAATATAAGAAGAACAGCAATATAAGGAGAACAGCAATATAAGGAGAACAGCAATATAAGGAGAACAGCAATATAAGGAGAACAGCAATATAAGGAGAACAGCAATATAAGGAGAACAGCAATATAAGGAGAACAGCAATATAAGGAGAACAGCAATATAAGAAGAACAGCAATATAAGGAGAACAGCAATATAAGGAGAACAGCAATATAAGGAGAACAGCAATATAAGGAGAACAGCAATATAAGGAGAACAGCAATATAAGGAGAACAGCAATATAAGGAGAACAGCAATATAAGGAGAACAGCAATATAAGAAGAACAGCAATATAAGGAGAACAGCAATATAAGGAGAACAGCAATATAAGGAGAACAGCAATATAAGGAGAACAGCAATATAAGGAGAACAGCAATATAAGGAGAACAGCAATATAAGGAGAACAGCAATATAAGGAGAACAGCAATATAAGGAGAACAGCAATATAAGGAGAACAGCAATATAAGGAGAACAGCAATATAAGGAGAACAGCAATATAAGGAGAACAGCAATATAAGGAGAACAGCAATATAAGGAGAACAGCAATATAAGGAGAACAGCAATATAAGGAGAACAGCAATATAAGGAGAACAGCAATATAAGGAGAACAGCAATATAAGGAGAACAGCAATATAAGGAGAACAGCTCACTTCTTTAAAATGGATGGACTTGAGTATTGTTGAAACATTGCGGGCGTTATCCAGTTTGGCCACAAGTAGGTAATGGCTCTCATCTTCAGCCCTCTGAGTAGACAAATGGGACGGCATTTCTACTAGGCAACAAACTTAATCCATTTACACATCATTTAATCTGGGGAAAGACGGATAATTAAGCATAAATAATTAGACTAATGTCTAGATGATTAGGTTAAAATATTTCTTTAGTTGGGGGTCATCCATAAATGACGTATTGGTTTTTTTGACGATTTTTACCCCCCCCCCCCTCCGACACACGTCCTTACAAAAAGCCAGACCCCCCCCCTAAAATGACGTCACACCTCAACCTACAACCCCCCTCAAAATTGCAGTTGAATTTTTTTAAAACATCGATATTTTTCTTAAATCTTGTCTAAACTATTACAATTTATTAAAACAGTTATCTAAAACGCGAAATGACATCTAAAATTCGTTTTCTAACATTGCTTTTTTATAATGCAAAGTGTGACGTCGCAACATCTGAACCCCCCCCCCTCATCACACATCATCACAACATTATGGACCCCCCCCCCCTACGAGTGTGACGTCATTTATGGGTGACCCCTTGGTGGCCTGAGGCCAGATTTTTTACAACTTTTAAAATAACAAGTCAAACACATTTTGGTAACTTTCCACTATCTATAACAAGTCAAACACATTTTGGTAACTTTCCATTATCTATAACAAGTCAAACACATTTTGGTAACTTTCCACTATCTATAACAAGTCAAACACATTTTGGTAACTTTCCACTATATATAACAAGTCAAACACATTTTGGTAACTTTCCATTATCTATAACAAGTCAAACACATTTTGGTAACTTTCCACTATCTATAACAAGTCAAACACATTTTGGTAACTTTCCACTATCTATAACAAGTCAAACACATTTTGGTAACTTTCCACTATCTATAACAAGTCAAACACATTTTGGTAACTTTCCACTATCTATAACAAGTCAAACACATTTTGGTAACTTTCCACTATCTATAACAAGTCAAACACATTTTGGTAACTTTCCACTATCTATAACAAGTCAAACACATTTTGGTAACTTTCCACTATCTATAACAAGTCAAACACATTTTGGTAACTTTCCACTATCTATAACAAGTCAAACACATTTTGGTAACTTTCCACTATCCATAACAAGTCAAACACATTTTGGTAACTTTCCACTATCCATAACAAGTCAAACACATTTTGGTAACTTTCCACTATCTATAACAAGTCAAACACATTTTGGTAACTTTCCACTATCTATAACAAGTCAAACACATTTTGGTAACTTTCCACTATCTATAACTATAACAAGTCAAACACATTTTGGTAACTTTCCACTATCATTTTAGGTGCATAAAATTAGCCAAGGCTAGTAATAAGTAATGTGAAAAAAAGTTGCCTCATTGTTAAGGCTTTAATAGAAATATGTTGTGATATATTTGTGTCAAATATTATAGATAACTGAATAATAAACAAAAATCAATGGCTAAATAATAAATATATCAATATAAGCCAGAAATCAACTGTAACAGCAGTGTTTGCGAGCAAGATTTGCTTTATAAAAAGAGACCATCTGTAAATTAGAGTGGTTTCCCCTGCATCACATCTCTAACTATAATTTAACAAAAAACAAAATTAATTATGGCTGCTAAAGTAAATGTCTAAATGAACTTGGTGGCATCTGATGAAAACATGGCTACTCTTTATTTATTACTGAAAAGCTTTAATACAATTGTTTAAAAACAGGTACAGAGTACATGAATGAAACTTTGCAATATTTAAAATATTTTTGTAACTTTCAAAACATAAATCCTTGTAAAAATGTGAAATAAACTGAAATAATTACTAAAATGTGTCACTTTTTTTACATTACTAGTCTTGGACGATTTTACGTAGGCCTACCTTATTACCTAAGTCATAAAAAAATGATAGATCTAGATTTCCGAAAGTTATTATGTTTACTGAACTAGAATAGGTACCTCATAATCTAGATTAGACCTAGCCTCTAGTCTAGACTAGAGTAGTAGTATCTGTATATTAAACTATATTTTCTGAATTTGTAATAATACTGTAATACTAATGTAACTAATACATAATTTGTTAAAAAACGACTCAAACATTATTATCTAAAATAATCCACATTATTTATTTATTATACTAGATCTAGAGTCTAGATCTAACATAAATAAAAAACATTTAACATACGATTTTAACCCGCCATTTTTAACATTTTTTTAGAGTAGATTCCCCTGCAGTGCAGCAGTAAAAAGAAACCCCTTGTTATTACAAGCTTTTATTTAACTCACTTCCTCTGTCTGTCTGTCTAGACGGAAACGCAGGAGTGAACATTCGGACAGTTCTACTTGACAGATACGATTCACAGTTGGCACGTGGGTCAAGACATGAAGACAATGCAATCTGAAACTAAATTTGACTTAATTGGATGCCTAATTAATTTTTTATGAATTAATTAAAATTTGGACCGAATTAGTAGGCATGTCTAGCCAACCACACCACACGCGTCATCACCTTCAATAGCTGCGCCATCACGTAATGGCTGCGTTCAAAAACCATTGCGCGCCTACTGAACGTGATGTTCAGTAGGCGCGCAATGGTTTTTAGTCATGTAACTCTATTGTAAATAAAACATGTAAAGTACTGAAAAAAAATTCATAAAAAACGTTTTAATAACAAGCTTTTATGTAATGATGCACTAAAAAGTAGAAAATAAATTATAGACTACTATTTAAATAACTATAAAGAAAAGCGTAGGTGTCTTCCTTAACATTAGTAAAGGTATCCAATAGATACTGAAGTGACCCACGCTTTTCTTTATAGTTATTTAAATAGTAGTCTATAATTTATTTTCTACTTTTTAGTGCATCATTACATAAAAGCTTGTTATTAAAACGTTTTTTATGAATTTTTTTTTTTACTTATCTTCTTTAGCTAGGCCCCTGCCTAAGAACTCAGGGGCGGAACTACAGTGCCGCCAGACCCCGCAATGCGGGGGGGCCCACGCCGTTTAGGGGGCCCACAGCCGCCCATAATCATTTTTTTATAGTTAAAATTAATTTTCTTTTTTGACCTGATGGTTGTTTTGAAAAAAGAATACTGTAGCTGCGGTTGGAGTATATTTATTCTATAGACACCATCCCACGCTCTTGTATATTCTTTTTCCTACAATCAAACACACGCTGTTGTCGGCAAATTCTTTTGAAAAAACATCAATTGCGCGAGAGGCCGCTAGATATTAAGACGGCTTTTTGAGACCATCCCAAATTTGGTACTGATGGATAAAAGCACATCAGTGCTTTGTTGTCCCTTTTAAGTTCCTTTCTGAGGCCTCCCCTCCCGCTCCTAGCCTTACAAGAAGCGAATAGATAGCGCCTCAACAACTAAGCTGGCTCGTATTGGTGGTAGTGTAGACAAGCTAACGCTCCAACAACTAATATCCAAGAAATAAAGTGCCGACATTGTTTACGTTTAATAACCACTGTTCTAGAAAACAAGGCAAACGTCTCAAATAAATACACGAATGATAGCGTGTTATATATATATATATATATATATATATATATATATATATATATATATATATATATATATATATATATATATATATATGTAACGAGTCCCCGAGTCTATCCTGCCGACAACGCCAAATGTAACGAGTCTCTGACTACCCTGCCGACAACGCCAAATGTGACCTTCCCGAGTCTAACCACTCATTCCACACAACATTGACCACAGCATAGATACTCGAAGATGCAGGTTCATTATTGATCCTTTTATTACATGAATCAAAGAATGTTTCACAATAATATATTGAATCAAGAGAGATGTTTCACAATAATAGTCTGAATCAACGGACCCCCAACAGTCCTCACTAGGCTTCATCTAACTGAATACACATGTCTAACGTCCTTCTTAACACAATATAACCAACTGGATACTGCCACACAGACTCACTGAGAGAGAGAGACTGACGGACTGACTGACAGACCTTCTGAGAGACAGACCGACTTTCTGAGACCTTCTGAGACCTTCTGAGACCTCGAGCTCAGCCGTCGCCTTCCTTATATCCCCTTCATAATCGTACTCATATTCGGTCCTATCATAATCGTAATTGTAATCGATTCTAATCGTTACATCAGACTGTTAATTACGCCGCTTCTGTCGTACAGTCCGATTTTAATAAGCCACCTGCATCCTGTCACATCAAAGTTGACAGACCGTCTTTCGTATCGCTTCCCGAGATATTACGCCTTGGCATCAGCCAACACCTGCACTGTGACGTCAGACTGTAACACGTTATGTCTCTTGGTAACTTCCCCTAGTTACATCCACCCCTGCCTTTTTTTGTGTGTTATCAACCACAAACAACGCTTGGCAGGCGCAGTCCTTCAAAGTCCATCGCACCACCGTAAAAAAAAATCCATTGTTCCACTCACTGTCAATGTCGTCACATTCGTATAAGATTGACAGTTATCCCTCTTTCACATATCAAATGTGTCTACATCATATTCCTCAGACACAAAACAGTTCTAGAATTCACATCCACCTTTTTTCGTTTGGTGCCTTCACCAGTTCACTTTTATGACTTTTTGAACAGTCTGTTTTCATACCAGCGCGACCATGAAAGAATTGATGGTTGCTGACAAAAAATTTCGTATTCTTTCTGTTTCTCAAACTTCTCCGCGGACCACTTATCTGATGGTCTACTGTCTCTCTGCTTTTGGAGGGACCGGGATCCTCCTTGTTGCCGGTTTCCTCCCTTTGTGTGTCGCTGTTGCGCTGTTGATGGTGACATGGTTCCGGGATGGGTATGTGAATTTCCGTTATAGTTTCCGGTTCCCTAATTGTCTTGGGTTTCCTTGTGTGTAACTGCTCTTCTTGACTATGACAATATTTCTTTAATTGAGCAATATTCGCCCACCGATCCGGTTTGGCGTGATCGATGGGTCTTATCTTAAAGGGGCCACCTGCTACTTTAGGCATCTCCACGACTTGCCATATCTCCTGTCCCCAGAGATCGTGGATTTTGTTTCTGCCTAACGGGTGGCTACGCAGTAATACCCTGTCGTTCAGTTTGAGTGGCGGGTCCTTTGTCTGTACCGGCGGTTCCCTTCGCCGTGCTTCATGTTCTAGTCTTTCCTGTACTACCCTGTACATTTCTCTAATTCGTCTCATATGTTCATTCACATATTCCAGTGCAGTGTATGAGCCAGTCATACTCTCCTTTTTTCCTAGGAACAAGTCAAGGGGGAGTCGAGCCTCCCGTCCGAACAGCAACATGTATGGCGAAAAGCCGGTTGTGGCATGGGGTGTGCAGTTGTATAGATATACCAACTCTGGGAGAAAATCAGGCCAACGTTTTTTCTGTTCAGGTTCTAGAGTACGCAGCAAATCATGCATGCTGCGGTTGAACCGCTCGCGCTGTCCGTTTCCTTTCGGATTAAATGTGGTTGTTCTAGATTTGTTGATCCCGTAGTGGCTGCACAGTTGGTTAATTACTTCTGACTCGAAGGCCCTTCCTTGGTCAGAGTGTAATTGTCTTGGTATGCCATATTTGATGAACCAATGTTCTATTAAGACCTTTGCCACTGTTTTGGCAGTCTGATCTCGTGTGGGCACCGCCACAGTCCATTTGGTGAAAACATCAGTCATTACCAACACATGTTCCGTCCCATCCGATGATTGCTCCAACGACGTAAAGTCCATAGCCACAATCTCTAGTGGTTTTGTCGCTAATATGTGTCCCGATGGCTGTCTCATTTTGACAACTGGCATTTTCGCATGCTGACACCTCACACAAGCCTCACAATGGCGTTTGACCTCCATTTCCATATTGGGCCAGTAACACCTTCGTCGTAATATTTTGTGCGTCCTGTCCTGACCCTGGTGTCCTGCCCTGTCATGTGCCAACCTTAGCACTTCTTCTCGTAATTGTCCAGGCACCACCACCTGGTGTATTGTCCCATCAATTTGGTCATGAATTCTCCGCATGAGAACACCATCCTGTATACTGAGACGGTCCCACTGACTCAGTATTTTCTTTGTTTCTCGACCAAATTGTTCTCTTTCCCTTCTTCCTGGGAATTTTTGTTCCTGGACGTGTTTCAACAGCGGCTGTAGGCCACTATCCGTTCTCTGGGCATTTCTTATCTCTTTGTGATTAAGGCAATTAAAATCACCAATGTCCATATGTCCGGGCTCTGTGGAAATGTGCTCCACCCCGGTCTGTCCGTTCTGCCTCACTTGCACCCCGTGAGGGATATCTGTTGACGCTCTGACCTCACATATTCCTGTCAGCGTTTCTTCCTCATCGCCCGGTCTCTCGTAAGGATTCCTTGATAAGGCGTCCGCATTGCCATTGGACCGCCCCGGGCGAAATTTTATCTCCAGGTCAAAGAGTGCCAATTCTGCTGCCCATCGCTGTTCGATGGATCCCAACTTTGCTGTCTTTAGGTGACTCAAGGGGTTATTGTCAGTGTATACCACACATTTAGCACCTAATAGATAGTCCCTGAATTTTTCCGTCACAGCCCATTTTAATGTCAACAGTTCTAGTTTCATGGCGCTGTAATTTGTCATGTTCTTCTCTGATTCCTTCAGAGCTCGACTGGCATAAGCAATAACCCTGAAGCCTTGCTTTTGTTGTTGTGATAGCACAGCTCCCAGACCTTTAGAGCTGGCGTCAATTTGTAGCCGAAATGGTTTGTCAAAGTCTGCGTATCCCAATATCGGCGCCTCTGTCAAAGCCTTTTTCAATAGCTTAAACGAGTTCAGGCATTCATCAGTCCATAATTCACCTATCAGTTGTGTTTTACCTTTCTTTTTCTCCTTACTGTGTTTCTTTGTCATTTTGTTTACCAAGTCATGCAATGGTGCGGCAATTTTTGCAAAACCAGGCACAAATTTTCTATAATAGGAAGCAAAGCCCAAGAATGATCTGACCTCTACCGTAGTTGTTGGCTGTTTCCATTCTTTAACAGCTGCAATTTTATCTGGGTCAGTGGCGATGCCATCCGACGAAATCACGTAACCCAAAAAATGTACCGATTTCAGACCGAAGCAGCATTTGTCTGGGTTCAGCTTTACTCCTATCTCCCTAAGACGGAGAAACACTTGTTCTAATCTTTCTAGATGGTCCTCCCAAGTTTTTGAGTAAACCAGTATATCATCCAAGTACACCAACATTATTTGAAATAGAAAGTCACTCATAGCACTCTGCATTACTCGCTGGAATGTAGCAGGTGCATTAGTTAGACCAAACGGCATACGGGTCCACTCGTACAGTCCCAGTGGAGAAATAAATGCAGTTTTATGTTGATCGTTGGGGTGCATGGCCACTTGGTGGTAGCCACTAGCCAAATCCAAGGTAGAAAAAAATCTTGCTCCCCCCAACGCATCAAGACATTCATCAATACGAGGCAAGGGGAATGCATCCCTTCTTGTGATATTGTTCAATTTCCGGTAATCACAACACAGTCTTATCTCCCCTGACTTCTTTTTTACCACTACTATCGGTGCCGCATACGGGCTCGTGCTGGTTGTAATAATTCCCTTTTTTAGTAGATCGTTCAGGTGTGCCTTCACCGCAGAGTAGTGACTCGGTGGTAATCTTCGATAAGGTTGCGCCACCGGCTTGTCTTGTAGTAAGGGTATCTGGTGTTTTATTACTTCCGTGTAACCCAAATCACCCTCGTACGAGGCAAATATATCCCTGTACTTATTCAACAATTCATTTAGTTTTGGGTCCTCAGTTTCCGGGAATGTATATGATCGGCCATCCTCTTTCTTCACCTCGGCCGTCACATTGACCGACCTAATTGTTACTTCATTACTGCTGGTATTGCTCAGTTCGATGCACTGTGCCGACCTTTGTACCTCGACGTTCTGTGGTACTCCTACCAGAGTATTAGGCGGTATAAAAATTTCCTCATCCAAAACATTTGCCACTAATCCTTGAACTAGTCCATTTTCCGCTGATGTGTATGTCCGCAGTAACACGACGCCTGCCCTCAGTGCGGCGCCACATGGTTCTATCATCACATCACCATTCACGCTTCTATCCCCAATTTGTAATGTGATTGCCTTGACCGTGTTTGCCGGGACTGATATCCTTCCTCTGGTCTTGGCAAACCTGGCCAACTTGGATCCCCGACCTGGTGTGGTCGATCCGACAATATTTGTAAGAAATTCTGGCAACTGGCCAAGAATATTCATGCCCAACAGGCAAGGTATATTTGACACATTTGTCTCTAGGTTGTGTTTCGTAACGAACACCCCAACCTGCTTCAACCTATGTCCCGCCACCACGACATCCGCCAGAAAATAACCACAGTATGGAATGGTTAGTCCATTAGCTGCCGTCAGGCGCATGCATGTGTCAGACCTCAACCTATGGTCTTTTCCTTTCATCCATTTGGTGTAAAAATTTTCCGTGATTGTCGTCACCTGGGAGCCTGTATCCACAATTGCCTTCACCGCGATGTCCCCAATCGTAATCACCATTTCGGGACAGACTCCCATCATTTTGCTTCTTGGGCCATAACCTCGCCCCTCTGTAGCCTGGCCCTGCCTTACAGAGGACGACCGTTTCCCTGGCAGTACCGTGCCATATGTCCGGGTTGTGAACAGGACAAACAAATTGGTCGACCGTCAGCCGTCCACCGGAGCGATGGACCGGCGGGTCGCGGCCGTCCAACCTGTCTCTGTTTTGTCCCGTTCTTTTCCTGATTCTCAGCTGTTGACCTGCTTTCCAACCTCTCCAATCTTTGGTTAACCTTATCCAGGTGGGCCAACAGTTGAGCCATCATGGTTTCCACCGTGCCGGTCCCCGTGGGTGGGGATTGTTTCTGTTCCGGCACCGAGACTTTGTCCACCGAACAGTTCGATTGGTCCTCATCCTCGGACCTGCGGATCGCTGAGTTCCTGACCTGAAGGAAGGTCAACTGCGGGTCTTTGTGGACCTCCTCTTTCAACTCTCTCCTTAAGATCGGGGTTGCTAGCCCCTCGATGAACTGGTCCCTCAGTAGGCGTACATCAATGTCAGGTGTTTTGCCCTTTACCGAATCAAAGGCCCTGTTTATTCGGTGTGAATACTCCATCACACTCTCCGCCATTCTCTGCTTTAAGCCTACGAACCCCGATAGCAGTTGCGATCCCGACCGTCTCTCCCCAAAGGTCTCCATAATTAGATCCAGCACCTTATCTGGATCTGATTGGACGGTTTTATCGTGGCATTTGACCTCTGCCCTAACCGTCTCTCCTATACTGCCCATCAGCAGTCTTAATCTTTCCTCTGGTGACATGTTTCTCGAGGCCCAGGCCGCTTTGACCTCTTCACTGAACCTGTTGGTTAAAGTTGGATCACCGTCCCCGTAAAATTTGTTAATGTGGGACTCTCTGGACAGGACCACAATATGGGTCTGCTTCTCGTCCAGAGTAGACATTTTATTCCTTTAGTAAAAAAAAAGAGTTCTTTCTTACCGTGTGTGTATGAAAAAAATTTTCCTCGTTCCTCAATTTTCACTGTTCCTGAATGTCCGAATTCACACACACACTAAACACAGTTATGAACTAGGTTGACTATGGGTGCCTAACGCGGCAAGTCTCGTTGAATTCATCCTGATCGCAGCGCCAAATGTAACGAGTCCCCGAGTCTATCCTGCCGACAACGCCAAATGTAACGAGTCTCTGACTACCCTGCCGACAACGCCAAATGTGACCTTCCCGAGTCTAACCACTCATTCCACACAACATTGACCACAGCATAGATACTCGAAGATGCAGGTTCATTATTGATCCTTTTATTACATGAATCAAAGAATGTTTCACAATAATATATTGAATCAAGAGAGATGTTTCACAATAATAGTCTGAATCAACGGACCCCCAACAGTCCTCACTAGGCTTCATCTAACTGAATACACATGTCTAACGTCCTTCTTAACACAATATAACCAACTGGATACTGCCACACAGACTCACTGAGAGAGAGAGACTGACGGACTGACTGACAGACCTTCTGAGAGACAGACCGACTTTCTGAGACCTTCTGAGACCTTCTGAGACCTCGAGCTCAGCCGTCGCCTTCCTTATATCCCCTTCATAATCGTACTCATATTCGGTCCTATCATAATCGTAATTGTAATCGATTCTAATCGTTACATCAGACTGTTAATTACGCCGCTTCTGTCGTACAGTCCGATTTTAATAAGCCACCTGCATCCTGTCACATCAAAGTTGACAGACCGTCTTTCGTATCGCTTCCCGAGATATTACGCCTTGGCATCAGCCAACACCTGCACTGTGACGTCAGACTGTAACACGTTATGTCTCTTGGTAACTTCCCCTAGTTACATATATATATTAGTTTCGTCACTGGAACCTTGTAAATAACAAACAGATAACAGATCTAATACAGCAGTGATGTTATATAGTAGCTAAGACATGCTGTTGTGTAAAAAAATATTTTTAAAATATATACACATTAGCTGTAGTGTGAAAGATAGGCAAACGCTCAAACCACTTCCATAAATTATTTCCCTTTTTCAAATAGTCAAATAGGGTTGCTCAAAAGCTCTTTTTAATAGATTTGTAATAATCAAATTAAACAGCAATTACTGGTCTTAATTATTATTTAAAAAAAAATAAGTACTAAAGAATAGTATAGTATAAAAATGAAACGTAGATAAAATTAATAATATTAATACAAAAAACATAAAAATAAACATAACACGAGACACCATTACTTATACAAAGCTTCATGATTGATATACTTTTGACCGACTTAATGATTAGAAGTATTAAACATAAATGAAAACAGATTTTCAAAACAGACCAATGCACTCATATGTATGTATGTATATAAATATATATATATATATATATATATACATATATGGGGGGCCCAAAAAATTTTTTTGCGGGGTGGCCCATTTTTTCTAGTTCCGCCACTGTAAAGAACTCAGAACTAAATCTAGATCCTCAACGACTTACTGATAGTGTTTTAAAGAAAATATGTTCAGTGACAGCAGTGGTACTGTCGAATTCACAAATTATGAATTACTGAAAAGTAGAAAATAAAACAACTAATAAATAGCGGCGTATGATACGCCGCGGGTCGGCTCGTATTTTTTTTTATAACGATTCAATATAGATCTAGTGTAGTTTAGACATGCCCTAGTTTTCTAAAGTGAGTTATTGAACTGTAAATAGCGCTGGGCTATCTATCTATCTATCTATCTATCTAGATCTATATATAATTCTCTTCTGGGAGACGCTTGAAAACAAGCTGTAAGCGCGCTCCCTACCACCCCCTCCCCTACATGGTCTGGTGAGCTGTGGTTCACGCTAAATGTTTACAAGCAGAGCCGGGTTTAGTGACGACTATTAGGGGCAGATAATTTAGTTTGAAAAGATTTTAAACGTAGGGGGGGGGGGGTAACTAAGTGGAGTTTACTTTAACGGAGGGGGGGGGCAGTGGCGGAACTAGATAAAATGGGCCACCCCGCAAAAAAATTTTTTGGGCCCCCCATATATGTATATATATATATATATATATATATATATATATATATATATATATATATATATATATATATATATATATATATATATATATATATTTATATACATACATACATATGAGTGCATTGGTCTGTTTTGAAAATCTGTTTTCATTTATGTTTAATACTTCTAATCATTAAGTCGGTCAAAAGTATATCAATCATGAAGCTTTGTATAAGTAATGGTGTCTCGTGTTATGTTTATTTTTATGTTTTTTGTATTAATATTATTAATTTTATCTACGTTTCATTTTTATACTATACTATTCTTTAGTACTTGTTTTTTTTAAAATAATAATTAAGACCAGTAATTGCTGTTTAATTTGATTATTACAAATCTATTAAAAAGAGCTTTTGAGCAACCCTATTTGACTATTTGAAAAAGGGAAATAATTTATGGAAGTGGTTTGAGCGTTTGCCTATCTTTCACACTACAGCTAATGTGTATATATTTTAAAAATATTTTTTTACACAACAGCATGTCTTAGCTACTATATAACATCACTGCTGTATTAGATCTGTTATCTGTTTGTTATTTACAAGGTTCCAGTGACGAAACTAATATATATATATATATATATATATATATATATATATATATATATATATATATATATATATATATATATAACACGCTATCATTCGTGTATTTATTTGAGACGTTTGCCTTGTTTTCTAGAACAGTGGTTATTAAACGTAAACAATGTCGGCACTTTATTTCTTGGATATTAGTTGTTGGAGCGTTAGCTTGTCTACACTACCACCAATACGAGCCAGCTTAGTTGTTGAGGCGCTATCTATTCGCTTCTTGTAAGGCTAAGAGCGGGAGGGGAGGCCTCAGAAAGGAACTTAAAAGGGACAACAAAGCACTGATGTGCTTTTATCCATCAGTACCAAATTTGGGATGGTCTCAAAAAGCCGTCTTAATATCTAGCGGCCTCTCGCGCAATTGATGTTTTTTCAAAAGAATTTGCCGACAACAGCGTGTGTTTGATTGTAGGAAAAAGAATATACAAGAGCGTGGGATGGTGTCTATAGAATAAATATACTCCAACCGCAGCTACAGTATTCTTTTTTCAAAACAACCATCAGGTCAAAAAAGAAAATTAATTTTAACTATAAAAAAATGATTATGGGCGGCTGTGGGCCCCCTAAACGGCGTGGGCCCCCCCGCATTGCGGGGTCTGGCGGCACTGTAGTTCCGCCCCTGGGGGGGGGGGGACGGTGAAGGGGGGGGGGGTATCGTCCTTAATGAGCTACTTATAGTGTTTTAAAGAAATATTTTTAGTGGCAGCGTTCGTACTGTCGAATTCACAAATTATGAATTACTGTAAAGTAGAAAAAACAACAACTAAATAGCGGCGTATGATATGCCGCGGACCGGCTCGAATTGTATATTCTTGTGGCGCGGGTTTGTCTACAGAGCGTGTTGTATGAAAGTCTTGAGTGTACGTTCATCACACAAAATAGAGTTTCTTTCAGGCATCTCTTCGGGGGGGGGGGGGAGAAAGTCTACCGCCCCCCTCCCCCGAATGAGATGGAATTTATATAGTAAACATATCCATTTACTAGTTTCCCCCCTTCCCCCGGAAAATGTAGACCGCCCCCCCCCCGCAAAATATCAACTGCCCCCCCCCCCACCCCGGAGAAAAAAGTCTGGAAGAAACAGTTACAATAATAACAGGGAGGTAGAACACACCTTGGTGACCGTAAAGGTATCACCTGTTACACTACTGCAGGGGCCGCGGGTGGTGGACGCTGTAGTCTGTCTGTGGGTGTGAAGGTCATGTGAGTTGACCAGTGAAGGTCACGTGAGTTGACCAGTGAATGTCACGTGAGTTGACCAGTGAATGTCACGTGAGTTGACCAGTGTTTCTTCCAGACTTTTTCTCCGGGGGGGGGGGGACGGAACACTATCAAAAGTATATATTATGCTATATAAATTCCATTTCGTTGGGGGGGGGGGGCGGTAGACTCTCTCCGGAAGAAACACTGGAGTTGACACGGTCGTCTGTTAACCTACTCAACGGCCGGTACTAATGAACTTACTTAAGGACTTAATTAGGGCAGGTAACCCTTTACGGATGCTGGTAATGAAATAAGAAAATAACTGTACTAAAATACTTGATCTCCTCATTATGGGCGTAGCCAAGATATATGGGAACAGGGAGTGGGTGTGCTGTGAACAACATGTGTATAATATTTGTATGTATCCCACGTGACACAACAGGCCAGGTACCAACCATCCCACGTGACACAACAGGCCAGGTACCAACCATCCCACGTGACACAGTACGTAATTTAGAGCTATAAAACACATGGGGTGAGCTAACCTGTTTTGCTCTACTCTAGACGCCATTTTGTTTCCGTCAACACCGGACATCTTGCGACAAAGATTATTTGTCCGGATTGTTTGCTCATCCTAGTCCGGATAAAATGACGACCGGATTGAAGCATTGAACAGCAAGTGCATGTGTAGGCTATGTATAAGTCAACAGCAAGTGCATGTGTAGGCTATGTATAAGTCAACAGCAAGTGCATGTGTAGGCTATGTATAAGTCAACAGCAAGTGCATGTGTAGGCTATGTATAAGTCAACAGCAAGTGTATGTGTAGGCTATGTATAAGTCAACAGCAAGTGTATGTGTAGGCTATGTATAAGTCAACAGCAAGTGCATGTGTAGGCTATGTATAAGTCAACAGCAAGTGCATGTGTATGTATAAGTCAACTTTAAGTGCATGTGTAGGCTATGTATAAGTCAACTGTATGTGTATGCTGTATGAGTGGACATGGTTAGCGCACAAAAATATGTCAGGAACGTAGTTCAACCGGAAAAAAAATCAGCGTTGATTTCCTGACGTCAGAATAGAGTGATCCGGATAGTACTGGTCTAATGGTAGACTAGTCATACACAGAGGCGTAGCGGGGGGGGGGGGGGGGGGGCGGGGGGACATATGTCCCCGGGCGTCGACCTTAGGGGGTGCCAAAATGGGTTGGAAAAATAAATTGAAAGCTTGAGAGGGGGTGCAAATCGAACATTTGAGGGGGGGGGAGTGCAAATCAAAATCTTGAGGGGGAGGGGGTGGTGGCGTAAATCGAAAGTTTGTCCCCGGGCGCCGGGAAGGGTCCTACGCCTCTGGTCATACAGCTGTGTATCTTTTAGACTTTATTATCGAGGGGGGGGGGGCGCTTGATATTTTCCCGAAGAAATGCCTGCTCTGATCATAAAGACGCTGCTAACGGGAGGTGACGAATAAATCTCCCCCCCCCCCCCCCAGTCAGGTGAAAGCCTGGCGGGACTGTTAGTTAAATATACATTTGGTATTGCTATAAATAGCACTGATGTTATGTTGGGCTAATACAATTGTTATACTTAAGTACACAATGCCAGTTATGTTTGTACATCCGGCCAGTAGGAAGGTCACGTGGGCGGAGCTTGCTATTTTTAGAAGTGATTGTTGAATGAATTGCAAATCCACTCACTGCAGCCAGATTGCAGAGTCCACCTTAAAGTTATTTTTAGAACTAGGAGATCCGTCTGAAGACGTCACTCGCTCTAAAGCCAAGAGTTCCCACGTCCAGTTTGTCGGGAGCTTTAAATAATTATTCGAATGTTGCGATGAGCTAATGAGCTGCGCTTGAATTAGCTCGGCTTTAGCCCTCTCGACATCATTGTTGGCATGGACGACGCCCTGGATTAGGTCACAGGCGGGAGACCACTCGTGGCAAGATGACCTCTGACCCTTGATTAGGTCGGATGCCAACACAGGATATTGGTTGCTTTAAAAACCCGCGAGCTGGTGACTAAATTATCCCAGCGACGGTTCATGTAGACAAAGCCGGTTTAGTTTTTTAAACTATCAGATTTTTTTTTAAAAACTCAAGGCTGATTCGGCTTTGGTCTGTTGTTTTTTTGTGGAAGTAATTGTCGCTTGAATCATCGATTTAAATTTCTCCAACCAATGGGGAGACTGACTGATTTGTGTGAGTATGATTTCAGACATTTTTCACCGGAAGGTGGGGGGAGGGGGGGGGGGGGCGGACTGTCTTTGATCATGCGTATAGGCTAAAGGTTACTTTAAAGTTCCTCTGCCCGTCTGTACATCTTTAAAGTTCCTCTGCCCGTCTGTACATCTTTAAAGTGCCTCTGCCCGTCTGCACATCTTTAAAGTGCCTCTGCCCGTCTGCACATCTTTAAAGTGCCTCTGCCCGTCTGTACATCTTTAAAGTGTCTCTGCCCGTCTGTAATCTTTAAAGTGTCTCTGCCCGTCTGTACATATTTAAAGTTCCTCTGCCCGTCTGTACATCTTTAAAGTGTCCCTGCCCGTCTGCCTGAACATCTTTAAAGTGCCTCTGCCCGCTTGTACATCGTGTCTCTGCCCTTGTTGAATGTTTACATGATCTGGTGGGGAACAACTGACACATTGATTGTAAGACGCTGGTCTGAATGTCTCCCTGACTCAACAACAGCCTCCCTTAGATATGTCACTTAATTATAAACTAATAATGAAGCAAGCTGTTCGCTTAGTGCAAAAAATCTTCCAGGTTTTAAAGAGCCACTTACAATATTTTTAAAAATATTATAGAGTCTAGTATTTGATTAGGATTAGGTAAATAAATTTAAAATAAATTGGTTTTAGTATGAAATAATATTTATTCATATAAAAACATACACATGTTTAATAAATATAAAGTATTTTAGCTAGCTCTGCTAGGATAATAAAATCAAATTGTATAACTATAACTATCCCTACCAAATTTAGAAGCTACTAACTAATAAATCGAGAGTGATCTCCCCTAAACTTTTTTGAATCTAATATATAAAGCTCAGTTCTGTATGTAACGCATATGTTTGTCGTTGGTCTTGGATGGATTTAAGTGTTAGACAATCATCGTGCGCATTTGTCTAAATTTATGAGTTAAACAAATTACTATTGAAAGTGTTGGGAAATAATTTTCATTTTTCAAATTATAGTAATAATTGTCGGCATGTTCATTAAACACAAGTTTTAAAAAAATATCATCTTTTACAAAAATTCTAATTATGTCTTTATTTAGTCCTATAGCACTTACTTCCCTTTGATAAATTAGGAAAACACAATTACTTCCCTTTATAAAACCATTGCATTTTGTGGAAAAGAATTTACTTTTTAATTACTTTGCTTTGGTGTTGGGAAAAAAAATAATTACATAATTAGCGGGGATTGATCAAGTGCAAATGTTGTAGGTATTTTACGGATAAGCTTGGAGTATTATAATTGTTCATTAAATTGAAACAGGCGCGTTCGTTTAAGTGAGTGCAAAAGACTATGAATAAGTTGGGGTACTATAGTCGTTCATTAAGCTAAAACAGGTGATTCCGCCCCGGGCGTTTATGTTCGCGTTAGTGTTTTCTTTGTGTTTAGGTGGGTTTGCGTTAGTGTTTGCGTTTTGATTTTGTTCGTTTTTATTCTTTCTTTTTTCGTTTTTGTTTGTGTTTTTTTTCTTTGGGTTTGTATTTGTGTTTTTGGTTGGTTTTGCGTTTGGATTTGGTTTGTTTTCGTTTGCTTTTTCGTTGTTTTTTTTTTGTTGGTATTGGTGTTTGTGGTTGGGTTTGTTGTTAGGTTTTTGTTTTCGTTTGCTTTTTTGTTTGTTTTTTCTTTGTGTTTGTATTGGTGTTTGTGGTTGTGGTTGGGTTTGTTGTTAGGTTTTTGTTTTCGTTTGTATTTGTAATTGTGTTAGCGTTATGTTGGCGTTTTGTTGTTTTGGTTGGTTGTGGTTTGGGTGGGCAATGCCGGGTTTATGATGATTACTAAACACACAGGTAATGGTCTTTAACAGAAAGGTTTTTCACAGAAGCCAGAGCAGAGCCTGGCCGGGACGGCTAGTCTAATTTATAAAGCTCATTTCTGTATGTAACAGATATGTTTGTCGTGGATCTTTAATGGATTTAAGTGTTAGATAATTAAAGTCCGTATGGTCTAAATTTATGAGTTAAAAAATTAATATTGAAAGTTTTGGGAAATAATTTTCATTTATCAAACTGATAGTAATAAGTTTCGGCATGTTCATTAAACACAAGTTTAAAAAAAATATCATCTTTTACAAAAATTCTAATTATGTCTTTATTTAGTCCTATAGCACTTACTTCCCTTTGATAAATTAGGAAAACACAATTACTTCCCTTTATAAACCATTGCATTAGTGCAGGGGTCGGCAACCTTTTGAAGCGGAAGAGCCAAAAGTTCCAATTTTCAAAATTTCCCTGGTTTTAAAGAGCCACTAACATTTTTTTATTTCAAATATTTTATTTTTTATTAAGATTATTAGTATTTCTTCATGGAGCTGGAGAGCCGCATCTTGATATCAAAAGAGCCGCATGCGGCTCGCGAGCCGCAGGTTGCCGACCCCTGCATTAGTGGAAAAGAATTTACTTTTTATTACTTTGTTTTGGTGTTGGGAAAAAAAATAATTACATAATTAGCGGGGATTGATCAAGTGCAAATGTTGTAGGTATTTTACGGATAAGCTTGGAGTATTATAATTGTTCATTAAATTGAAACAGGCGCGTTCGTTTAAGTGAGTGCAAAAGACTATGAATAAGTTGGGGTACTACAGTCGTTTATTAAGCTAAAACAGGCGATTCCGCCCCGGACTAGACTGTGAGCACGTTGCGTTTATGTTCGCGTTAGTTTTCTTTGTGTTTAGGTTGGGTTTGCGTTAGTGGTTGCGGTTTGATTTGGTTCGTTTTTTTTTCTTTCTTTTTTCGTTTTTGTTTGTGTTTTTTTCTTTGGGTTTGTATTTGTCTTTTTGGTTGGTTTTGCGTTTGGATTTGGTTTGTTTTCGTTTGCTTTTTCGTTTGTTTTTTTCTTTGTGTTTCCATTGGTGTTTGTGGTTGTGGTTGGGTTTGTTGTTAGGTTTTTGTTTTCGTTTGCTTTTTTGTTTGTTTTTTCTTTGTGTTTGTATTGGTGTTTGTGGTTGTGGTTGGATTTGTTGTTAGGTTTTTGTTTTCGTTTGTATTTGTAATTGTGTTAGCGTTATGTTTGCGTTTTGATCGTTTTGGTTTTGGTTGGTTGTGGTTTGGGTGGGCAATGCCGGGTTTATGATGATTACTAAACTCACAGGTGATGGTCTTTAACAGAAAGGTTTTTCACAGAAGCCAGAGCAGGGCCTGGCCGGGACGGCTAGTATTCTTATATAAAACAATAGGGGATGGGAACTCGGGATATAGTTATGATTTTTTATCCATTTTAAATACTTAAACTTTTTAAAATAGAATAGAATCTCATAGAAAAAAGTATTGCGCACCAAGCGAACGCCAAATAAAGATGTTCATAATAGTGCGCAATATTATTAGTACTTTATAAATTTACATGCGTTTTTAGAGAAATCGGAAATAGCGTAAATTAGTACTTCCGGTCAACGGAAATTACTGAAAATTTGTCAGAAGGTAGAGAATTAGATCTTTTACTTACATGTGAAATTTCATTTATCTATCTGAAATAGTACTCAAGTTATAGGCTTTTGAAAAATTCAAAGTAGAAAAAGTACCACTTCCGGATATCGGAAATCGCTCAAAAGTTGATAGGGATCTACGATTTTGATAAAATACTTATATATGAAATTTCATCAACCTAGCTGTAACGGTACTCAAGTTATCGTGTTTACAGACACACACACACACACACACACACAGACACACGGACAAGATTGCAAAATTATGTTTTTCCGTATCAGTGAGGTGTAAAACGTCGAGATTTGTAAAAATCTCGATTTTATTTTTTTTGCACGATTACAAGACTTTCTCTATACTTCGTATATACGAGAAAGTAAAAAACTCTGTCACTCAAATCAAATTAATGCACACTGACACTTACACAAATGATTTTTGAATAAAATAACAATTACTATTGATAATATTCCAAAAAATCTCGATTTTTTTTTCTGCACGATTACAATACTTTCTCTATACTACGTATATACGAGAAAGTAAAAATAAATAAAATGTACACTTCGGTAATGGAAAGCATGGAACCACTGCCACGGGGCTGACCACAGCACAGTTGTGGGACTGGGCCTTGTGCCCAAGCAGCTGTCAGCATACACTCTACTCCACCTATTCTTTGTGTTTTTATCTTGTTTAAAGTTGTTTTTTTACAGTATAATATTTTTATGAGTTATGAAAATAAAATAATATAATTATTATTTAACTGGCGAGCCGCATCCTGACATCAAAAGAGCCGCATGCGGCTCGCGAGCCGCAGGTTGCCGACACCTGGCTTAGTGCAATTTATTCATTAGCGTGCACATTGCTAGCAGAGGATTATATACTTAGTGTAAGGTGTCTACCAAAGAAATTGAAAGATTTTTCATAGACTGAATGTAAGTTTTAAGATCTTTGCTAAGCTGAGTGTATTTTGCTTGCTATATTTTATAATTCGCACTTATGTTTAAAGATTTGTTCTTTATAAAATCAATAATCGGCAGGCATGGAGATGCTATTCTATCAGAAAAAAAAGATCACCGGAGTTCATCAAGAACTGACCTAAATTGCCTCATGCGATTGTTCTAGAATCTGGTCTGATATGATCTGTTTATTTATGAAACAACCAGTGGGCCGCTAGAACAAATCGGCCCACATTTTTTTCTCCCAATTCCGCAAGTTTTTTTTATCCTGAGAAATTCCGCAAGTTTTTTATCCTGAGAAATTCCGCAAGTTTTTTATCCTGAGAAATTCCGCAAGTTTTTTATCCTGAGAAATTCCGCAAGTTTTTTATCCTGAGAAATTCCACAAGTTTTTTTATCCTGAGAAATTCCGCAAGTTTTTTATCCTGAGAAATTCCGCAAGTTTTTTATCCTGAGAAATTCCGCAAGTTTTTTATAATTCCGCAAGTTTTTTATCCTGAGAAATTCCGCAAGTTTTTTATCCTGAGAAATTCCGCTTTCATCTCCTTATCGCCCCACACGACGAGAGAGCCCGGCGTTGTTTACGTCTGTAAAAAAATGCTAGCAGACGGCAATTGTAGCTTTCTGTGTTCTTTCATCAAATTAAATAACGAATCGTGGTTTGTAGGATTATATGTTAGCTAATGGTCTGGGCATGGATCTACTTAGGTTTTGGATTAGCCGATAGCGGTGTTTCTTCCAGGCATCTCCCCCCCCCCCCCCACCCCCCGAACGAAATGGAATTTATATAGAAAATATATACTTTTTAATAGTGTCCGCTCCCACCCTCGAAAATTTCAAGTGCACACCCCCCCCCCCCCCCTTCCCCACCCCTCCACGGAGAAAAAAAGTCTGGAAGAAACACTGGCCGAAGTATGCCATTGTATCGTGTTCACATGAAACACAATTACACGACAGGCTTAAATGGCAAGTTTACCCGGCAAGTTTAGCTAGCAAGTTTAGCTGGCAAGTTTAGCTAGCAAGTTTAGCTGGCAAGTTTACCCGGCAAGTTCAGCTAGCAAGTTTAGCTGGCAAGTTTAGCTGGCAAGTTTAGCCAAGATGTAATTCTCTAAAGTGGAGAAAAGTAAAGCCAGCAGAGAAAAAAAAAAGTTGTACCTGAATAAATAAAACTTCCAGGAAACCAACGATTCGCCGCCAGATCCTGGAATCCTTGTGCCAAAATTGTTGTGGCACCCAGTGAGATCCGGGGTCAGTAGGTGAGCGGTGGGTGAGCGGTGGGTGAGCGGTGGGTGAGCGGAGAATTGTTGCTTTATTCATTCTCTGACCTCGTTTCCATAACGCTTAGGTTGGGGGGGGGGGGCGTGTTTATCTAAGACCTCCAAGTTCAAGGCCATGTGCCGAGATGTGGACCGCCCCTACCTAGGTCACGTGACAGGGTTTCAGTTCACACAAACATGTGACAGGGTTCCCACAAACATGTGACAGGGTTCACACAAACATGTGACAGGGTTTCAGCTCACACAAACGTCATAGTTACATAGTTACACAAACTCGTGCTCATACAAACTCATGATATTATACCGACGAGACAGAAAATGTCGGCTAAGCAAAAAACCAGCTCGCGCTTTATTGTTTGGATGCCAAGATGGGGGGTCATGTCGTCTGCCGACAAGAGAATCTTTGAGCAACAGAAATAAACACTTCTGTTACAAATGAAGAGGCAGCAAAAGTTGGACCAGCAGTTGCTGCATTTTCTTTCAATATGATCTTTTTCAATATGATCTTTTTTAATACGATCTTTTTCAAGATGATCTTTTTCAATACGTTCTTTTTAATACGATCTTCTTCAATACGATTTTCTTTTAATACGATCAATAAGCACAAATTGATTCGAAGGTCTTAGAACTTAAGGTGCATATATATATATATATATATATATATATATATATATATATATATATATATATATATATATATATATATATATATATATATATATATATACACCCTAGACAGACATAGTGAAGAAAGACAAAGCACAGAAAACTAGAGATGGATTAAATCTTTATCCCCTACTCTGCTTCACCTCCCTCCTAATCTTCCTTGATCAATAATCTATCTATACATCAAACTTGGGCTAATCTTCCTTACTCTATAATCCATATCTACATCAAACTAGGACTAATCTTCCTTGATCAATAATCTATATCTACATCAAACTTGGACTAATCTTCCTTAAACTATTGTCTATCTATATATCAAACTTAAGCTAATCAGATATAACCAAGTCTATACTCTATCTCAGTGGCGTAGCGAGGTCGGGTGTCACCCCCCCCCCAGAGGCGTAGCGACCCTTCCCGGGGGACAAACTTTCAAATTTTCGATTTGCACCCCCCCCCCCCCCCCTCAAACTTTCGATTTGCACCCCCCACCCCCCCTCAAGTTTTCGATTTGCACCCTCCCCCCTCGAGTTTTTCTCTATATATTTTGCTATTTTTTTCCTTGGTGTAACCCCCCTAAATGGTGTCACCCGGTGCGGTCCGCACCCCCCGCCCCCCCCCCCCCCCTCGCTACGCCCCTGCTCTATCACTACATCAACTTGGGCTAATCAGACTGAAATAAGTCTATAGTCTATCTATTATTCAACTTGGGTTAATCAGATTTAACCAAGCCTATAGTCTATCTATTATTCAACTTGGGTTAATCAGATCTAACCAAGTCTATAGTCTATCTATAGCCTACATCAAACTTGGGCTAATCAGATTTAACCAAGCCTATAGTCTATCTATAGCCTACATCAAACTTGGGTTAATCAGATCTAACCAAGTCTATAGTCTATCTATAGCCTACATCAAACTTGGGTTAATCAGATTTAACCAAGCCTATAGTCTATCTATTATTCAACTTGGGTTAATCAGATCTAACCAAGTCTATAGCCTATCTATAGCCTACATCAAACTTGGGCTAATCAGATTTAACCAAGTCTATCCGCGTCTGGTCGATGTCTATTTGCACGGCTGAGTACAAATGCGAGCTAAAGAGACGAACAAATTCGCCTGGAAGTTTTGACATGCCACTACACCTCCCGCCCGCCCCATCAAACAAGATTACACGTAATAGCACGGCGGGGAGGGCAACTGACAACTGATGGGGGAGGGGAGAGGAGGAAAATTTTCATCCTGGTTCCAAGAATGTCATGTACGCTTGCACGCTGCTCTTGTGCTAGTGTGGGCAGCCCATTCTCTAACTGACGTCTTGACCAGTCGGAGCATAACCTCCAACACAAGGTATGTGAAAATAGTGGCGGCCTTCGTGCGGTAAAGGCTAGGGGTCGCACGAGCAGGGTTCTATTTATTCTAATCATTGCCGATGATATATTTCTTGTGGTTTATTTAAAGATCAGGCATCAATGCACTGTTTAGCTGCCTTGTAACTCAGTGCAGAGGTGAAGTGTAAACTTAATTTCTTACTGCTAGTTCTCAGCTTTTGCTAAACCACCCGCGGTATCGCATGTTCACGCCTATCTTGATAAAAGTTTGTCGTGCTATTTTACCACCATCCACAAAGTTTTTGCACCGAATTTAAACTTTCAAACTGGTGGATACACTTTTCTACAAAAATGTGTCAACTGGTGGATACACTTTTCTACAAAAATGTGTCTGCTACAAAAATGTGTCATTAACTGTGCAACTCTAATGAGGCCCGGCAGTGATTGTTTCAACTAAAATCTGCTAACTCAACATGTGTGTGTGGGGGGGGGGGGGGGGGGGGGGCTCACTCCTCATCACCATCAGGTGTTTGGCTTTTAGTGCTAGACAAGACGGCGCTATAACACGTCATGGGTCTAACATGATGATGGCCTAACACGATGTAGGCCTAACGTGATATAGGCCTAACATGATGTAGGCCTAACATGATGCGCATGAAGGCCAAACGTGATGAAGGCCTAACGTGATGAAGGCCTAACGTAATGAAGGCCTAACATGAAGCACATGTAGGCCTAACGTGATGTAGGCCTAACGTGATGAAGGCCTAACATGATGAAGGCCTAACGTGATGTAGGCCTAACGTGATGAAGGCCTAACGTGATGAAGGCCTAACGTGATGTAGGCCTAACGTGATGAAGGCCTAACATGATGAAGACCTAATATGATGTAGGCCTAACATGATGTAGGCCTAAGATGATGAAGGCCTAACATGATGTAGGCCTAACATGATGAAGGCCTAACGTGATGAAGGCCTAACGTGATGAAGGCCTAACATGATGAAGGCCTAAGATGATGAAGGCCTAATATGATGTAGGCCTAACATGATGTAGGCCTAAGATGATGAAGGCCTAACATGATGAAGACCTAACATGATGAAGGCCTAACGTGATGGCCTAACGTGATGAAGGCCTAACGTGATGAAGACCTAACGTGATGAAGGCCTAACGTGATGAAGACCTAACGTGATGAAGGCCTAACATGATGTAGGCCTAACATGATTAAAGCCTAATATGATGTAGGCCTTACATGATGAAGGCCTAACATGATGTAGGCCTAACATGATTAAAGCCTAATATGATGTAGGCCTAACATGATTAAAGCCTAATATGATGAAGGCCTAACATGATGAAGGCCTAAGATGATGAAGGCCTAACATGATGTAGGCCTAACATGATTAAAGCCTAATATGATGTAGGCCTAACATGATTAAAGCCTAATATGATGAAGGCCTAACATGATGAAGGCCTAAGATGATGAAGGCCTAACATGATGTAGGCCTAACATGATTAAAGCCTAATATGATGTAGGCCTAACATAATTAAAGCCTAATATGATGAAGGCCTAACATGATGTAGGCCTACCATGATGAAGGCCTAACGTGATGAAGGCCTAACATGATGTAGGCCTATCATATGTACATAATGAATTGGCCCCACCATCCAGTCGACCAATCAGAACCCACCTCTTGAGGCAGGCAAGCACTTCACAAGGGGAACAACTGATCGCTTGATTGCTTTGTTTTGATATCGGGACTCACCAGAACGGTGCGACGGAAGTGGGGGGGGGGGGGGGGAAGAAGTTTTTAAAATGCGAATATTGAATGCACTAAAGGGGACAATTGTTACATTGACACATGTATTGGAGAGCTGGGCATGCGCACAGGGCAGCAGCCTCACACTGACGTAAGCAAGGTTTAAATGGTGTGCTAGACCGCCCGGTGTTTTACAAAGGTCAACAGTCACCAGCAGCACAAAGCACTCATTAGCTCCCACAACCCTCCCTACCACAACCCTCCCTTGAAACAACTCTCCCTACCACAACCCTCCCTTGAAACTACCCTCCCTACCACAACCCTCCCTACCACAACCCTCCCTACCACAACCCTCCCTTGAAACAACCCTCCCTACCACAACCCTCCCTTAAAACAACCCTCCCTACCACAACCCTCCCTACCACAACCCTCCCTTGAAACAACCCTCCCTACCACAACCCTCCCTACCACAACCCTCCCCCCCCCACACTTTTATCAGCTAAACTCCCGTTATTCTATTCTGCCCTGCAGTAGAGAATTAAAGGGGAGGCTGAGAGGGCTGTAACAGCGGGCCCCCGATGTTTAGGAGCCCAAAAATTTCCTGTTAAAAATCATAGGCCTAGTTAGTTAACTTGACAGCGTATTTGTTTGTTTTTCTTTACTAAAACCCCAAATGCCTAAATGTTTGCATTGCAAGCTTGTTTAAAAAGAAAAAAAAAAACGGGCACACGCTTATGAATAAATACCAGCTGTCATCACCTCCTACCCAGACATTGTTTATAGAAAGCCGACGCTCACTAAAAATAACATAGTCCGGACCAGCGTTCGCTCATGACAATATAATGAGTTGACTGTTTTAGACAGATAAATGAAATTTTACATGTAAGTAAAAGATCTAATTCTCTGCCTTCTGTCAAATTTTGAGTAATTTCCGTTGACTGGAAGTAGTAATTAACGCTATTACCGATTTCTCAAAAAACGCATGTAAATTTATAAAGTACTAATAATATTGCGCACTATTATACACAGATTGTTTGGCGTTCACTTGGGGCGCATTTATTTTTTTTCTACGAGATTGTATTCTATTTTAAAAAGTGTAAGCAATTAAAAATGCATTGAAAATCATGTCTATATCCCGAGTTGCCATCCCCCGTAGTGTTATATATATTATATAAGAATATTCGAGAAATTTTAGGGGAGATCACTCCCGGGTTTTTTTTTCTACAGCACTAACTAGCACGTCTTATAAACAAACTTTTTAAACGCTACGAATCAAAACATTTAGTCAACAGAAAAAGTTTATATCTTTGGTACAAAAGGAAGTATGAAATTGTTTACCGGTTACCATAACAAACTAAAAGACATTAAAAACAAGAAAACATACTTTTTATCAAAGCTACACTGAAATAAAACTGGGGAGTTTATGTGTACTGAAAAGTTGTCGATTTAAAGTTTGTTTAACTTTCGATTTTAGTGGATAAGAATTGAACAAACTAAAACATGGATGCCAATACACCCAATTAACTGTCCATAAAAGAATAAAAGAAAGCGAGAAATGCTGCATCCCTGATATAAATGCTGTATTGTGTAAAGGAATCGTTTTGTTTCGAGTCGATTTGTGTTTTTATTGTTTCAATTCTTGCCGTGTTGTAACGCTTTTGCTGTGTTACGTATTTTATTATTAGTGTTAATAATATAGTTTATACTTATACTAGCCGGCCAGGCCCTGCACTGGCATCTCTGAAAAACGTATCTGTAAAGGACCATAACTTGTGTGTTTAGTAATCAGCATTTATCAGGCATTGCCCACCCTAACCACAACCAACCAAAACACACAAAAAAACACAAACATAACACTAACACAAAACAAACACAAACGAAAGCACAAAAACAAACGCAAAGACAAACCCAACCACAAACACAAAGAAAACAGAAACACTAACGCAAACAAAAAAGTAAACAAATCCAAACGCAAACACCAACCCAACCACAAACAAACAAAACCAAAACACACCAAAAAAAAAACAACGCAAACGTCACAAATACAAATACAAACACAAACGAAAACAAAAAAGCAAACACAAAAACAACCACAAACACAAAGAAAACACAAACGCAAAGAAAAAAGCAAACGAAAACACAAACGCAAAGAAAAAAAGCAAAACCCAAACCCAAATCCAAACGTCAACACAACCACAAACGCAAACCCAAACTCAAACACAAAGAAAACACAAACGCAAAGATAAACTCAAAGTGTCCAAAGTCTAGCCCGGGGCGCCAAATCACACCATGACGACGTGCGGCGTAACCGCCTGATTCAACTTAGTAAACGACTATAGTACCCAACTTATTCATAGTCTTTTGAACTCACTTACGCGAACACGGGAAGGCCCGGGGCGCCGAATAGCACCCTTTCGGGGTGCCGGAGAACGCCCAGATTTGATTCACTTAAAGACTATAGTAACCTTTCTTATCCATAGTCTATCGCACTGTTTAAAACGAAATTATGCACCATAGCGCTCACATGATAGCCCGGGGCGCCAAATCGAACCGTGCAGGGGCGCCGGCGGACGCGCCTGTTTCAATTTAGTGAACAAAATTATAATACTCCAAGCTTATCCGTAAATGGAAAGAAATAAACATATAGGATTTGTAGGACCTGGCTTATTAAATGTTATTGATTTTAAAAAAAATAATCAGAAGAAAACAGTACGTTCAGTGTATGGAATAAATAAAAGGCAGTATTAAAAATACTAATAACATTGCACTTAATCAATCCCCCCTAATTATGTAATTATTTTTTTCCTAACACCAAAATAACGTATTAAAAAGTAAATTCTTTCTCCCCCCGAGTTAATGGTTTTTTTAAAGGGAATTAACTGTGTTTTCCAATTCAAGGGACGTTATGAGAACTAAAGGACAAAATGCAAATACATTTCAGACACAATTTTAGAAATTTTATAAACGTTGATACACTTTTGTTTTAATTTTATGTAATATTCATAATTGAAAATTATTATTCTAAGTATATAAAAGGAAAATTGTTTTTAAAGACTTTCAATAGTAATTTTTTAACTCATTAATTTAGACCATGAGCACTATAATAATCAAACACTTAAATCCATGGAAGTATCGTTTTTTTCGTTGTTTTTTATATTCCTTTGTAATCCTCGATTGCAAACATTTTACAAACATACAGATTTGAACTTTATATATTAGATTTATATCTATATAAATAAATAAATATAGGCATATATATATATATATATATATATATATATATATATATATATATATATATATATATATATATATATATATATATATATATATATATATATACATACTAGCCATCACAGTCAGGCACTGCACTTGCTTCTGTGTCTTGTATGTTTATTAAGCAGCAACTACCCGGCATCGTCCGGATTTAGGAAATATATTACATTTCATATTAACCTAACCACAACCAACCACAACCAGAACACAAGCGCAAACACAAACAAAAACACATAAGCAAGCAAAAACAAAACATAAACGAAAACATAAGCGTTAACACAAAAGCAAACACAAACGCCAACACAAACAACGCAAAAAAAAACGCAAACGCAATCAGAAACACAAAAGCAAACGCAAACTTAAACAAAAACGCAAACACAAACATAAACGCAAACATAACCGCAAACACAAAGGCAAACATCAACACAAACGCAAACCTTAGCTCAACACAATGAAGGAGGATTTTAGTGTTATAAAGCAAATATTTTCAGTGGCAGCATTGGTACTGTCGAATTCACAAATTATGAATTACTAAAAAGTAGAAAATAAAACAACTAAATAGCGGCGTATGATACGCCGCGGGTCGGCTCGTATATATATAAAGATCCTATTAAAAGCACCTTCGTCAAAATCCTGCAACGACTGATAAGCACCTTAAAACAGCTCACCTAGTACACAATTTATCGCCCGTCACAAAGTGTGGTTTTTATTTACGCTGCAAATTAAAACAGCTGCTAAAATAATTTCACAACCCTACTTCAATAGGTCTTGTGACTTTTTTTATTTCAGTGGAGATGGCGCCCCCTGGTAGCGACCACAGGAAAATTGATTACCTGTTCTTTGGTTATTTCTTCATGCAAATCCCATCCACAATTTTATTCGACAGCCAAGGGCTTTTGCCGGAATATTTCTACCCAGGATTTGTGAGTAGGCCTCTAGATCATCCGTCTCTCTGTAGTTCACCTTTAGATCACCCGTCTCTCTGTATTTCACCTTTAGATCACCAGTCTCTCTGTATTTCACCTTTAGATCATCCGTCTCTCTGTAGTTCACCTTTAGATCATCCGTCTCTCTGTAGTTCACCTTTAGATCATCTGTCTCTCTAAATTTGCCAGAGAGGGACGGACGCTGATAAAATTTTACATTTTAGGGACGACATGCAAAGCTAACCTAACAAAAATACTATTTCGTTCCGGGGTAGGGGGGGGGGATATCTGAAAGAAACTGAACTCTCCCATCTGACATAAGCTCCCAGCTGACATAAGCTCAGAGCTGACATAAGCTCAGAGCTGACATAAGCTCAGAGCTGACATAAGCTCAGAGCTGACATAAGCTCAGAGCTGACTTAAGCTCCTGTTTGAACCAACCTTTGTGTCCTCAGCTCAGATCCCTACGCCAGCATTACCTTGAGTCCTACAGGGACCCTTTCCTGGCCAACCCCTGGGGCCACCCCTGGTACCTGTCCATCTGCCTGCTGGAGCACTCTATAGAGCTGCCCTTCTTCTTCTGGGCTGCCTATTGCTACTACTACGGTAAGAAAATTGCATTTATAAATGTGCGACCTTTGACCTCTCATGGCTGAGCGCCAGACACCAGCAACAATATATGTACCCAGTGCCGGCGCCAGGTTATTTAGCGCCCTAGGCAACACTTATTAAGGGGGGAGGCTCCGGTAAAAAAAAACTTCTTTAATACTCGTTAAAAACAGTTATTTCTTTACAGTTTTATTAAGATACATCCGCATATGCATCTCCACTAAAAAAAAAATTCCTGGAAAAATCTTGGTAACTATGACAACTTCGGCCATCTTGAAAAATTAACCCCTTCGTAGGTTTTCCACCATTAATAAAATATTATGTTTTAAGCCCAATAAACAATCAATTCATAATCTTCTTCCAATTTTTTCTTCTAATTTTTTATGAATTTTCAAATTGTGGGTCCATTAAAAACCCTAGTTTTAATGCCCCCAAAAATCCCCAAAATTAAGTGTTTTGAACGAACCCAAATTTTGAAAATTCATAATAAATTATTTTGAAGATATGCACTTATTATATGTTTATTTGTAACTGTTTATTTGTAACTGTTTATATGTAACTGTTTATATCTAACTGTTTATTAGTAACTGTTTATATGTAACTGTTTATATGTAACTGTTTATTTGTAACTGTTTATATGTAAATGTTTATATGTAACTGTTTATTTGTAACTGTTTATATGTAAATGTTTATTTGTAACTGTTAATTAGTAACTGTTTATATGTAAGGCGTCGTCCATAAATGATATCACACTCGTAGGGGGGAGGGGGGGGGTTCAGATGGTATGACGTCACTTTTTTGCATTATAAAAAGCAATGTTAGAAAACGAGTTTTAGCCGTTATTTCGCGTTTTAGATAGCGTTTTTACTTTCTCGTATATACGAAGTATAGAGAAAGTCTTGTAATCGTGAAAAAAAAATCGAGATTTTTACAAATCTCGACGTTTTACACCTCACTGATACGGAAAAACATAATTTTGCAATCTTGTCCGTATGTCTGTGTGTCTGTGTCTGTGTGTAAACACGATAACTTGAGTACCGTTACAGCTTAGTTGATGAAATTTTATATATAAGTATTTTATCAAAATTGTAGATCCGTATCAACTTTTGAGCGATTTCCGATAACCGGAAGTGGTACTTTTCCTACTTTGAATTTTTCAAAAGCCTATCACTTGAGTACTATTTCAGATAGATAAATGAAATTTCACATGTAAGTAAAAGATCTAATTCTCTACCTTCTGTCAAATTTTGAGTAATTTTCGTTGACCGGAAGTACTAATTTACGCTATTTCCGATTTCTCAAAAACGCATGTAAATTTATAAAGTACAAATAATATTGCGCACTATTATGCACATTTTGTTTTGGCGTTTGCTTGGTGCGCAATTCTTTTTCTATGAGATTTTATTCTATTTTTAAAAGTTTAAGTAATTAAAAATCATGTCTATATTCCAAGTTATATAAGAATATTCAAGAAAGTTTAGGGGAGATCACTCCCGGTTTATTAATAATTGTAATAAGAATTGATCAAAATATCGATGTTTTAAGCAAAATTCAACAGCTATTTTGAGGGGGGGGGGGTTGTAGGCTGTGGTGTGACGTCATTTTAGGGGGGGGGGGGTCTGGATTTTTGTGACGACGTGTGACGGAGGGGAGGGGTAAAAATCTTCAAAAAAACGTGATGTCATTTATGGATGACCCCTAACTGTTTATTTGTAACTGGTAACCATATATTAAACAAAATGCCTGTTTTAAATTTATGTAACCATATATTCTAAACCCTTGAAGACATGCCTATTTGTACCATGCCGTGTATCGCCAGGTGCCATGAAGAAGCCGGCTGTCGTCCTGCCGTCCATATTGTACGGTGTGCACACGGTGACGGCCGTCCTGGCCATATGGTGCACGGCCCTGGCTGCAGACTTCAGCGCGTACGCCGACCCCGCCCCACGGAGCCCGGTGGAGCGGCTCAAACTCTGCTCGGCCTACGCCCCCTTCTTCTTCATCCCGCTCTGCAACATCTACGACTCCTGTACACTGGCGCTCAAAGAGAAGCAGAGTTAGCTGGTCAGTGGCCTCCATTGTTAACACAGGTCTCACGGTTCAGCAGACGTTCCTCCCCCCCCCCCCCCCCCCCCAGTGGTGGGAGAATTCACAGCAACGTGGAGATTTTTTTATTTGTAAATATGTAATTCTCAGTTCATCAGGATTTTATTTGATTTTCTAAACAAGGAGAGGCAATCGTTGAACAGGATGTTGATTGTCGAAGAGATCAAAGTGCAATATCTAGCAGCCAATCTGCGTGGACGTACAACAACACACGCAGGTCCTAATCCATCAGACGGACTCAACTTTTCTGTCTGACCAATGTCCATTATTTGTATAGTTCGATTCTACCCAAGCATACAACTACAACATTACTTGAGCACAAACCAAAGATCATTTTTTCTGTGTTGTGAAATAAAACCAAAGTTAAATATTTCGTGATTTTTAAAAATCTTTCTCATCTTGTTAACGTTGCATGGCCAAAGCTAGACTGTTAACCCGACAGTCTTTAGTTTGAATCAGGTTCAAATCAGTAGAACGTCCCTCTCTCAACTCTGATGGGTACCTCACTCACATTAGGGAAACATAGGGGGCTGGGCATATTGCTGACCACACTGTCCCCTTGTATGCCGAGGTCATTATAAGAAATCTACTAAGAAAAGATGATAATAGTGGAGAGTGGTTGAAGATTAGCTCGTCCACTTCTCTGAAGCATCTCTGGCATAAGTCATATGACTCCATGTAATGGATCAATTTATGACTACCTTCAGATTGTTAATTTATAGTTAAACTTTGAAAATTTAACACAATGACTTAACCCACACTGAGTAAAAACAAATATTTAGAAGCCAGTTTATAAGTTATAAATATTTTTTCCATTCAAAATTGTGTACGGGTGTGTAAAACCCAGTTGCCAGGGACCATATAAAAAAATTTCAAACCCTCATAAAAAAATTTTTTACGCATATTTTTAAAATTTACAATCTCCAATGTGTTCATCCCAACCACCTTATAGATGGGAATGAGGCCCAGAAAAATTTATAAAACGAGACTCGAGATATGAGCAAAAATATAGCAACTTCGGGTTGATTACACCCAGTCGCCAAGGAAAGGGTTAGCTCGTCCACTTCTCTGATGCGTCTCTGGCACAAGTCATATGACTCCATGTAATATGACTCTATGATCTGCAAATGTTGGGAGTCACATGACTGGGAGTCATATGACTCCATGTAATGGATCAATATATGACTCTATGATCTGCAAATGTTGGGAGTCACATGACTGGGAGTCATATGACTTTATGTAATGGATCAATATATGACTATGATCTGCAAATGTTGGGAGTCACATGACTGGGAGTCATATGACTCTATGTAATGGATCAATTTATGAACAAAGACGACTTTTAGGGTTGAACTTTATTTGGGCGAAAGAGTACCACAAGACATTACACACACACACAGTCACACACTACATCACAAAACCTCACACAAAATCACACACAACACAAAACTTCACACAAAATCACACACAACACAAACCTCACAAAATATCACACATTCACTCAACCTCACTATTTCTTATCCCCACAATCTTCAATATCATCTTCGTCTATCTGCAGAAAAAATAAATAAAAACACTGAGTTACTTGCTTGATTACATAAATGACAGAAACACACCATACAAAACAACATACAGACACACAAACAAGGATGACAGAAACACCATACAAAACAACATACAATACATATATACAAGGATGACAGAAACACACCATACAAGACAACATACAGATACATATATACAAGGATGAGAGAAACACATTATACAAAACATTCATAAAGCTTTAAATATTCACTGAGCTGGAAGAATGTTTTAGGAACAAAACAACTTCATTAAACAAAAACTTTAATTGGACCATTTTTAATTGGACCATTCGCTTCCAATTGGAGCTATACTAGAAATGTTGAATGAACTTACTATCTTCCATTTCTCGGGTAAGATATCAAAAAGTTCGTCCTTGACGTCCCCTTGTACAACAATCTCATCATCCCCACTGATGGAGGAACCACAGGAGAATTTACCCGCAAAAAATTTACTGGCTTCCTTCAGGTCAATTTCTGTCAAATATATGTCAACAACATACATATGATTAGAATGGCCAATCAAATATATGTCAACAACAAACAAATGGCATCTAATATAGGGCAAAATAATACAAAGATTAGAAAACTTCATCATGCTTTGTCACATGAAGCATGGCTATAATAATAAATACATATGTGTGGATATAATCTGTGTATAAATACAGCCTACATACATCTTGAACTTACAATAAATATTTGTGGGTATAATCTGTGTATAAATACAGCCTATATACATCTTGAACTTACAACAATAAACGTAAATATGTGTGGATATAATCTGTGTATAAATACAGCCTACATACATCTTGAACTTACCATATGAAGCCAGGCCTACAATGATGGTCACCTTCTTCTTTTTACCTCGTGTCTGTGTCCACAACTTCACACCTTGAGGCTCCATTTTCTTTTTAGCTTTCATGATGGCCTTACCTCCCCTGGTCTGTCTCTTCTTCTTCTCTTCTCCCTCCTCTTTACTCTCTGACCCACCATCCTCTTCAACTGAAATTTACGCACACAAAATAATATGGATAGAAAAAATTGGAATCTATATCAACTGTCGTTGGATATAAAAACAGATGGTAAAACATGACATTTTGAACATTTCTCATGGATGACATGACATTTTGAACATTTCTCATGGATGACATTGTAGGTAGATGAAGGCCATGTCGTTGCAGTCAGCAATCAAAAAATATTTTGGGACAAGTTGAAATATTTGAATGAATTCTACTAGAAGTAATTAGGGAAGAAGATATATAAATGAATTCTACTAGAAATAATAAAGTAAGAAAATATTTGAATGAATTCTATTAGAATTAGGTAAGAAAATATATAAATGAATTCTACTAGAAATAATTAGGGAAGAAAAATGTCTTTACCTCCTCCAGCTGTAGGAGAAGTTTTGTCAACTTTCAGTTTTTCAAATTCATCTGGCAAATTTTTTTCTAACCAAGCCTTGCATTTCTCATATGTTGGGTAGTTTTCACAGTACTGGAAGGAAACAATTCAATTAGACTAGACAATGTACAATTGTACACAAAACTGGAAGAAAACAATTCAATTAGACTACACAATGTACAATTGTACACAAAACTGGAAGGAAACAATTAAATTAGACTAGACAATGTACAATTGTACACAAAACTGGAAGGAAACAATTAAATTAGACTAGACAATGTACAATTGTACACAAAACTGGAAGGAAACAATTCAATTAGAAAGTTTTCACAGTACTGGATGAAAACAATTCAATTATAGAAGCATTTGCCAGAACTGGAAAATCAGAATCTAAAACACTGCATTAAAGAGAAAATTAACCAATAAATAAAAAACCTCACCTCTACAGGGACTCCACATTCTGTAATGAAAATAAAAATAATCAGACAAATGTTATCACTAAACTTTATGAAAATATCAAAATAATCAGACAAATGTTATCACAAAACTTTATGAAAATATCAAAATAATTTGCAAAAATATTATCACGAAACTTTATGAAAATATCAGAATAATTTGCAAAAAGTTATCACAAAACTTCATGAAAATATCAAAATAATTTCAAATATGTTATCACAAAATTTTATGAAAATATCAAAATAATTAGAAAAAATGTTATCACAAAACTTTATTATCTAAAACCATATAACACAACTCAGACTAAATAAAATATATTTTCCACACTAAAATTATTACTTCTGCATAGTTTTAATTTTCTAATCAGGGTGTGTTTTTAGTATATGATTCATCTATAGCCCTGTTGTATTCGGACAATTTCATTCTAAATGATAAGTTCATGATTCATTAAAACATTAAAGCTTTCTATGATATTTTCATTTCTATGATAATCTCACCTCCACAATATAAAACTTGGATAGGATAATCTCACCTCCACAATATAAAACTTGGATAGGATAATCTCACCTCCACAATATAAAACTTGGATAGGATAACCTCACCTCCACAATATAAAACTTGGATAGGATAATCTCACCTCAACAATATAAAACTTGGTTAGGATAACCTCACCTCCACAATATAAAACTTGGATAGGATAATCTCACCTCCACAATATAAAACTTGGATTGGATAATCTCACCTCCACAACATAAAACTTGGATAGGATAATCTCACCTCCACAATATAAAACTTGGATAGGATAATCTCACCTCCACAATATAAAACTTGGATTGGATAATTCTCACCTCCACAATATAAAACTTGGATAGGATAACCTCACCTCCACAATATAAAACTTGGATAGGATAACCTCACCTCCACAATATAAAACTTGGATAGGATATTTAACCCCAGGCTGTGGTCCACGGTACTCTAAAAATGACTTGGAATCTGCTACAGCAGCCATGCCTGTAACCTTTAGAAAAAAAAGCAAGTAGGTCACATACTAATGCAAGTAGGTCACATACTAATGCAAGTAGGTCACATACTAATACAAGTAGGTTGCATACTAATGCAAGTAGGTTACACACTAATGCAAGTAGGTTACATACTAATGCAAGTAGGTTACATACTAATGCAAGTAGGTTACATACTAATCTGGTATCGTGTAATAATTTTAAAAATTGGACTCAATTTCCTAGGCCTTAAGTGTAATCAAATTTTAACTGAAATCAAGTTTTTAATTACAAAGAGAACAACAGGGCATAGGAACCATTTTTAAATAATTATATTATCATAAAATAATCCTTCAAAATCAATTTGACCTTTTCCTTCTTATGGCATTGAAAGTTAGGACATTAAAAATTCTCTAAGCTTTCTATGCTTCCTGAAAATTTCAACAAGTATTGCCTTTTAAACAGTAAATAGATCTAGATCTAGATAAATGTAGATTATTCTAGATCTATAGTATAGGCCTATTATTAGTATTATTTGTTATTTTGTCCTATGAAATTATATATATATTTATATAGGGCCAATATAGGCCCATATATAGATCTATAGGCCTGTATATTGTTTTTTTTTCAAAATAACTTTAAAAAAAATATTTTGCAAGATGAACAAACCTTTTTGAGGTCATCGTGAGTTCATGTTATATATTGCTTCTAATATCTATGTTAGCGTACTACCACACATGAGAGATATTAGATTTCAAGAAAACCGACCAGGAGCTGTAGACTGTAGCCTATATTGATCTATTTTATAGTGCTACAATAATTTTTTTTTATTTGGACTGATAGGCCTATAAAACCAAATTATGTTTAACAGAAGAAAAAAAATAAAGCACATCGTTACATGCACGCTCAACATTCGCTCGGTCAGAGAAGTTCATACCATAGGCCATATATTTATATATTATAGATCTAATGACTCCCGCTCGCCATGACATTTGTCAGGAATGATATCGGGTATTGAAAGCAAGATCTCAAGATATCATTTAAAATTACAAGAAAAAAAAAAATCACAATAATGGAAAATATATATTCTGCATCCAGGTCTGAATAGATGCAGCCTTATTTTTAGGCTTGTTTTTATTTTATTTACGGTCGCTTTGATTGCAAAATATATAAAGCACATTTATAATCCCTGTAAACAGTATGGATTTTTCCAGAATTCCACATTAAGAAAGATGAAATGAAGGATTGTCGTCAAATCGGTGGTCTCAATTAATTTAAAATATAAAATTCAAACGGACTCGGTGGCTCTGTGTGTATGTATGTGGCAGGCGGACAGTTCCATGACAGTTGAGGCATATAGTAAAGAACTCGTCTTAATCGTAATAGTGTAAGAGAGCTTGTGCCGTGAGATAATATTAACAAACAAACCTGGAAGCTGTGAACCTATGATAGGAAGGGAGATAGTTTGTTTTGGTTAACGCACGACGCACAACACTGTGCGTGCCTGGTATGTGGCCTGACCTACTGAAAGGAGATTGTTTATATTATTGTTTTGAGTTTATATTTAACTCAATGCAACAAGCCCATGGGTTGATTAAAGCCAGGCCGGTGGAACATTCTGCCCAGGATTCAAAGGGACGACTCAAAATATCGTCTCATTTTTGTAACTTTCAAAACATAAATCTTCATAAAAATGTGAAATAATTACTAGTCTCGGACAATTTTAACATACCTATAAAACGAATGTTACCATATTTATAAAAGCCCTACGCCAACTGTGTAGCTGTATAGGAAATAATAAGGTAATCAATGTTTTAGGTGCGTAAAATCGCCCGAGGCTAATAATGTGCAAAAAAGTTGCCTCATTGTTAAGTCTTAAATAGAAGAATATTGTGATATATTTAATTTATATTTGTGTCAAATATTATAGATATCAATGGCTAAATAAAAAAATATATCAATAGGCCAGAAATTAACTTTAAACAGCAAGATTGTTGAAAACAGTTGCCATCTGTAAGTTAGAGTCTTTATTTTTTACTGAAAAGTTTGAATGCAATTGTTTAAAAACAGGTACATTAATGAAACTTTGAAAGATTTTTGTAACTTCAAAACATAAATCAGATGATTTTAGGGTAATCTATCGTTTTAGGTACGTAAAAAAACGCCAGTGGCTAGTAATGTCCGAAAAAGTTACCTTATTGTGAAGGCTTTAATAGAAGTATATTGTGATGTATTTGTGTCAAATATTGTAGATAAATGAATAATAAACCTAAATCAATGGCTAAATATATCAATATGGGTCAGAAATTAAATTTAAACAGCAGCAGTGTTTGCGAGCAAGATTTGCTATATAAACAGAAGCCAATTGTAAAATAGAGTGGCTTCCCCCTAAATTTCGCGCTATAAGTTTACAAAAAAAACTTAAACAAGATGGCTGCTATAGTAAATGAGCATGGCTGCATCTGTTGGAAACATCGCTAGTCTTCATTTATTACTGAAAAGTTTTAATTCGATTGTTTAAAAACAGGTAATTAATGAAACAAGTAGGCCTAGATCTAAACATTTTTGTATTTTTCAAAATATAAATCCTCCTCAAAATGTGAAATAATTATTAAAATTTAAATTTAAGGAGTCACCTGTTTTTCACATTACTAGTCGCAGGCGATTTAACCGTAATTTAACGTACCCAAAACGATAGATTACCTATTTTTAGTTTAGAGGCCTAGGGCCTGGCCTAGAGTTAATATTTAATTTACAAGTTTACAGTAGTAGTGACCTAGGCTAACACTACAGACTAACACCCTTTTTTTTTAAAGAAGATTCCATTTTGAGATTTTAGCCTTTTTTTTTTTTTAGGGTTAGGGCCTATCGGACACCGCTATAAATTTTCTCCCCAAATCTTTAGCTAGATCTATCAGCTATACTATTGCACATGGCCTTTTATTTAAATAAAAATTAAACAAAATATGCTTTTAAGTACTAATAAGTAGGCCTAACATCTGAAATAAAAAAATATTTCCATACTTGCTGTTATCTTCGTTTCGCTGATTCGAATTTTTATTTTTTTGGAATTTTCTAAATTAGGCCTAGATCTAGTAAATATATGATCTGTCTGGATTTTATATGTGGCACAAATTTTAAGAACTGAGAGCTATTTAGCTTCTTAAAAAATCAAAACGAAAACAATAATTATTAATATTTATTATATATTTTATAAATAAAAAATACATCTAGATCTACAACTTATACAGTATACAGATAATAGATTTTTAAAATTACTTAACATAGTTTATCTATTTTTTCAGGAGCTTGTTTTTACATAAGTTCACCCGGAAGTCGATGGTGTTGACAACGGGGGAAGCCGTAGCTTGATCGATATGGATCTTCTTGCATCCTTTCAAGATTAGTTCATGTTGTTTGCTCAGTATGTGGTAAGAAATACATCGTAATACATTACATGCGACAGTTTCCATCAAGTTTTACAAAATTTTGAACGCGTCAAGTACCATTAATTGAAAATCAATAATATTCAAGCTGAAATAACAAGAAGTTGCCGCCTAGGGCCCGCTTTCTTAGGCTTTCTTTCAGCTTTTGTTTTCATGACTTTTTTTGTTTTAAGTTAGTTTTAAATTGAAATTATTTAATAGTTTTTTAAAGTTATTTTGAAAAAAAACTATGGTAAAATCTTAGTTTAGCGTCGTAAATTCGGCCAAAACTAGTAATGTGGGAGAGAGTGAATTAATGAATATGTCATTAAATATGAGTAGGCCTATATTTTCGTATATTTTGATAAAGTATTATAGATAATTGAACAATAGATCACCATTGATGGTTAAATCAATTTAAATATCCTTAAATTAATTTTTATCAATCCTGTTCGAGATAGTAAATTTGCTATTAAAAACAGCAGCCATCTTAAGAAAATGTTATTGAGAGTAGCTTCCCTTTAATTTCTATTCATATGAAAATGTATTTAAATATGATCGTCTTGTTGTGTAGTCCGTATTACAAAGCATTTTTTTTTAAATGTGAATTTCCTAACAAACAACTTTATTAATTCTAGAAGCATTGTGAGATGCAACTTGTATCCATGTATTAAATCACGTTTTTTTTTACTAATGTTTATTTGATCTTACTATTACTAAATAGTTGTGAGTTTTTTCTTATTGTTTGAATGTTCACTATTTTCATTTCAGGTTTTTCTTTTCATCAATTAGTAATTCTATCGTAACTTATGACATTTTTTTACTTCTCTTTACCTTAATTAAACCCCAAACTCCGTCATATTTTTGTCGTCAATGTCACAACAAGTCATAATGTAAAAAATTACGCTTCACTCTGCCTTATCTAAGATCTCTAACCATAATTTTGACAACATTAAATGTTTGTCATCATTTATATATACAGAGAGACAAAATGTATTATCCACCAGCTTCCCTCGTAAAACATCATCTAAAACAATGAGCAGTACACCCCTTAAGTGCGTGTTGTCATTATGGTTGATCGCAAGTCTCCACCTGCCAGACACATTTTGGTTATCCTTTGTTGTCAAATTGTCAATATCAAGTACACAAGTGAGTGATATGGGGTTGTCCATAAATGATGTCACATAAGATTTGCTACGGGAGTGAGTGAAGATTTGTGACGTCAACTCATGCGGCTTTGCAATTTATGACGTGTCGGTCTCATGAAGGGAGGTGAACGGGGAAAAATACCTAGATGATTGATGGAGAACCTCTATAATGCTTTGTTCAATCAAAATAGCGATAAATAAGCATTAGTATACGTATACCTTTCTTAAAACGAATCATCACAAATGTTGCAAGCCTGCTAGTTTAAGACATTCGGCAAAACGGCCGCAACACATTATCCCCGCCAAAAAGGCTTGCCACCAAATGCCTGCCGACGAATAAGCCGCGTCTAATGCGGGGCGTTAGGAATACGGCCATTAGCATGGGCCGCGTTAGAGCACCAGTAGGCTATCGCGCTTTGTAAGATGACGTAAATACTTAAATTCAATTTCGCTAAACTGCGCGAAAATTTAGTAATGTTCCATCGTTTGAGGAAATTTATTTTCTTGGACTTAAATTGAAATAGCATGTTGACTGTCTGGCTCTTAATTTCCGAATATCACTTTTAATGTATCAAGATTCAGAATTATAATTTACTTTAATATAAGTGTCATCTTATCGTTTATTGTGCTTTTTATAAAGCGCAGAGCAGCTTCAAAATCGGACGGCCATCCTGTTTTCACCAAGCGTCTTTTGGAGCTTAATATGGGTAGCCTAGTTCTATACGGTGAGAGCTTAATACATTTTTAAAGGGCCGAAAGTTTCAAGACAGCAAGCTTGCAGAAATTACTACGTACGTTTAAATGGACGAGTGATAGATGTGTTAGGGGCCGTTTAATGAACACCAGCTTATGTAATCAAATTAAACGTCGCAAAAGCGTAAAAAATGCAGTGCTTGTTGTTTTTTTTTCTATAAAATTAGCCTAACGGTCGGCGGTACAGCTACATGACGTCACGTGCGAGCGTTAACTCGGTGACGATGTGCTAAGTGGGGGAATGAAAAAGGTGGGGTTCAAGAAATGCGACTCGGCAAGCTTTTTACATTTCTTGACCCTTCTTAATGTCTTAATAGTTCTTTCGTCCCCACTGAGAAAATGGATCACCAATGAATGACGCGTCATACTTCTACAGCTGGTCTTTCTCCCACAACCATCCCGTTTTCACGAGAAAAAAAAACCTGACCCGTCTCCAAAATCACATCGCTGAGTTCTATTCAACCTCTCCCCACCACAAATCACAATTTCTATCTGAAACAATATGTTCATATGTTTGCTCTGTAATAATGCACGCTGTCATTACTATCTTAAGAGCGACGTCATTTATAAGCGATCTAATATTGATTTGCTTACTGCAAATAAAGTGTTCAAAAGTTCGACCGCCCAACAATTGTTGTGGTCTTGGATGCACACTATCAAGTCTGATAAGGTCTATTAGTCATTCATGTCAACTATATTTAAAAAAAAGAAAAATTACTATACAGGGGGTCATCCATAAATGATGTCAGGCTTTTTTGACGATTTTTACCTCCCCCCCCTCCCCTCCGTCACACGTCGTCACAAAAAGCCAGACCCCCCCTGAAATGACGTCACACCTCAGCCTACAACCCTCTCAAAATTGCAGTTGAATTGTTTTTAAACAGCTATATTTTTCCAAAATCTTGTCTGAACTCTGTCAAAATAGAGTATTTTAATCAATTGTTAACACAATGTATTAAAACAGTTTTTTAAAACGCAAAATAACGTCTAAAATTCGTTTTCTAACATTGCTTTTTTAAAATGCAAAAGTGTGACGTCGCACCATCTGAACCCCCCCCCCCCCTCCCCCTCATCACACAACGTCACAAAATTACGGACCCCCCTCCCCCCTACGAGTGTGACGTCATTTATGGACTACCCCCGGCATATATTAAAGCAATACAAAACAATCATATTAAACCACAAAATCAACACAAAAGACATGCGAATAGACAATTTATTGTTTTTAAAACATGGCCGCTGCTTGTATTTACTCATTGTTGTCTCGAACGGAGTAGTTTAAAGTTTATTCCAGGATATTTATGTCTGGTTTGGTCTTGGATTGTGATTTGTTATTCAATTATCTGTTATATTATGTAAAATATGACATAAATATGGCCAAATGAAAGAAATATTCATTAGTTACCTTCATCGCACATTACTAGCTACGTTGGAATTTACGACGCTAAACTAAGATTTTACCAAAACTATATACAGGCCTATAGATCTTATATGGGCCTATATTGGCCCTATATAAATAATTAAATATATATATATAATTTCATAATCATAGGCCAAAATAACAAATAATATTAATAATAGGTAGACCTATACTATAGATCTAGAATAATCTACATCTATCTAGATCTAGATCTATTTACTGTTTAAAAGGCAATACGTGTTGAAATTTTCAGGAAGCATAGAAAGCTTAGAGAATTTTTAATGTCCTAACTTTCAATGCCCACACTGTGGCAAGAAACAAGCAATGCTAAACTTAGATGATGGTAAGTTACTTAAAGTTACATTTTAGAAACTTAGATGATGGTAAGTTACTTAAAGTTACATTTTAGAAACTTAGATGATGGTAAGTTACTTAAAGTTACATTTTAGAAACTTAGATGATGGTAAGTTACTTAAAGTTACATTTTAGAAACTTAGATGATGGTAAGTTACTTAAAGTTACATTTTAGAAACTTAGATGATGGTAAGTTACTTAAAGTTACATTTTAGAAACTTAGATGATGGTAAGTTACTTAAAGTTACATTTTAGAAACTTAGATGATGGTAAGTTACTTAAAGTTACATTTTAGAAACTTAGATGATGGTAAGTTACTTAAAGTTACATTTTAGAAACTTAGATGATGGTAAGTTACTTAAAGTTACATTTTAGAAACTTAGATGATGGTAAGTTACTTAAAGTTACATTTTAGAAACTTAGATGATGGTAAGTTACTTAAAGTTACATTTTAGAAACTTAGATGATGGTAAGTTACTTAAAGTTACATTTTAGAAACTTAGATGATGGTAAGTTACTTAAAGTTACATTTTAGAAACTTAGATGATGGTAAGTTACTTAAAGTTACATTTTAGAAACTTAGATGATGGTAAGTTACTTAAAGTTACATTTTAGAAACTTAGATGATGGTAAGTTACTTAAAGTTACATTTATGAAACTTAGATGATGGTAAGTTACTTAAAGTTACATTTTAGAAACTTAGATGATGGTAAGTTACTTAAAGTTACATTTTAGAAACTTAGATGATGGTAAGTTACTTAAAGTTACATTTTAGAAACTTAGATGATGGTAAGTTACTTAAAGTTACATTTATGAAACTTAGATGATGGTAAGTTACTTAAAGTTACATTTTAGAAACTTAGATGATGGTAAGTTACTTAAAGTTACATTTATGAAACTTAGATGATGGTAAGTTACTTAAAGTTACATTTTAGAAACTTAGATGATGGTAAGTTACTTAAAGTTACATTTTAGAAACTTAGATGATGGTAAGTTACTTAAAGTTACATTTTAGAAACTTAGATGATGGTAAGTTACTTAAAGTTACATTTTAGAAACTTAGATGATGGTAAGTTACTTAAAGTTACATTTTAGAAACTTAGATGATGGTAAGTTACTTAAAGTTACATTTATGAAACTTAGATGATGGTAAGTTACTTAAAGTTACATTTTAGAAACTTAGATGATGGTAAGTTACTTAAAGTTACATTTTAGAAACTTAGATGATGGTAAGTTACTTAAAGTTACATTTTAGAAACTTAGATGATGGTAAGTTACTTAAAGTTACATTTTAGAAACTTAGATGATGGTAAGTTACTTAAAGTTACATTTATGAAACTTAGATGATGGTAAGTTACTTAAAGTTACATTTTAGAAACTTAGATGATGGTAAGTTACTTAAAGTTACATTTTAGAAACTTAGATGATGGTAAGTTACTTAAAGTTACATTTTAGAAACTTAGATGATGGTAAGTTACTTAAAGTTACATTTTAGAAACTTAGATGATGGTAAGTTACTTAAAGTTACATTTTAGAAACTTAGATGATGGTAAGTTACTTAAAGTTACATTTTAGAAACTTAGATGATGGTAAGTTACTTAAAGTTACATTTTAGAAACTTAGATGATGGTAAGTTACTTAAAGTTACATTTTAGAAACTTAGATGATGGTAAGTTACTTAAAGTTACATTTTAGAAACTTAGATGATGGTAAGTTACTTAAAGTTACATTTTAGAAACTTAGATGATGGTAAGTTACTTAAAGTTACATTTTAGAAACTTAGATGATGGTAAGTTACTTAAAGTTACATTTTAGAAACTTAGATGATGGTAAGTTACGTAAAGTTACATTTTAGAAACTTAGATGATGGTAAGTTACTTAAAGTTACATTTTAGAAACTTAGATGATGGTAAGTTACATTTTAGAAACTTAGATGATGCAAAGTTACACTTAAGAAACTTAGATAAAAATAGAAAACAGTTTTTGTCATGTGTTTCATTAAAATCTATGCTAATTGATGGGGTTCAATAAGGTCAAAGCTAAGACCATCTGGTACCCTGTAACAGTGTCTAAGACCATCTGGTACCCTGTAACAGTGTCTAAGACCACCCTGTAACAGTGTCTAAGACCATCTGGTACCCTGTAACAGTGTCTAAGACCATCTGGTACCCTGTAACAGTGTCTAAGACCACCCTGTAACAGTGTCTAAGACCATCTGGTACCCTGTAACAGTGTCTAAGACCATCTGGTACCCTGTAACAGTGTCTAAGACCACCCTGTAACAGTGTCTAAGACCAGCTGGTACCCTGTAACAGTGTCTAAGACCATCTGGCACCCTGTAACAGTGTCTAAGACCATCTGGCACCCTGTAACAGTGTCTAAGACCATCTGGTACCCTGTAACAGTGTCTAAGACCACCCTGTAACAGTGTCTAAGACCATCTGGTAACAGTGTCTAAGACCATCTGGTACCCTGTAACAGTGTCTAAGACCACCCTGTAACAGTGTCTAAGACCATCTGGTAACAGTGTCTAAGACCATCTGGTACCCTGTAACAGTGTCTAAGACCACCCTGTAACAGTGTCTAACTTCTAAGACCACCCTGTAACAGTGTCTAAGACCATCCTGTAACAGTGTCTAAGACCACCCTGTAACAGTGTCTAAGACCATCTGGCACCCTGTAACAGTGTCTAAGACCACCTGGCACCCTGCTAATACTGTTTACTGTTGTCTGTGACAGATGGTTACAGCACAAGTGAATGTGGACCTCAGCACAGCACCCCCATCAAAGTAAGTTTTTCTCTCACCCCTCCACTTGACTTGAGGATTTGAATACACACTTCAATTCATTAGTAATGCTGGATGTCTACATAACCACGTGTACACATTTTCTAGACTTGTTGATCAGATCAAATTTTCTTTTTGAGTTAAATATTGTTGTATGGTTTATTTGTTTTATTGTCCCAAGAAATTAATAATTTATACTTTATTTGTTTTAGAGATTGAATCTTATTTAATTTTTAAAATGTTTTTTGTTTACAAAACATGTTTTTATAATCAAATTAGGGACAAGAAAATGTCCTTTCTAAAATGAGAGGCCATGAACCAACTTGGCAGCAAAGTGTCTGCAGAAAGAAAGAGGTACCCTGGAAGCCTGGACTGTTTGCATGGCAGCAAGCAAATGGTCCCAGCTGCTTATTGACACAATCTGAGTTGCTAGACTCTATTGTTGACATCACAGACCTGTCTCTCATCCCTTGTCAGCAGGTGGCTGACTGTGTAGACTTGACACCTCTCCCCTCTAATGCACCCAGCAATACATTTGTACAAATCCCTGACCCCCCAAACCCCTGCGCCCCACCAAACCCCTGTGACCCCCTGTTGTACACTTGTTTGCACACCTCACAGCCGCAGTGTTTCCAGTACCCGCCGGCTCTGCTGCACGGGTCCTACACGTCCTACTCCAGCAACAAGACCAGCGCCATGGTGACAGGCAGACATTCGCGGGTGGACAACTCCAGGAACACCAACCACCAGTCCGACTGCCGTCCGAGCTGTGCCGAGTGTCTCTCTGATTCTGATGTGTGCTCAAGCAAGAAGACAGTGCAGCACGCTCAGTGTCTGGAGACCTCACTGGCACACAGTCAAGAAGTTTTACTGGAGAAAATGAAATCTACCCCAGGCTCACGTTTCTTTCTGGATTCCTGCCCTACTGACAAGGAAGTTTCAGTCAGTGATAAGAAGGTAAGATTTCTGTCAGTGATAAGAAGGTAAGATTTCTGTCAGTGATTAGAAGGTAAGATTTATGTCAGTGATAAGAAAGTAAGATTTCTGTCAGTGATAAGAAAGTAAGATTTCTGTCAGTGATAAGAAGGTAAGGTAAGATTTCTGTCAGTGATAAGAAGGTAAGACTTCTGTCAGTGATAAGAAGGTAAGACTTCTGTCAGTGATAAGAAGGTAAGGTTTCTGTCAGTGATTAGAAGGTAAGGTTTCTGTCAGTGATTAGAAGGTAAGGTAAGATTTATATCAGTGATTAGAAGGTAAGGTAAGATTTATGTCAGTGATAAGAAGGTAAGGTAAGATTTCTGTCAGTGATAAGAAGGTAAGACTTCTGTCAGTGATAAGAAGGTAAGACTTCTGTCAGTGATAAGAAGGTAAGGTTTCTGTCAGTGATTAGAAGGTAAGGTTTCTGTCAGTGATTAGAAGGTAAGGTAAGATTTATATCAGTGATTAGAAGGTAAGGTAAGATTTATGTCAGTGATTAGAAGGTAAGATTTCTGTCAGCAATAAGAAGGTAAGGTTTCTGTCAGTGATAAGAAGGTAAGGTAAGATTTCTGTCAGTGATAAGAAGGTAAGATTTCTGTCAGTGATAATAAGGTAAGATTTCTGTCAGTGATTAGAAGGTAAGGTAAGATTTCTGTCAGTGATAAGAAGGTAAGATTTCTGTCAGTGATAAGAAGGTAAGATTTCAGTCAGTGATTAGAAGGTAAGGTAAGATTTCTGTCAGTGATTAGAAGGTAAGGTAAGATTTCTGTCAGTGATTAGAAGGTAAGGTAAGATTTCTGTCAGTGATTAGAAGGTAAGGTAAGATTTCTGTCAGTGATAAGAAGGTAAGGTAAGATTTCTGTCAGTGATTAGAAGGTAAGGTAAGATTTCTGTCAGTGATTAGAAGGTAAGGTAAGATTTCTGTCAGCACTGGTCAGCCTAGTATAGCGCTGGCCAGCTTAGTACCTTGTATAGCGCTGGTACATCGTACATGTTGGTCGGCTGAGGATAATTTCCCAGCTGTGTGGCCATACATCTCCCATGGCCACAAAACTCTGTGGGCCACATCTTAAATAAACAGTTGGTTCCCTTCAAACCTGTTTGACCAACTAGCTACAGTTGGTTCCCTTCAAACCTGTTTGACCAACTAGCTACAGTTGGTTCCCTTCAAACCTGTTTGACCAACTAGCTACAGTTGGTTCCCTTCAAACCTGTTTGACCAACTAGCTACAGTTGGTTCCCTTCAAACCTGTTTGACCAACTAGCTACAGTTGGTTCCCTTCAAACCTGTTTGACCAACTAGCTACAGTTGGTTCCCTTCAAACCTGTTTGACCAACTAGCTACAGTTGGTTCCCTTCAAACCTGTTTGACCAACTAGCTACAGTTGGTTCCCTTCAAACCTGTTTGACCAACTAGCTACAGTTGGTTCCCTTCAAACCTGTTTGACCAACTACCTACAGTTGGTTCCCTTCAAACCTGTTTGACCAACTAGCTACAGTTGGTTCCCTTCAAACCTGTTTGACCAACTAGCTACAGTTGGTTCCCTTCAAACCTGTTTGACCAACTAGCTACAGTTGGTTCCCTTCAAACCTGTTTGACCAACTACCTACAGTTGGTTCCCTTCAAACCTGTTTGACCAACTAGCTACAGTTGGTTCCCTTCAAACCTGTTTGACCAACTACCTACAGTTGGTTCCCTTCAAACCTGTTTGACCAACTACCTACAGTTGGTTCCCTTCAAACCTGTTTGACCAACTAGCTACAGTTGGTTCCCTTCAAACCTGTTTGACCAACTAGCTACAGTTGGTTCCCTTCAAACCTGTTTGACCAACTAGCTACAGTTGGTTCCCTTCAAACCTGTTTGACCAACTAGCTACAGTTGGTTCCCTTCAAACCTGTTTGACCAACTACCTACAGTTGGTTCCCTTCAAACCTGTTGGACCAACTACCTACAGTTGGTTCCCTTCAAACCTGTTTGACCAACTAGCTACAGTTGGTTCCCTTCAAACCTGTTTGACCAACTAGCTACAGTTGGTTCCCTTCAAACCTGTTTGACCAACTAGCTACAGTTGGTTCCCTTCAAACCTGTTTGACCAACTAGCTACAGTTGGTTCCCTTCAAACCTGTTTGACCAACTAGCTACAGTTGGTTCCCTTCAAACCTGTTTGACCAACTAGCTACAGTTGGTTCCCTTCAAACCTGTTTGACCAACTACCTACAGTTGGTTCCCTTCAAACCTGTTTGACCAACTAGCTACAGTTGGTTCCCTTCAAACCTGTTTGACCAACTACCTACAGTTGGTTCCCTTCAAACCTGTTTGACCAACTAGCTACAGTTGGTTCCCTTCAAACCTGTTTGACCAACTAGCTACAGTTGGTTCCCTTCAAACCTGTTTGACCAACTAGCTACAGTTGGTTCCCTTAAAACCTGTTTGACCAACTACCTACAGTTGGTTCCCTTCAAACCTGTTTGACCAACTAGCTACAGTTGGTTCCCTTCAAACCTGTTTGACCAACTAGCTACAGTTGGTTCCCTTCAAACCTGTTTGACCAACTAGCTACAGTTGGTTCCCTTCAAACCTGTTTGACCAACTAGCTACAGTTGGTTCCCTTCAAACCTGTTTGACCAACTAGCTACAGTTGGTTCCCTTCAAACCTGTTTGACCAACTAGCTACAGTTGGTTCCCTTCAAACCTGTTTGACCAACTAGCTACAGTTGGTTCCCTTCAAACCTGTTTGACCAACTAGCTACAGTTGGTTCCCTTCAAAACTGTTTGACCAACTAGCTACAGTTGGTTCCCTTCAAACCTGTTTGACCAACTAGCTACAGTTGTTTCCCTTCAAACCTGTTTGACCAACTACCTACAGTTGGTTCCCTTCAAACCTGTTTGACCAACTAGCTACAGTTGGTTCCCTTCAAACCTGTTTGACCAACTACCTACAGTTGGTTCCCTTCAAACCTGTTTGACCAACTAGCTACAGTTGGTTCCCTTAAAACCTGTTTGACCAACTACCTACAGTTGGTTCCCTTCAAACCTGTTTGACCAACTAGCTACAGTTGGTTCCCTTCAAACCTGTTTGACCAACTAGCTACAGTTGGTTCCCTTCAAACCTGTTTGACCAACTAGCTACAGTTGGTTCCCTTCAAACCTGTTTGACCAACTAGCTACAGTTGGTTCCCTTCAAACCTGTTTGACCAACTAGCTACAGTTGGTTCCCTTCAAACCTGTTTGACCAACTAGCTACAGTTGGTTCCCTTCAAACCTGTTTGACCAACTAGCTACAGTTGGTTCCCTTAAAACCTGTTTGACCAACTACCTACAGTTGGTTCCCTTCAAACCTGTTTGACCAACTAGCTACAGTTGGTTCCCTTCAAACCTGTTTGACCAACTAGCTACAGTTGGTTCCCTTCAAACCTGTTTGACCAACTAGCTACAGTTGGTTCCCTTCAAACCTGTTTGACCAACTAGCTACAGTTGGTTCCCTTCAAACCTGTTTGACCAACTAGCTACAGTTGGTTCCCTTCAAACCTGTTTGACCAACTAGCTACAGTTGGTTCCCTTCAAACCTGTTTGACCAACTAGCTACAGTTGGTTCCCTTCAAACCTGTTTGACCAACTAGCTACAGTTGGTTCCCTTCAAACCTGTTTGACCAACTAGCTACAGTTGGTTCCCTTCAAACCTGTTTGACCAACTACCTACAGTTGGTTCCCTTCAAACCTGTTTGACCAACTAGCTACAGTTGGTTCCCTTCAAACCTGTTTGACCAACTAGCTACAGTTGGTTCCCTTCAAACCTGTTTGACCAACTACCTACAGTTGGTTCCCTTCAAACCTGTTTGACCAACTAGCTACAGTTGGTTCCCTTCAAACCTGTTTGACCAACTAGCTACAGTTGGTTCCCTTCAAACCTGTTTGACCAACTAGCTACAGTTGGTTCCCTTCAAACCTGTTTGACCAACTACCTACAGTTGGTTCCCTTCAAACCTGTTTGACCAACTACCTACAGTTGGTTCCCTTCAAACCTGTTTGACCAACTAGCTAAAGTGTAACCATTACCTTGTAGAGTAACCCCAGGTACATCACACCCACCACTAGCTAAAATGTGACCATTACCTTGTAGAGTAACCCCAGGTACATCACACCCACCACTAGCTAAAATGTAACCATTACCTTGTAGAGTAACCCCAGGCACATCACACCCACCACTAGCTAAAATGTAACCATTACCTTGTAGAGTAACCCCAGGTACATCACACCCACCACTAGCTAAAGTGTAACCATTACCTTGTAGAGTAACCCCAGGTACATCACACCCACCACTAGCTAAAATGTAACCATTACCTTGTAGAGTAACCCCAGGCACATCACACCCACCACTAGCTAAAATGTAACCATTACCTTGTAGAGTAACCCCAGGTACATCACACCCACCACTAGCTAAAATGTAACCATTACCTTGTAGAGTAACCCCAGGTACATCACACCCACCACTAGCTAAAGTGTAACCATTACCTTGTAGAGTAACCCCAGGTACCCACCACTAGCTAAAATGTAACCATTACCTTGTAGAGTAACCCCAGGTACATCACACCCAAGAGTAAGACGAGCCATGGGGGGGACGGGGGACAAGACAGCGTGTACGTCCATAACGAGGCGGGATCCTGGAGTCCTGGGGTAGGTCAAGTCATCTGTTTTAAGTCATATTGCTGTGTCTAGTCTACAGCCATATAGCTGTGTCTAGTCTACAGCCATATTGTTGTGTCTGTCTAGTCTCCAGCCATATTGCTGTGTCTTGTCTCCAGCCATATTGCTGTGTCTAGTCTACAGCCATATTGCTGTGTATAGTCTACAGCCATATTGCTGTGTATAGTCTACAGCCATATTGCTGTGTCTAGTCTACAGCCATATTGCTGTGTCCAGTCTCCAGCCATATGTCTGTGTCTAGTCTACAGCCATATTGCTGTGTATTGTCTACAGCCATATTGCTATGTCTAATCTCCATCCATATTGCTGTGTATAGTCTACAGCCATATTGCTGTGTCTAGTCTACAGCCATATTGCTGTGTCTAGTCTCCAGCCATATTCCTGTGTCTAGTCTACAGCCATATTGCTGTGTCTAATCTACAGCCATATTGTAGTGTGTCTAGTCTACAGCCATATTACTGTGTCTAGTCCACAGTCATATTGTTGTGTCTAGTCTCCAGCCATATTGCTGTGTCTAGTCTACAGCCATATTGTTGTGTCTAGTCTACAGCTATATTGCTGTGTCTAGTCTCCAGCCATATTGCTGTGTCTGTCTAGTCTCCAGCCATATTGCTGTGTCTAGTCTACAGCCATATTGCTGTGTCTAGTCTCCAGCCATATTGCTGTGTCTGTCTAGTCTCCAGCCATATTGTTGTGTCTAGTCTACAGCCATATTGCTGTGTCTAGTCTCCAGCCATATTGCTGTGTCTGTCTAGTCTCCAGCCATATTGCTGTGTCTAGTCTACAGCCATATTGCTGTGTATAGTCTCCAGCCATATTGCTGTGTCTAGTCTCCAGCCATATTGCTGTGTCTGTCTAGTCTCCAGCCATATTGCTGTGTCTAGTCTACAGCCATATTGCTGTGTCTAGTCTCCAGCCATATTGCTGTGTCTGTCTAGTCTCCAGCCATATTGCTGTGTCTAGTCTACAGCCATATTGCTGTGTATAGTCTCCAGCCATATTGCTGTGTATAGTCTCCAGCCATATTGCTGTGTATAGTCCACAGCCATATTCCTGGAGCAAGACATCATCAACAAACAGCGCCATGAGATCCAGATCCTGATGGAAGAGCTGGGCACCAGAGACCAGGAGCTCAACGACCTGGTGGCCTCACACCAGCGCCAGGTACAGGCATGGGAGGTGGAGCGCGACAAGTTCCAGATGCTACAGTCACGGCTCAACAGTTATCAAGGTCAGCTCACTCTCACTTGAAGGTCACTGTTTTATGGGGCGTAATCCTTACATGGGGCATAATCCTTACATGGGGCATAATCCTTACATGGGGCATAATCTTTACATGGGGCATAATCCTTACATGGGGCATAATCTCTCAGATTTAATATTACCCTGTTCATACCTATTCTATATGGTCAGGGCCCCCACATTTTGGGTTGTCCTTCTATTCTATATGGTCAGGGCCCCCACATTTTGGGTTGTCCTTCTATTCTATATGGTCAGGGCCCCCACATTTTGGGTTGTCCTTCTATTCTATATGGTCAGGGCCCCCACATTTTGGGTTGTCCTTCTATTCTACGTGGTCCGGGCCACCAGATTTTGATGTTAGTAATAAAATTCTGTAGAAATAGAGTACCTGTAATACTTTGACTATTTTTATCAGTAATTCTACACATTGTGGTATTCAGTAACCAAAATATTCTCATCTTTGCAAGCACTGGTAGGAATACGTAGTTGGCTGGCTGCATCAATATAGACAGGATTCAATACTTGGGTGGCTGCCAATGTTTAGCTGCTTATTTCTTTATTCCAACATAAAATGTGATTCACAGCAACTCAGTTCAGTAGCAAGCATGATTTGTCTTGTATATGAACGATTAGATTTGTCTTGTATGTGAACAATTAGATTTGTCTTGTATGTGAACAAATATTTTTCCCTTAATTAGATGAATTAATCAGCAATGACCAGCAGCTGAAAGAAACATTGGCGGAAATGTCCCGAGTCAACGAGCAGAGGGAGGCGGACGCCAAAGAATTTAAAAGGACTCAGAATGAAATGGAGAAACTGGCTGAGAGAATCAAGGAGAACTCCCATTACATCAAGGAGATGGAGGTTTCTTTACTCACGATTTATACCCGTATTATCTGTGGCAGGATAGGGCCCTGGGGGGGAGGGGGGGAGGTCCAGGTACATGCTTAGATACTGTCCAACTTTCAATATTTGCTCATCTTAAATTATGTAAATATGCTTTACATTTTATATCTATCTATCTATCTATATCTATATATATATATATATATATATATATATATATATATATATATATATATATATATATATATATATATATATATAAAGGTATATTGAAATTAATATATTGAGATTAACTAAAGAAATCAAATAAAATTGGTTTTTATTGGTTAAAATGTAATAATTGTAAATCTCTCTTAAATTAATATTTATTGTTTAAAGTAATATATTATTTTCCGTAAATATTTTTGTGTAAAAAGTTCCAGAATAAATCACTGAATGCTACTATCAAAGATTTGATGGCAGAACGTAAATCTTGGGAAGAAAGAGAAGCCGAGCTACTAAAAGATATGGATGAAAAGGTGAGGACAACCAGTTGATCCTAATATATGCTTAATGCTTGATAGAACTAAAGTTTAGCATGAATACTTGGCTAGAACTTTGACTTGATAGAACTAAAGTTTAGCTTGAATACTTGGCTAGAACTTTGATTTCATAGAACTCAAGTTTAGCATGAATACTTGTCTAGAACTTTGATTTCATAGAACTAAAGTTTAGCACGAATACTTGGCTAGAACTTTGACTTGATAGAACTAAAGTTTAGCATGAATACTTGGCTAGAACTTTGACTTGATAGAACTAAAGTTTAGCATGAATACTTGGCTAGAACTTTGACTTGATAGAACTAAAGTTTAGCTTGAATACTTGGCTAGAACTTTGATTTCATAGAACTCAAGTTTAGCATGAATACTTGTCTAGAACTTTGATTTCATAGAACTAAAGTTTAGCATGAATACTTGTCTAGAACTTTGACTTGATAGAACTAAAGTTTAGCATGAATACTTGGCTAGAACTTTGACTTGATAGAACTAAAGTTTAGCACGAATACTTGGCTAGAACTTTGACTTGATAGAACTAAAGTTTAGCATGAATACTTGGCTAGAACTTTGACTTGATAGAACTAAAGTTTAGCATGAATACTTGGCTAGAACTTTGATTTCATAGAACTCAAGTTTAGCATGAATACTTGGCTAGAAGATTGTAGGAAAAAAAGTCACAGGAAAAAAAAACACAGGAAAAAAAAACACAGAAAAAAAGTCACAGGAAAAAAAGTCACAGGAAAAAAAGTCTCAAGAAAAAAAGTCACAAATATATATTTTCATGGGATTTGTTAATACTTTTATGTATTAAATATTCAGAGAGTGCAAATTAACTTAGGATTAATTAAATGTAATGTAATGTGTGTAGGTTGTATACGTATAGTAATTTTTATAATTCATCTAAAAATATTTAGTATGAATTATGTAGATTGTAATTATGCTAAACATAATATTTATAGCATTTAATAGAATGTCCACGGTTTTCATCGTGTTTTTTTTAAAATTAAATTACCGTGAAATGGTAAGGTCATCTGAATTACTGCCCTAAACTCATCGCAACAATAGTTATACTTAGTTCAACCACCTTTACTGCCCACATTTATCACGCTCATTACATAACAAAACTTAGGATCAAAACAGAGAGCCGACAAGGTTCAAAGGCTGTCATTGACACAAAACGTCAACAACACAAAATATGTTCGGACAATGCCGACTGAGGAGAGGCCGACCATAGAATAGCCTACAGCAAAACCTATGCAAAACACAATGATGTGCCTACATTTCTTTTATAGTTAACTTTTCTACCGCGTATGTAACTAAATTTGTAACAAAAGTTAAGATTGTTGTGTAAATTATCTTAGAGTATTTTTACTTACAATTTGTATAAACCATAATGCTTTTAACGTCTATAAATAATTTAAGCTATCAAAAAATACAACCCACAACAATAAACATACACAATTTTACAATTCTTAACAAATAAATCAAAATATTTCTAAAAAGATTTGTGTGACTTTTTTTCTGTGACTTTATTTCTGTGACTTTTTTTCCGATAAAATTTTTCCATTGTGACTTTTTTTCCGTGACTTTTTTTCCTAGCAAAAACTGTGACTTTTTTTCTGTGTTTTTTTTCCTGTGACTTTTTTTCCGTTTACCGGCTAGAACTTTGATTTCATAGAACTAAAGTTTAGCATGAATACTTGGCTAGAACTTTGATTTCATAGAACTAAAGTTTAGCATGAATACTTGTCTAGAACTTTGACTTGATAGAACTAAAGTTTAGCACGAATACTTGGCTAGAACTTTGACTTGATAGAACTAAAGTTTAGCATGAATTCTTGACTAGAACTTTGATTTCATAGAACTAAAGTTTAGCACGAATACTTGGCTAGAACTTTGATTTCATAGAACTAAAGTAGCTTGAATACTTGTCTAGAACTTTGACTTGATAGAACTCAAGTTTAGCATGAATACTTGGCTAGAACTTTGACTTGATAGAACTAAAGTTTAGCATGAATACTTGGCTAGAACTTTGATTTCATAGAACTAAAGTTTAGCATGAATACTTGGCTAGAACTTTGATTTCATAGAACTCAAGTTTAGCTTGAATACTTGGCTAGAACTTTGATTTCATAGAACTAAAGTTTAGCATGAATACTTGGCTAGAACTTTGATTTCATAGAACTAAAGTTTAGCATGAATACTTGGCTAGAACTTTGATTTCATAGAACTAAAGTTTAGCATGAATACTTGGCTAGAACTTTGATTTCATAGAACTAAAGTTTAGCATGAATACTTGGCTAGAATTTTGATTTCATAGAACTAAAGTTTAGCATGAATACTTGGCTAGAACTTGACTTGATAGAACTCAAGTTTAGCATGAATACTTGGCTAGAACTTTGATTTCATAGAACTAAAGTTTAGCTTGAATACTTGGCTAGAACTTTGATTTCATAGAACTAAAGTTTAGCATGAATACTTGGCTAGAACTTTGATTTCATAGAACTAAAGTTTAGCACGAATACTTGGCTAGAACTTTGACTTGATAGAACTAAAGTTAAGCATGAATACTTGGCTAGAACTTGACTTGCTTGTTCAGCTCATATTGGCCACTCATGTTGACCACTGTCTATCTGACACTGACCACTGTCTATCTGACACTAACCACTGTTTATGTGACACTAACCACTGTTTATGTGACACTAACCACTGTTTATGTGACACTGACAGCTGTCTGACACTGACCACTGTCTATCTGACACTGACCACTGTCTATCTGACACTGACCACTGTCTATCTGACACTGACCACTGTCTATCTGACACTGACCACTGTCTATCTGACACTGACAGCTGTCTGACACTGACCACTGTCTAGGTGACACTGACCACTGTCCATCTGACACTGACCACTGTCTATCTGACACTGACCACTGTCTATCTGACCACTGTCCATCTGACACTGACCACTGTCTATCTGATACTGACCACTGTCCACCTGACACTGACTGCTGTCTGACACTGACCACTGTCCATCTGACACTGACCTCTGTTGCAGGACTGCCAGCTGTCAGAGAGACGAGCTGAGTGGAAGAATATGAAGGACCACATTGAGTTCCTGCAGGCCAGGTGTGATGAGCTGGAAGAAAAAAACCTCAACCTCTCCACGGAGGCCGGCACCTGGAAGAAAAAATACTGCAACGCTAAGGATGACGCTGACAAACTGTTTGGTAAGGTGGGCAGATTAAAGTGGGCAGACCAATTGATTGGTAAAGCTAATGTGGGAAGATTATAGTGGGCAGATTATAGTGGGCAGACCAATTGATTGGTAAAGCTAATGTGGGCAGATTATAGTGGGCAGATTTAAGTGGGCAGATTATAGTGGGCAGACCAATTGATTGGTAAAGCTAATGTGGGCAGATTAAAGTCGATTCAATATTCTGTGCTAACAAGACTGACTTATGTCCTGATGTCTAGAGGAAGTGACAATCAAAGAAGAGAACATTCAGAAGATGACACAGCAACTCCACGAGTCTCTGCAGCAGGCCATAGCTCTACAGAAAGCTCTCTTCACAAGTTGTACGTCTTTTTATTCTCATCACCAGTTGTACGTCTTTTTATTCTCATCATCTTGTACGTCTTTTTATTCTCATCATCTTGTACGTCTTTTTATTCTCATCACAAGTTGTACGTCTTTTTATTCTCATCACCAGTTGTACGTCTTTTTATTCTCATCACCAGTTGTACGTCTTTTTATTCTCATCACAAGTTGTACGTCTTTTTATTCTCATCAACTTGTACGTCTTTTTATTCTCTTCACAAGTTGTACGTCTTTTTATTCTCATCACCAGTTGTACGTCTTTTTGTTCTCATCACCAGTTGTACGTCTTTTTATTCTCATCATCTTGTACGTCTTTTTATTCTCATCATCTTGTACGTCTTTTTATTCTCATCACAAGTTGTACGTCTTTTTATTCTCATCACCAGTTGTACATCTTTTTATTCTCATCACAAGTTGTACGTCTTTTTATTCTCATCACCTTTTGTACATCTTTTTATTCTCATCATCTTGTACGTCTTTTTATTCTCATCACAAGTTGTACGTCTTTTTATTCTCATCACCAGTTGTACGTCTTTTTATTCTCATCACAAGTTGTACGTCTTTTTATTCTCATCACCTTTTGTACATCTTTTTATTCTCATCACCAGTTGTACGTCTTTTTATTCTCATCACCAGTTGTACGTCTTTTTATTCTCATCACAAGTTGTATGTCTTTTTATTCTCATCACCAGTTGTACATCTTTTTATTTTCATCACAAGTTGTACATCTTTTTATTCTCATCATCTTGTACGTCTTTTTATTCTCATCACCAGTTGTACGTCTTTTTATTCTCATCAACTTGTATGTCTTTTTATTCTCATCACCAGTTGTACGTCTTTTTATTCTCTTCACCAGTTGTACGTCTTTTTATTCTCATCACAAGTTGTTCGTCTTGTTATTCTCATCACCAGTTGTACATCTTTTTATACTCATCACAAGTTGTACGGCTTTTTATTCTCATCATCTTGTACGTCTTTTTATTCTCATCACCAGTTGTACGTCTTTTTATTCTCATCAACTTGTACGTCTTTTTATTCTCATCACCAGTTGTACGTCTTTTTATTCTCTTCACAAGTGGTACGTCTTTTTATTCTCATCACCAGTTGTACGTCTTTTTATTCTCATCACCAGTTGTACATCTTTTTATTCTCATCACAAGTTGTACGTCTTTTTATTCTCATCACAAGTTGTAGGTCTTTTTATTCTCATCACCAGTTGTACATCTTTTTATTCTCATCACAAGTTGTAGGTCTTTTTATTCTCATCACCAGTTGTACATCTTTTTATTCTCATCACAAGTTGTACGTCTTTTTATTCTCATCATCTTGTACGTCTTTTTATTCTCTTCACAAGTGGTACGTCTTTTTATTCTCATCACCAGTTGTACTTCTTTTTATTCTCTTCACAAGTGGTACGTCTTTTTATTCTCATCACCAGTTGTACATCTTTTTATTCTCATCATCTTGTACGTCTTTTTATTCTCATCACCAGTTGTACATCTTTTTATTCACATCAACTTGTACGTCTTTTTATTCTCTTCACAAGTTGTACGTCTTTTTATTCTCATCACAAGTGGTACGTCTTTTTATTCTCATCACCAGTTGTACGTCTTTTTATTCTCATCATCTTGTACATCTTTTTATTCTCTTCAAAAGTGGTAAGTCTTTTTATTCTCATTACCAGTTGTACGTCTTTTTATTCTCATCACCAGTTGTAAGTCTTTTTATTCTCGACACAAATTGTATGTCTTTTTACATACATACATGTTTTGCTTTTTAATTCAAAATTTCAGAACGAACTTTTTCAACTATAGATAATAAAAATTTTACTTTTTTTTTCTTTATTGTAATAGAAGTAGAAGTTTATATGTAAACTCTGAAAAAGGAAACATTCAAACATTTAAAAACATTCTAATTCAAACATTTAAAAACATTCTAATTTAAACATTTAAAAACATTCTAATTCAAGCATTTAAAAACATTCTAATTCAAACATTTAAAAACATTCTAATTCAAACATTTAAAAACATTCTAATTCAAACATTTAAAAACATTCTAATTCAAGCATTTAAAAACATTCTAATTCAAACATTTAAATCTAATTCAAACATTTAAAAACATTCTAATTCAAACATTAAAAAACATTCTAATTCAAACATTTAAAAACATTCTAATTCAAGCATTTAAAAACATTCTAATTCAAACATTTAAAAACATTCTAATTCAAACATTTAAAAACATTCTAATTCAAGCATTTAAAAACATTCTAATTCAAACATTTAAAAACATTCTTATTCAAACATTTAAAAACATTATAATTCAAACATTTAAAAACATTCTAATTCAAGCATTTAAAAACATTCTAATTTAAACATTTAAAAACATTCTAATTCAAACATTTAAAAACATTCTAATTCAAGCATTTAAAAACATTCTAATTCAAGCATTTAAAAACATTATAATTCAAACATTTAATAACTTCTTCACCTGATGAAATATTTGAACATTTAAAAACATTCTAATTCAAACATTTAAAAACTTCTTCACCTAATGAAATATTTAAACATTTAAAAACATTCTAATTCAAACATTTTAAAATGTTCTAATTCAAACACTTAAAAACGTTCTATATCTGCTGTGGATTTTATAAACTCCTCTACTGGTGAAAGTTTTCTATTTAAATATTTTCAAATGGTGTAAGTTAACAGGTGAAAGTTTACTAACATTTTCAAATGGTGTAAATTTACTGGTGAAAGTTTACTAACATTTTCAAATGGTGTAAATTTACTGGTGAAAGTTTACTAACATTTTCAAATGGTGTAAATTTACTGGTGAAAGTTTACTAACATTTTCAAATGGTGTAAATTTACAGGTGAAAGTTTACTAACATTTTCAAATGGTGTAAATTTACAGGTGAAAGTTTACTAACATTTTCAAATGGTGTTACAGGTGAAAGGGAGAAGTGTAAGGAAGAGGTGATGTACTCACTGAGAAAACAACACAAAAGAACGATGCAGGAGCTTCAAAATATTCGCGAGGTATTTCGTTTGCGTTGTTCTTTTTACATGACCCTCATCTAATAGAGAAATCACTATAGATACATAACCTTAACCAGCTTGTTATGTTGTTATATTTTGTATGACAACAAGCTAAAATCCACTCATGCACACATTGAAGGACTTTTTAGACCAGATGGTCCATAGCAACACATTGAAGTATTTATCTGTTTCTAGAGATTGTTTTGTCAGCCTTTACTTGAATAGTTTATTGTGTATTCTTGAAAATGTTCCAAGGACATGGCATACAATTTGTGTAGGTTCAGACACTTGACAGCAATACAAATTTTTAACCCTAGCCCTTTGCTACTGCTCTCCTATTCCCAAAATTGGCTTGCCAGTCAATGTCTTTGTGGAGCTGACACAATCATTGTTAGCTGTGTAATGACACAATCATTGTTAGCTGTGTAATGACACAATCATTGTTAGCTGTGTAATGACACAATCATTGTTAGCTGTGTAATGACACAATCATTGTTAGCTGTGTAATGACAAGTGTAATCAATTATCTGTAGCTATATGATCGACAAAACCGTGACTTGACGTTGTACCACCTGAGTGTACGTGAAGCTCACGAGACCAAGCAGAAGGAAACTGAGGAAAATCAAAGACAGAAAGACGAGAAAAAAAGCTGGGTCAGCGTGGAGGAAGAAAAAGTGAAACGGGAAGAAAAGTATCGGAGAGATAAAAATATGAGGTAACTTTAGAGGAGAGATAAAAATATGAGGTAAGTTTAGAGTAGAGGATAGATAAAAATATGAGGTAACTTTAGAGGAGAGATAAAAATATGAGGTAGCTTTAGAGGAGAGATAAAAATATAAGGTAACTTTAGAGGAGGGATAAAAATATAAGGTAACTTTAGAGGAGAGATAAAAATATAATGTAACTTTATAGGAGAGATAAAAATATAAGTTAACTTTATAGGAGAGATAAAAATATGAGGTAACTTTAGAGGAGAGATAAAAATATGAGGTAACTTTAGAGGAGAGATAAAAATATGAGGTAACTTTAGAGGAGAGATAAAAATATAAGGTAACTTTATAGGAGAGATAAAAATATGAGGTAAGTTTAGAGTAGAGGATAGATAAAAATATGAGGTAACTTTAGAGGAGAGATAAAAATATAAGGTAACTTTAGAGGAGAGATAAAAATATGAGGTAAGTTTAGAGTAGAGGATAGATAAAAATATGAGGTAACTTTAGAGGAGAGATAAAAATATAAGGTAACTTTATAGGAGAGATAAAAATATGAGGTAACTTTAGAGGAGAGATAAAAATATGAGGTAACTTTAGAGGAGAGATAAAAATATGAGGTAACTTTAGAGGAGAGATAAAAATATGAGGTAACTTTAGAGGAGAGATAAAAATATAAGGTAACTTTAGAGGAGAGATAAAAATATGAGGTAAATTTACAGGAGAGGTAAAAAAAATTGAGGTAACGTTAGAGGAGAGAAAAAAATGTGAGGCAACTTTAGAGGAGAGATAAAAATATGAGGTAACTTTTCCCAAGCTCCCACACATTTCCTCTAGCCCCCACACATTTCCTCTACCCACCAGCCCCCACACATTTCCACCAGCCCCCACACATTTCCTCTACCCACCAGCCCCCACACATTTCCTCTAGCCCCCACACATTTCCTCTACCCACCAGCCCCCACACATTTCCACCAGCCCCCACACATTTCCTCTACCCACCAGCCCCCACACATTTCCTCTACCCACCAGCCCCCACACATTTCCTCTACCCACCAGCTCCCACACATTTCCTCTACCCACCAGCTCCCACACATTTCCTCTACCCACCAGCTCCCACACATTTCCTCTACCCACCAGCTCCCACACATTTCCTCTACCCACCAGCTCCCACACATTTCCTCTACCCACCAGCTCCCACACATTTCCTCTACCCACCAGCCCCCACACATTTCCTCTACCCACCAGCTCCCACACATTTCCTCTACCCACCAGCTCCCACACATTTCCTCTACCCACCAGCTCCCACACATTTCCTCTACCCACCAGCTCCCACACATTTCCTCTACCCACCAGCTCCCACACATTTCCACCAGCCCCCACACATTTCCTCTACCCACCAGCTCCCACACATTTCCTCTACCCACCAGCTCCCACACATTTCCTCTACCCACCAGCTCCCACACATTTCCACCAGCCCCCACACATTTCCTCTACCCACCAGCTCCCACACATTTCCTCTACCCACCAGCCCCCACACATTTCCTCTACCCACCAGCTCCCACAAAGATAGACTGGGCCCCCAGGAGAGTGAGTGCAGCTACCTGTTGAAGCAGGGGAGGGGCCAGCTGGGAAGTGACACGCAGCTGGACGTGCAGACGGAGAGGTCAGGAGAGTTGTCCATCTCTGCTTGCCACACGGTGCGCTGTCACAACGTTGCCACCATCACCAGCAGCACCACTCAGCTGTCAGATGACAGTCAGCAGGGAAGGTAACTCATCATTAATTTTTTTAGATTTTTGGCTAGGCCAGTTACTAGGAATAGTTCGTTCATGGTATAAAAATGAAACAATTTAATTGTCAACTATTTACTACATAGAAACAAAGGAATTAGTAATGCTTTTTTTACAAATTGTTTTTTTATTTTAAACATTTGTTAAACTTTTGTTATCAGCTCAGTTTGGTTTACAAAAGAAAATTGTATTTCATAGTTTTTAAAAGTACAAATGTATATAATACAGCTTGCTATTTAATAATCAAATGACTTTTTAGTCTACAAATAAAACAGAATTTTAAAAATACATTTTTAAAGTATTCATTACATAATACAGCTTGATATTTCATAATCAAGTGCAAAGAAAGAAAGATTTTGATATCAAATGCAAAGAAAGAAAGATTTTGATATCAAATGCAAAGAAAGAAAGATTTTGATATCAAATGCAAAGAAAGAAAAATTTTGATATCAAATGCAAAGAAAGAAAAATTTTGATATCAAATGCAAAGAAAGAAAAATTTTGATATCAAATGCAAAGAAAGAAAAATTTTGATATCAAATGCAAAGAAAGAAAAATTTTGATATCAAATGCAAAGAAAGAAAAATTTTGATATCAAATGCAAAGAAAGAAAGATTTTGATATCAAATGCAAAGAAAGAAAAATTTTGATATCAAATGCAAAGAAAGAAAAATTTTGATCACACATGGTAGTCACTCACAGGGGAAATTACCGCGAATAAAAAATGTCTAGTTGTAGTCATCAAAATAAAAATGTCTAGTTGTAGTCATCAAAATAAAAATGTCTAGTTGTAGTCATCAAAATAAAAATGTCTAGTTGTAGTCATCAGAATAAAAATGCCTAGTTGTAGTCATCAAAAGCTGAAGTAGATATTTCTTGACAAAAAAGGGGGATTTTTCAAAGATTTATTTAACAAAGAAAGGTAGGGAAAATAGAGAATTAAAAATGACCGAGTGTATAAATTTTCATATTGATTTAGCCACAAAAGACTTAACTCTGTTCATTGAAAATTACATAATCTTATTCTTACCCTTAAAACAGTAAAAAATGATTGAATTAAATGCATTTACTCTACCATTGTTAATATTTATCATATTTGTTCCACAAGTCTGAGAGAAAATAAGTTTGACATTGAATAGTTTAACATTTGTTTAGCAATGTGAACATATGCAATATTTTCTTCTTATTCTTTTGTCAAATATGCAAACAGACATAAACTTTGTAGGCAGTACATTATAGTCCACAGTCTTTAATTTGTACTAAGGCAGTGTGATGCAAGCAAGGCATGGCAATTTTGGTCTCCATTTAACCTGCATTCCAGTTACTTACATGATAAATAAGCCAATTATTAGATAGGAAGCCAGTTATTTCTAGGATTTGTGATGTATTTCTTTTTTTTAAATTACTTTGGTTCCCGAAAACTGTTTTGAAGCATTGGAAGCCATACATAGCAGTAACACATTTTTTTATTTCTGCAGTTTATCAGGTCCTTTATCCTTTTAGAATAAAGAAAGTGGCGTTATTTAGTTATTTTAAAAAAGTACTTTTTAATTTTTGTTATTGTTTCTTGATGTTATGCTAGTATATTTCTTTATGTTGTACCAGTATATTTCAGTATGTTTCTTGATGTTGTATCAGTATGTTTCTTGATGTTGTACCGGTATATTTCATTGTTGTACCAGTATGTTTCTTGATGTTGTACCGGTATATTTCATTGTTGTACCAGTATGTTTCTTGATGTTGTATCAGTATGTTTCTTGATGTTGTACCGGTATATTTCATTGTTGTACCAGTATGTTTCTTGATGTTTACCAGTATGTTTCTTGATATTGTATCGGTATATTTCTTGATGTTGTACCGGTATGTTTCTTGATGTTGTACCGGTATGTTTCTGTTCTTGCTTGTGTGGTACAGATCTCGAGGCAGGAACTGCCTGTCCTCCAGCTATGCTGAGAACATCTCTAGAAACGCCACAGACAAACGTTGCAGCTCAGACTCACGCTCCACCTCCAGCCAGAAGCCAAAGAAGAAAGTGACGCGCTCCAGGACCACCTCCCCCATCTTGACTCGCAAATGCAGCCCACAGAAGGACAAGCCTGTCGGGCAGAAGGCCGTTGCCAGTAAAAGTTGTCAGCGTCCGGAATCATCTTCTGACGCCAGCCACCTGACATCTCCCTCTAAATTTGACGATGATTTGACGCCAGCTGACAGTGATGGCATGTGCCATGAACTCAAGCGAGGTGATTGTATTTTTAAGAAATAGAACAAGTGTTACTATGGTAACTGATTCCATCTCTGGTTGTTGTGTTGTTCTAAGGATGTCTGACCTAAGATGACATTGTTTCTAAATTCTAAATTCATTTTAACATTTTTTTAATCTTAATCTTCTTTAAAATGTACCCACAGATATCAGCCATATTGGGAAAGAGAATTTTAGCAAGCAGCAGTCTAAAAGTTCGTCCAACTCATGGCGTAAATCAGCCTTATCCGACCCCAACAAACCCTCCTTCAAAAGCTTGTCAAACTTGTGGGATGCCCCGGCCAACCCCAAGAGGAGCAGCTTTCTTAAAAAGGACAGGGTGGAGAAGAGAATCAGCTTCAGTGCTGAAGATGAAGACACCCAAAACTCCCCCGGGGGTGGGGTAGAAAAGGTTTCCTCTGATGTGGCCAGAAGGGTCGAGGACTCTGGGTATGGAACAGCAAGGAACCCCTCCCCCCCACCCACCAAGTCACCAGCTACAAGCCCCAGTCATGAGCCACCTGTGTCCCCTTCTTACATACACAAATACAGCCAGGGCAAAAAAAACTCTGATCACAAACATTCAAACCAAGATGGAGTCGTACACACCTCCTCGTCTATAGCCAAATACAGTGACAGCAATAAACCCTCTGATCACAAACATTCACACCAAGATGGAGTCGTACACACCTCCTCGTCTATAGCCAAATACAGTGATGGCAATAAACCCTCTGATCACAAACATTCACACCAAGATGGAGTCGTACACACCTCCTCGTCTATAGCCAAATACAGTGACAGCAATAAACCCTCTGATCACAAACATTCAAACCAAGATGGAGTCGTACACACCTCCTCGTCTATAGCCAAATACAGTGACAGCAATAAACCCTCTGATCACAAACATTCACACCAAGATGGAGTCGTACACACCTCCTCGTCTATAGCCAAATACAGTGACCGCAATAAACCCTCTGATCACAAACATTCACACCAAGATGGAGTCGTACACACCTCCTCGTCTATACTCAAATACAGTGACGGCATTAAAACTTCTGATCACAAACATTCTAATCAAGATGGAGACATAAACAGTTCTCCATCTTACATCACCAACTACAGCGAGGGCATTAAAACTTCTGATCACAAACGTTCAAACCAAGATGGAGACATAAATACATCCCCATCTTACATCCCCAATTACAGCGAGGGCAACATAACATCGCGTCAAGATGTCCGCCAACACTCTTCCCCATCTACAACAAGAAAACTGCAGGGTCTTGCAGGGCGAAGGTCACCCTGTGCAAAATCTAAAAGTCCCAGTCAAGATGGTTCACTCCGCAAATCATCTACAGAGATAAAAAAGAGAACTTGCTGTGTGTGCAAAGAGAACCGCTCGCCCAAGGAGAGAAAGAAACAAGCCAGGTGCCCCGCCCACCGCTGCCAGTGCCATGCCAAAAGTTCCAACAGTGACGAGCAATCAGCCCCTGATAGGGAAATTAGTTTGTGCCTGACCAAAAGCAAGAAAAAAGTGCTGGAAGACACACCTGAGGAAATAGAGACAAGAAAACTTTCCAGCTACGCCATGATGGTCCCTGGCTACATTCATGCCACAGACGCCATGATGGTCCCTGGCTACATTCATGCCACGGAGAGGAAGGCCTCCATTGACCGCAACACCTCGCCACTGATCATGATGTCACCATCCGTCTCAAGGAAGGAAGTTGAACGACCTTCCACTGTGGACCTAAGTGAGCTGACCTCCACTTCCTACGAGCTCAAAGACAGACCGTCCAAGAAACTGGCCAGTAAGTCGCACACGGCCGTGAAGAAAGTGTCCTACATGGACCAGCTGTCCCCACCCACTGACAAGTCTTCTGTCAGTGAGCGGCTGGACGTCTCCCCCATGGTGCTCATGAACTGTCCCCGCAGCAAGGAAGTCAAGCAGCACAAGAGGCGACGACGCAAGAGCCAGTCTCCAATTGCTGGCTTTCCTCCACGGAAAGGAAAGATGAAAATCACAGTTGAATACTCAGACGAGGACGAGAACAGCTCAGAGGTAGATGAGAAGAGGGAGGTGTGCAAGTGTCAGAAAAAGTCCAAATCTTGTTGTGAGTTTGCCAGAGCTTACAAGCGCCGCAGTTCCAAGCCCGACACGCTGAAGAGCCACGGGATCTACTCGTGCTCTGATGGGCTGGGCGACTCCCTCTACTGTCAGAAACTCTACAAGCCTGGCCGCAGCACTTTGCTTGATGACAAGCTCCGCTTCTGCTCTGACCTGCGCCGCAGCTACCCCGACAGCTCCCGGTTTGACCCCTACAGGTTTAAGGCCCCTAAAGTTGACCCCTTCCTTGGACAACAAACCTATGCCAGTAAATTGTCTGCCATTCCCTCTGACGTCGGCACCTACCTGTCTCTCTACTGCAACAACAACAAGTCTCAGGACAGCCAGTCCGATGTTGGTTGTCATAGCAACAGCCAATCAGAGGCTGATTGCCATAGCAACAACAGCAGCCAGAAGGAGATCACCAAAGCCACACAGCAAACATCAGGACATCTTGCGCAGCATGTGATCTCTCCTGATGGTCTCAATGCCCCTGAGGGTGTGAACCTTGACCCTTCTGTAGGGACCAAGCAAAAACTCTCCAACCCATCCACCAGCGCTGACACTGAGCGGGAGACCCCCTTAAGCCAGCCCAGCCTGGGCCAGTCAGCTGGTGGACCCTCCTCTACTGAGCGCAACCTGGGCCAGTCAGCTGGTGGACCCTCCTCTACTGAGCGCAACCTGGGCCAGTCAGCTGGTGGACCCTCCTCTACTGAGCGCAACCTGGGCCAGTCAGCTGGTGGACCCTCCTCTACTGAGCGCAACCTGGGCCAGTCAGCTGGTGGACCCTCCTCTACTGAGCGCAACCTGGGCCAGTCAGCTGGTGGACCCTCCTCTACTGAGCGCAACCTGGGCCAGTCAGCTGGTGGACCCTCCTCTACTGAGCGCAACTATTATTACACAGAAACTAGGAGCACAAGCTCTTCAACTGAAGAAGACTTAAATATTAGAAAGTCACATGACTCAACCGTTAGAAAAAACACGGGGCCATTAAAGCCTTTTTCAAACACCAAAAAGCCGTCACTTTATAAGCACTTGTCAAAGATCCACTTCTCTGAAAAAACTCGTCGCTATGAGTGGATCAGGTCGGATGAGGATCAAGTTGAACTCTACAACGATAGGTCAGAGGTCAGCAAAGAGTTGTCTCCAGCATGTCAGAAGCCCCCGCCTGCCTGTCTGGAGGAACAGCTGGTCAGCAGGTACCTGGAGTCTGATAGGGCAGCATCCACCTGTAGCTATGGCAACAAGAACTCCAACAACATGCAGCAGTACCACCAGTTACACAGCGCATTCACTGATACAGTCAGTGACAGGTGGGGTCAGCAATCATATGACAGCACTACGCCATCCACCAAGGACATAGGCTTCAGTGAATCTCATCAACCTGCTGCAGGCTTCAGTGAGTCTCATCAACCTGCCGCAGGTTCCAGTCAATCTCATCAACCTGCAGACCCTGTCATTAGAAGACTGGAATTTGACAACTTAACGCTGGATGAAAGTGACGTAGCAGCTTGTCATCTGACAGTTAACATGGCAGCCGGTGTTGTGTCCGGCACGTTGATACCAGGTCGAGACATACCTGTCAGAGATGTAGGTCATTTGACAGGTGACCTGCTGGCTGATGCCACAAGAAACTCTAGTCCAGCACCCTTGGACTGCTGCCCGCCTCATCATCCTTCAAGCATGTCTAGAGCTGTGGATGACTATCTTTCTAAGACCAAAGCTGGACAGTGTCAGGCCAAATCTACACATCTTTTACCAACAAATCAGTTTCCCTTAGAGAGAAAAAATCTGGATACGCTGACAGGAAGCTTGAGAGGTGAAGTGACTGAGTTGCCAGGAAGGCCAAATGATTCTGTCTTTATTCCTGATCAACACCACACAAAGGATTCTGTCTTTATTCCTGATCAACACCACACAAAGGATTCTGTCTTTATTCCTGATCAACACCACACAAAGGATTCTGTCTTTATTCCTGATCAACACCACACAAAGGATTCTGTCTTTATTCCTGATCAACACCACACAAAGGATTCTGTCTTTATTCCTGATTACCATCATGCAGCTACTATGGACCAAACTTCATCTGTGATATATCCTCCCATCAATGAAACAAACAATAAATGTACAAATAATTTGCCTGTTTTAACCCCCAGTTTACATGTGTGTGAAAGAGTTATAGAACGCAGTGAATGTGTGAGTAACAGCTGTGAGAGTGTAGGACATTCAGAAACTTGGTCCTACCAGGACCCAGAGGACTGGAGTGACCAATGGAGTGACCAATTTTCTGAAAAATTATCCTCCTTTCTAGCTGATCCAGCAGATAGCAATAACCAAAGTGCATCATGGGTAAGTTATCAGTTCCTTTTGTTATAGTGAAAATTTCAACCTAATTTCTTAAGATGACACCCTTGATTCTAGGGCTCAATCCAACATTTACATTCTTGAGTCAAATGCACAGACTACTGCTATACATTGATCTTTATTTCACACGCCTCATTTCAATATCTCAATTAAACTGCCATGCCTCCAAAAAATATATTTTTCAGAATTTATTGCAACATAACCTGAAGTATAATTTCTTACCTGTCAACATACCTTGGCAGTTATAAGGGCAGATGAAGTAGAGTTCATCTGTTTTTGTTACCTCTGCTTATAACGGGATAGTTTGATCAATTCTAAGCCAACCAGCTTTAACTTCCCTAATGCAAGTCAGGTACCCATCAGAGCTAGGTGGAGTACAGTCAGGTACCCATCAGAGCTAGGTGAAGTAGAGTCAGGTACCCATGAGAGCTAGGTGGAGTAGAGTCAGGTACCCATCAGAGCTGAGAGAACTCCCAGAAGTCCCAAGGATTTAAGACTTTTGGGCTAGCAGTCCTCCCATTACCTTAAGCCTGATGTACATTTTCAGACACCCCATTACCTTAAGCCTGATGTACATTTTCAGACACCCCATTACCTTAAGCCTGATGTACATTTTCAGACACCCCATTACCTTAAGCCTGATGTACATTTTCAGTCCTCCCATTACCTTAAGCCTGATGTACATTTTCAGACACCCCATTACCTTAAGCCTGATGTACATTTTCAGACACCCCATTACCTTAAGCCTGATGTACATTTTCAGACATCCCATTACCTTAAGCCTGATGTACATTTTCAGTCCTCCCATTACCTTAAGCCTGATGTACATTTTCAGACACCCCATTACCTTAAGCCTGATGTACATTTTCAGACACCCCATTACCTTAAGCCTGATGTACATTTTCAGACACCCCATTACCTTAAGCCTTATGTACATTTTCAGACACCCCATTACCTTAAGCCTGATGTACATTTTCAGACACCCCATTACCTTAAGCCTGATGTACATTTTCAGACACCCCATTACCTTAAGCCTGATGTACATTTTCAGACACCCCATTACCTTAAGCCTGATGTACATTTTCAGACACCCCATGACCTTAAGCCTTATGTACATTTTCAGACACCCCATTACCTTAAGCCTGATGTACATTTTCAGACACCCCATGACCTTAAGCCTTATGTACATTTTCAGACACCCCATTACCTTAAGCCTGATGTACATTTTCAGATACCCCATTACCTTAAGCCTGATGTACATTTTCAGACACCCCATTACCTTAAGCCTGATGTACATTTTCAGACACCCCATTACCTTAAGCCTGATGTACATTTTCAGACACCCCATTACCTTAAGCCTGATGTACATTTTCAGACACCCCATTACCTTAAGCCTTATGTACATTTTCAGACACCCCATTACCTTAAGCCTGATGTACATTTTCAGACACCCCATTACCTTAAGCGTGATGTACATTTTCAGACACCCCATTACCTTAAGCCTTATGTACATTTTCAGACACCCCATTACCTTAAGCCTGATGTACATTTTCAGACACCCCATTACCTTAAGCCTTATGTACATTTTCAGACACCCCATTACCTTAAGCGTGATGTACATTTTCAGACACCCCATTACCTTAAGCCTGATGTACATTTTCAGACACCCCATTACCTTAAGCCTGATGTACATTTTCAGACACCCCATTACCTTAAGCCTGATGTACATTTTCAGACACCCCATTACCTTAAGCCTGATGTACATTTTCAGACACCCCATTACCTTAAGCCTTATGTACATTTTCAGACACCCCATTACCTTAAGCGTGATGTACATTTTCAGACACCCCATTACCTTAAGCCTTATGTACATTTTCAGACACCCCATTACCTTAAGCCTTATGTACATTTTCAGACACCCCATTACCTTAAGCCTGATGTACATTTTCAGACACCCCATTACCTTAAGCGTGATGTACATTTTCAGACACCCCATTACCTTAAGCCTTATGTACATTTTCAGACACCCCATTACCTTAAGCCTGATGTACATTTTCAGACACCCCATTACCTTAAGCCTGATGTACATTTTCAGACACCCCATTACCTTAAGCCTGATGTACATTTTCAGACACCCCATTACCTTAAGCCTGATGTACATTTTCAGACACCCCATTACCTTAAGCCTGATGTACATTTTCAGACACCCCATTACCTTAAGCCTGATGTACATTTTCAGACATCCCATTACCTTAAGCCTGATGTACATTTTCAGACACCCCATTACCTTAAGCCTGATGTACATTTTCAGACACCCCATGACCTTAAGCCTGATGTACATTTTCAGACACCCCATTACCTTAAGCCTGATGTACATTTTCAGACACCCCATTACCTTAAGCCTGATGTACATTTTCAGACACCCCATTACCTTAAGCCTGATGTACATTTTCAGACACCCCATTACCTTAAGCCTGATGTACATTTTCAGACACCCCATGACCTTAAGCCTGATGTACATTTTCAGACACCCCATTACCTTAAGCCTGATGTACATTTTCAGACACCCCATTACCTTAAGCCTGATGTACATTTTCAGACACCCCATTACCTTAAGCCTGATGTACATTTTCAGACACCCCATTACCTTAAGCCTGATGTACATTTTCAGACACCCCATTACCTTAAGCCTGATGTACATTTTCAGACATCCCATTACCTTAAGCCTGATGTACATTTTCAGACACCCCATTACCTTAAGCCTGATGTACATTTTCAGACACCCCATGACCTTAAGCCTGATGTACATTTTCAGACACCCCATGACCTTAAGCCTTATGTACATTTTCAGACACCCCATTACCTTAAGCCTGATGTACATTTTCAGACACCCCATTACCTTAAGCCTGATGTACATTTTCAGACACCCCATTACCTTAAGCCTGATGTACATTTTCAGACATCCCATTACCTTAAGCCTGATGTACATTTTCAGACACCCCATTACCTTAAGCCTGATGTACATTTTCAGACACCCCATGACCTTAAGCCTGATGTACATTTTCAGACACCCCATGACCTTAAGCCTTATGTACATTTTCAGACACCCCATTACCTTAAGCCTGATGTACATTTTCAGACACCCCATGACCTTAAGCCTTATGTACATTTTCAGACACCCCATTACCTTAAGCCTGATGTACATTTTCAGACACCCCATTACCTTAAGCCTGATGTACATTTTCAGACACCCCATTACCTTAAGCCTGATGTACATTTTCAGACACCCCATTACCTTAAGCCTGATGTACATTTTCAGACACCCCATTACCTTAAGCCTGATGTACATTTTCAGACACCCCATTACCTTAAGCCTGATGTACATTTTCAGACACCCCATTACCTTAAGCCTGATGTACATTTTCAGACACCCCATTACCTTAAGCCTGATGTACATTTTCAGACACCCCATTACCTTAAGCCTGATGTACATTTTCAGACACCCCATTACCTTAAGCCTGATGTACATTTTCAGACACCCCATTACCTTAAGCCTGATGTACATTTTCAGACACCCCATTACCTTAAGCCTGATGTACATTTTCAGACACCCCATTACCTTAAGCCTGATGTACATTTTCAGACACCCCATTACCTTAAGCCTTATGTACATTTTCAGACATCCCATTACCTTAAGCGTGATGTACATTTTCAGACATCCGAACATAAACTAACCCAGATGTCACCCTCATCCAAACTTTTGAAATTGTTGACCGACTCCCAAGAAATGTTACGTCTGCTAGAGGAGTCATCTGCCATCCCAGAATCTATTAGAGTCAAGGTGAAGGCCATAGGGGGTCATCCATTAGCCAAGGTGAAATGTCTGTTTTCTTTTCATTAGTGTGTGCTTACACCATAGGAAGTTTATAGTTTATTGAAATTAAAAATTGTATTCAGTAGAAAGTCAATAATGTCAAGCAACTCTTAACAATTTAAGCTCCCAATTTATGAGACCAAAATAAAAATACACACATACATATGTTTACAAGTCATTTTTAAATTCATCAACACCTGCCATTAAAACCTGGTTTATTTACTCTTACAGGTACCCATCTGATTGTGTGGTTACCATCTGATTGTGTGGTTACCATCTGATTGTGTGATGCCCTCTAATTTGTGTGGTTACCATCTGGTTGTACCTGTGTTGTCAAACATTCTATTAATTATTAATAGGGAGAAGTTTTTTTGTTATCATCCATCAGAACAGATCCCATTTGCCATTGTTACATCATTGTATGCACCAATTGTATGCACCAATTGTATGCACCAATTGTATGTACCATAGTAAAAGTAAAACTAGTCTTAGATACAATGCTGGACAACAAACTCCATGGAAGAGCCTAGAATACCCTGAGGTGGAATATTTATAACAACAGTCGTCATTTCAACCAAGAGCAGCTTTAGAGTTGTCTGTCCTGTTATTGTGTGTCACCTGACCTTTGTAGAAAACTCTTCCTCCCATATCTAGATTTGTTTACTAGCTCATCTTTCAGTGTCGGTCATTTAGGACAGAAATTAGTGACAGAATCAGGTGATTTTCTTTTAACTAAAACCACACAAGTCTTGACATAGCTTACCTCGTTTTGACACTTTTCTAAAAACATTTTTTAATATGATAGAAATAATACTTAGAAAGTAATGTAGCACTAGTTGCAGAGTTTTATAAGATTGTTTTCTAACTGCTAGGGCTGCACGATACAACTAAACCTGTGTTGCCATGTGTTTATTTATAGAATTAATAACAATAAATAAATGTTACCCTCAGCCCAAATGAATGGATGGATGCTATTGATTTGTGTGGCTGCATATTATGATGAACAGTAAACTTGATTCAATAAGACAAAAAATCTATTCAATTTTAGAATATTGTGTTGTTTTTTGAACATGTGAAAGCAGTGTCATTATTTTTTTATTATGTGTGTAACATGTACGTAGGCCTAGATCTATATATAATATATACTTAGATACTTTGTATGTATAGTAATACATACATATAATAAACATAATTACATATATATTATCATGTTATAGGGCCTACAGTACATATGCCTGACACACTTGATCAGCTTAAAACAGAGACTCATGCAGCATGAGTTGAGCAAGTTGTTTATTAATATTAGTATTAGATCTAATCTAGGCCTGTACAGTAAATTTAAAATATTTTGGTTTTACAACATTCAAATACATTTTTAATGTGGAACAAATGGTTCAGCACAAAGCCGATGACAAATCTTTATAGATCTAGATCTACTAGATATTTATAGTCAAACAATAAACCAAAAAAAAAAATTGACAACATAGATCTAGGCGGCACTAGGCCTAAACTAATCACCTAATCATTTTTTTTTAAAAGAGTTATGCCTGTTAAATCTAAATGTTAGCCTAATTTTTATTATTTCAAAACACTTGTGATTTGGTTTATGATGATCCTTCAAGTTGTTGGCTCAGTGGTTTTTATTTATTTAGCTGCGCAAGCTCCTTCATGCTTCAAAGTTAAACCCAGTCCATCGCTAAAAAAGATAAAAGATCAATTATTTTATATTTTTATATCACATAGATCTAGAATCTATTAGATCTATTTAATATTACGTTGATCTGACTTAAGTTTTAAAGTTATGTGCGGTGCGCTGCTGCCAGTTCAATTGTGCGAAATCTCGGCGAATTTAGATATTCTTATTACTTATTATAGATTCTTAGATCTATTTGATCTTTAATAATGTAGCGTAGACCTAACAAAAAAAAACAAAGTATACAAACAGTATAGTTCACGGCTGGCATTCAGATTTCCTAGCACAAACAGCGAATTAACAATGTAATAGTTTAAACGAAGAACAAATCCTTGAACTTACACACAAGACATGGACTCCATGACACACTTGTTGGCGTAAGTTAGATCATTGCTAGCGCACACGGGCATATAGATGAAGGGACACGCTACATTACATTGACTGGCTACCTGTGCCCGAACACTTGGGGCTGGGGAATAAAAGGCTACTGAGTTCAAGAGAAATAGTTACAAGAACACGCTGAGTTCTATCCGCAAGCGATTTCTAGACTTGTACTTTTTTAAACTAACAAACAACTAGGCCTAATTTAATTAAGTATAGTAGATGGTGTGGTGTTAATCAGTTTCTTCTAGGCAATACGTTTGGGCAGTGGCACTTAATGGTGTCACCCCCCCCCCCCCCCACAGGCGTAGCGACCCTTCTCGGGGACAAACTTTCATATTTTCGATTTGCACCCCCCTCCCATCAAACTTCGATTTGCACCCCCTTCAAATTTTTCTATATATATATTGCTATTTTTTGCCTTGGAGTCACCCCCCTAAATGGTGTTACCCGGTGCGGTCCGCACCCCCGCCCCCCTCGCTACGCGGCTGTGTCTGGGGAGGGTCCCCCCCCCCCCGAACAAAATGGAATTTATATAGAAAATATATACTTTATTAGGCCTAAATTAATTACTAATACTTTTGTGTAATTATTTCAATACGAGAAAAATGGCCCGTTGAGGAAGGATACAACGGGCGCTAGGCTGATAGTGCTGTCTCTTTTCTCTAAACTAAAACCACCCCACCCCCCACACACACCACCCCCCACCTCAACCCCCCACACACCACCCCCCACCTCCACCCCCCCACACACCACCCCCCCACCTCCACCCCCCCCCCCCCCCCCAAAAAAAACATGTCTACCGTCCCATTCAACGAAATATAATTATATACTTTTTCCAGTGTCCGCCCCCTCCCCGAAAATTCTACACCCGCCCCCGAAAATTTCAAGTACCCCCACCCCTCTCCGGGGAGGAAAAAGTCTAAATTAAAACCACCCCCCCCCCACTCACCCCCCCCCCACACACACACCACCACCACCCCCCCCCCCCCTAAAAACATGTCTACCGTCCCATTCAACGAAATATAATTATATACTTTTTCCAGTGTCCGCCCCCTCCCCGAAAATTCTACACCCGCCCCCGAAAATTTCAAGTACCCCCACCCCTCTCCGGGGAGGAAAAAGTCTAAATTAAAACCACCCCCACCCCCCCCCCCCCCCACACACACACCACCCCCGACCCCACCCCCCTAAAAAAACATGTCTACCGTCCCATTCAACGAAATATAATTATATACTTTTTCCAGTGTCCGCCCCCTCCCCGAAAATTCTACCCCCGCCCCCGAAAATTTCAAGTACCCCCACCCCTCTCCGGGGAGGAAAAAGTCTGAAAGAAACACTGGTGTCGCGCTTAGCCACTACCCGAAGAATTGCATTAAAGAAATTGCGAGAAAACCACTTTTTAGATTAGACACATTAATTAGGCGGTAATTTTATTATAGAGTATCGATGAAGAAATTTCTTTTGAGTTGGGGAGGGGGGGGGGGGGGCTCAGACGTTCTTACGCGGGGGGTGGGGCTTCGCCCCTACCCGAAGAATTGTTTGTAAGAAACTCTTCACGCAAACCAATTAGATTAGACAAAATTTCATTTTTATTCAATGTTTACTCTAAAATCAATGACGTCATATTATTGTGTGCACTCTCCGACTGGAGATTATTTTCTACTCTATGCTAAATGTGACCGCGTCATACTTCGTTTTTCGAATGACTGTGCATGTTTTTATTTTGCTTGTGTTTTCTCTACAGCGTTCTTGTCAGATAGATAGATAGATAGACAGACAGCGAAACTATTATATAGAATTAGATATTCAGAAAGTGCAAATCAACAGCTTTAATTTTATTTAAAGAAGTAATACAGTTTATTAAATTAGACCCCATGAATCACACGATTGTCTATAGGTCTAAAAAGTCTATCCTGAAGATGTTGGTTCGTTAAATTAAATTATAAAACATTTAAAATTTAGTTGTGTTTTTTAAAAGGGGTCGTCCATAAATGACGTCACACTCGTAGGGGGGGAGGGGTCCGTAATTTTGTGACTGTGACGTCACTTTTTTCATTATAAAAAGCAATGTTAGAAAACTAGTTTTAGTCGATATTTCGCGTTTTAGAAAACAATTTTAATAAATTGTAATAGGAATTGATCAAAATACTCTATGTTGACAGAGTTCTGACAAGATTTTGGAAAAATATCGATGTTTTAAGAAAAATTCAACAGCAATTTTGAGGGGGGGGGGGGGTTGTAGGCTGAGGTGTGAAGTCATTTTAGGGGAGGGGGTCTGGCTTTTTGTGACGGAGGGGAAAGGGGGGGGGGGTAAAAATCGTCCAAAAAAGCGTGACGTCATTTATGGATGACCCCTTAGTAAGACAAATAATTATTGTAAAGCTAAAGACATGGATAACTTCTTTAAACAAATCATGAGCTGTGGTAGGGCCATTGTTAGTAACCGTTTATAACTTTATATTAATATTATTCAAAAGTACCGGAATTATTACATAGCTTAGGTAAAACAAAAAACTATCAAACTCACCAACTCCTAAGACCACAAGTGTAAAAAAAATCTTAGTAAACATTTTACTCAACTTTCCAAGGTGTTTTCAACAATACAGAAAAGTGGTAGGTCCTATATGTTACTAGGTGCAAGCTAGCAGATAAGCTAAATTAAGTGCGGGAAAATACCAGCTGGCTTGGAAGTACCTTGTCCCACTCATGTGTGTGTGTGTGTGTGAATGACGAGGGGAGATAAAAGGGTGGTCGTGACGGATAGTTGTTGTTCCTTATTACGCTGTTGCTTCTGTCATTGGTTTTGATGACCAGAAAGATGCGTATCGGGAAAGGCGCAAAAACAAAATGCGTATAGAGAAAATGTGCAAACAGAAAAGTTATCACACAGAAAAATGCGCAAGCAGAAAAATGAGAAATGTGCGCACACAGAAAAACACACACCGAAAACTACACCAATGAGGATTTTGGCAATATGACAGTTTTTGGTCTAATGTTAATTCAAGAAATATATCTGGAAACGGTACGTAATCTTGTCCCTTACATTCTCAGCCAACCTATCTAACTTGGCCCTAACATTCTCAAACCTCAGCCAACCTATCTAACTGGAATTAGCGATGTATTTGACAGATCTTTTAAACTGGTTATAAGCTACGTATAGGCCTATTGCTATCTCAACTTTGTGCATGGAAAGCGGCTCAATTAATAGAAAGGAATAACAACGAGGGGGGGGGGGCTGAGTGTACTGATTTGTTACGTCATTTTTGGGGCTCTAACTTTTGGTGACGCACGTGTGTCGATGGAGGAGGGGGTTAAGAATCGGGCCAAACCATGTCTGTTGCCATTTATGGACGCGTCCTTCCTCCCTCCCCTTGTAATAAATGTAAATAAACCGGGAGTGATCTCCCCTAAACTTTCTCGAATATTCTTATAAAAAATAACAGGGGATGGGAACTCGGGCTATAGACATGATTTTTAATCCATTTTAAATACTTAAAGTTTTAAAAATAGAATAAAATCTCGTAGACAAATCAATTGCACACCAAGTGAACGCCAAATAAAAAAGCGCATAATAGTGCGCAATATTATTAGTACTTTTAAAATTTACATTAGTTTTTTGAGAAATCGGAAGTAGCGTAAATTACTACTTCCGGTCAACGGAAATTACTCAAAATTGAACAGAAGGTAGAGAATTAGATATTTTACTTACATGTGAAATTTCATTTATCTATCTGAAATAGTACTCAAGTTATAGGCTTTTGAAAAATTCAAAGTAGGAAAAGTACCACTTCCGGTTATCGGAAATCGCTCAAAAGTTGATACGGATCTACGATTTTGATAAAATACTTATACATGAAATATCATCAACCTAGCTGTAACGGTACTCAAGTTATCGTGTTTACACACGGACAGACAGACAGACACACAGACATACGGACAAGATTGCAAAATTATGTTTTTCCGTATCAGTGAGGTGTAAAACGTCGAGATTTGTAAAAATCTCGATTTTTTTTTTTTTGCACGATTACAAGACTTTCTCTATACATCGTATATACGAGAAAGTAAAAACTAAAATATTCGCTTAGGCGTCGAAGTAAACGTTGAAAAATTAATTAGTTACAATAAGTAAAAACTGATTTTACCAGCGGACTTCAACAAAGAGATTGCTGCTTTTGAGTGTATTAATTTAGTTGTAAGGTTAACTTTACAAAGCAATCAGTTGATTTATTGGGTAGTTGTTTTTTTAATGGATGGGGTGGGTGGGCGCACCATTGGGGACAACAAAATAATTATTATGAAGTGGTTTTTATTACACTAATCCCGATGGCAGCCTAGGGTCTAGACAGTGGCGTAGCCAGGATCGTCTCAAGGGGGGGGGGTTTCCAATTTTTACCCGGGGACAAACTTTCCCTAAAACCCCCCCTAACCCCCCCCCTGCCTACGCCACTGGGTCTAGATCTAAATCTGACCTTTCCTACTACACAATGACAGAGACAGTAGTCTACTAGTGAGTAGTAACCCATGTTTGTAGAGGAAATAGCACTCTTATGTAAATGGAACTAAAATAAACTAGCTCTTTAAAAAAGAAAATAATAAATTATATTCTGATAGTTTGTAGTTTGATTACTAGTTACCAAGGCAACCACACAATCATATTCTTAGCGGAATTCTAAAAAAAAGATTTATAATGAGTGGGGACTCAATAGATGTTTTACCTGAAAGTCATAATATTATTCGTAGATCTGATAGTCAAGGCGATGTCAGTGAATTCAGTTCATATAGCCGCAGAAGCAGCACAGTAAACAACAGCCTATTCGGCCTAGGTTTTCGAAGAAACCGAACAGGGCCTTATCTAGAAGGCAACCTTCGGTTATATGACACAATGTAGGTTAAAATTAATTAAAAGTAAAACGATATTTGATATATAGGCCTATCCTATATAGTAATTAATTATGTATTTTACTATCAGGCCCTTATAACTTTAATATAGGCATAACACTTCATAACAGATATAATATTATATAATATATAGGCCTAAATACTAGGCATATATACCAATATATATATATATATATATATATATATATATATATATATATATATATATATATATATATATATATATATATATATGCCTTAACTAACACTTACAACCTATATTGAATTGCCCTAGTCCTTTGCCATTTTAAACTCACATTTTATAATAAGGCAAGCAAAGTGATAAATTATTGTTTATGTGAAGGTAGTAAGCCTACCTATTTTTACTGATTATCAAATGTGTTATTAGTTATTATTAAATGATCTTTAACTTAGACTCATACAAGCACTTTGGAAAAAATTTGTTTTTTTACGTATTTCTGTAATTGAACATTACGATTACTGTTCAATAACATTTTTTCAGAGACAGTACATGCACAGGAAGGTGAATTAATTATCTCTATGTATTTATTTGACACAAATTTAAGTTAATCGTGCACACTCCCTAACATTTTATGTAAATTATGAGCTTAAATAAATCTTGACTTAAGTTTTCATCATAAATAGGTTAACTTTACCTAGGATTCTAAGAATGAAACAAGTCATATTTTAGTGCTGTCATTTTGTTCTTGCTGTTGTGTCATAATTTAGATACTTAAGTTGTGTAAACATGAGTATGGCTCTGGTTTGATCTAGTTGTTTGCACTGAACTCATTCTGTAATCTACACAATAGTAGTTGGTAGTTCTTGTCAGATTTTGTAAAATAAAATATTTCAATTTCAAATGTATAAGTTTATAAATTTAAATTCTCATTTTTTTTTTTAAATTAGGCTATTAAGTAATTCTTTTAAAAATGTTCTTATAATTAAAACAGCACTTTCACCATTCTGTTTTTGTTGTAAGAAATGTCCAATTTTATTTTAGTCCTATTTATTGAAATCTGCACTGAAATTTGTTTATATTAGTGCGCTTGCCTATTTTTTGTTGTGTAACTTCAAATAAAATTTATTTGCACTTTTTAAAAATCAGTTATTATTCAATCAACATAGCAATGTTGTACATTTTCTGAAATTGTATTACTATTTTATAATAAAAAAAACATGTTGAAATAAAGGAGCAAAATTAAACACAAGAGATTCTGGTGTTTGAAACTTCTCGTTTCCTTTTTTCTAGAGAGCTGCCGTCTGATGTCATGTGCTGTAGATTTAATGATGATGGACAACACTTGGCCGTTGGATTGTGTGATGGAACCATTAAGGTTATTTGTTATTCAAAAATTATTTTTCTTGTAAATATTTATTAGAATTTAAAACAGTATTGTTGATATTGCTATTGAATACTAAATTGATTTATATTTGTAGATGTAGTTCTACAAAAATTCATTACAAATTATATATAAGGTCTTAATATTTTTTAATTTTTTTTTTACACAAAATGGTTATTTTAAATAGATCAAATGTGAACATGTCGTTTAATAAATAAATTAAATGTAAACACGTGGTAGATTTGTTTCAGATCTTCAATCCAGTCACATGTCAGCTGTTGTATTCCCTGCACGACGAGGACTCAAACAAAAACAGACTGCCTGTCACTCAGATTCGTTTCAGGCCTTTTTCACCTGGAGAAAAAACAGAGTACATTCACATTATTATAGCCACATGTAAATCATTTTCTAATACTCATTATATTCTTTGAAGTTATGTTTTCCAACTGAACTTAAGCTGCAGTCTAACAAAAAACCATTTCCTCCATTACAGATGCGTCTGGTCATGTCAAGTTTTGGCACTACACTTCAGGCACATGCTTGCACTCCATCGACGAGGGACGTCAAACTTTATCTTTGACCATAAACCCAGAGGGGACCCACTTTCTGACCGCTGGGGCCAACCCACAGATCTACATGTACGACCTGGACACCAAACAGAGAGTGGCCACCATGGAGCCCAGGTTTGAGGAGAAAGTTAAACTGTTAAACTTCTCTTTAGCCTGGCATACAATACTTCTATGTTAAACCTGTTATACACCACTGGCTGCATTATAAATCTGAACATTCAAAAATTCTTTTAAACCTAACATACAACATTTATCTGTTAAACCTACCTTACAACATGTATCTGTTAAACCTACCATATAACATTTAACTGTTAAACCTAACATACAACATTTATCTGTTAAACCTACCATATAACATTTATCTGTTAAACCTAACATACAACATTTATCTGTTAACCCTACCTTACAACATTTATCTGTTAAACCTACCATATAACATTTATCTGTTAAACCTAACACACAACATTTATCTGTTAAACCTACCTTACAACATTTATCTGTTAAACCTACCTTACAACATGTATCTGTTAAACCTACCTTACAACATTTATCTGTTAAACCTACCATACAACATTTATCTGTTATACTTACCTTACAACATTTTCCTGTTAAACCTACCTTACAACATTTATCTGTTAAACCTACCTTACAACATTTTCCTGTTAAACCTACCATACAACATTTATCTGTTAAACCTACCTTACAACATTTTCCTGTTAAACCTACCATACAACATTTATCTGTTAAACCTAACATACAACATTTATCTGTTAAACCTACCTTACAACATTTATCTGTTAAACCTACCATACAACATGTATCTGTTAAACCTACCATACAACATTTTAACCTGGCACACAACTGCTGCAGTAGAGTGGATGTGTAGTGCAGGTTGGATACAGCAGGGTTTACCCACAGCTTAGTAGCTGAACCTGCTGGGTATCTCATTCAGCTGAGTGAATAAAAGATTTTTTACAAAGTATTTAAAAGTATTATTTTTAAAAAAGTGTAACATTATCCTTGAGGCAATTGTCTGTTTAGTGTCATTAACAAGCAATGTCTGAGGTTAAAGGTTAACATTTCCTTCTATTAACAGTGATGGATACGACATCATGGATGGTCACCGCTTTAGGGTGTTTGCTATGCAGTACAACCCCAATCATCCCCACATCTTCATTTCAGGTGGTTGGGATGATACAGTGCAGGTAGGGCCATTTTGTGGGTGTAGTTAGTTTGTGGTGTTGTGTTTTGTAAGTGTAGTTAGTTTGTGGTATTGTGTTTTGTGAGTGTAGTTAGTTTGTGGTGTTGTGTTTTGTGAGTGTAGTTAGTTTGTGGTGTTGTGTTTTGTGAGTGTAGTTAGTTTGTGGTGGTGTTGTGTTTCATGAGTGTAGTTAGTTTGTGGTATTGTGTTTTGTGAGTGTAGTTAGTTTGTGGTGTTGTGTTTTGTGAGTGTAGTTAGTTTGTGGTGTTGTGTTTTGTGAGTGTAGTTAGTTTGTGGTGTTGTGTTTTGTAAGTGTAGTTTGTTTGTGGTGGTGTTGTGTTTTGTGAGTGTAGCTAGTTTGTGGTGTTGTGTTTTGTGAGTGTAGTTTGTTTTTTTCTTTACAATTCTTCTCATTGAGTTCCTCCATCTTTTCAACTGACGGAAATTTTCATTTTTTTTTTAGTATTGGGATGACAGAAAAGTTCATTCAGTTAAGTAAGTTGTTAAATTTTAATTTTTTATGCTAACTGTTGTGGGAATGGAGAGTCAGTTGTAGGAATGGAGAGTCTGTTTTAGGAATGGAGAGCCAGTTGTAGGAATGGAGAGTCAGATGTAGGAATAGGAGTCAGTTGTAGGAATAGAGAGTCTGTTTTAGGAATGGAGAGTCTGTTTTAGGAATGGAGAGTCTGTTTTAGGAATGGGAGTCAGTTGTAGGAATGGGAGTCAGATTTCATAAAGTGGATTCAGTTTTAGAAGTAACTGATGTGAGGATTTGTGTAAGGAAACAAACCGTTTATATTTTATTCAAGAGACCTCAGCATTTTTAATCAAATTAAATAGAACATAAGCCAGGCTAACTTAAGAAAAGTTTTAAGATTCCCCACCCTAATCAAAACTCAACTGCATATTCCTTGTATTTTTAAAATGATAAATATTGTAAACTTAAAAGAATTGGTTAACGTCCTGATATTTCCAGAAAGTTCACTGGACCTCACTTGTGTGGAGATGCCCTTGACATTGACCCCGTACACAACCACATTCTGACTGGCTCATGGCGCAAAACACATGTACTACAGGTAAACACACACTACAGGTAATCACACACATTACAGGTAAACACACACATTACAGGTGAAAACACACATTACAGGTAAACACACACATTACAGGTAAACACACACTACAGGTTTAAACTTAAGATTGGTAAGAAATGTAATGACTGTTAGACAATAAGAACAAAATTAATTTTGTCATTTTCTCTTCTTTTTTTAATGTAAAAACAGATTTGGGACTTTGCTTCAGCAGTTAAAATTAAAGATGTGCCTCAAGATACATTACATCACAGTCAGGTAAATCTTTACAACAGTCAAGTAAATCCTTTAAATCATATAAATCCTTACACTTGTAAGGTAAATCCTTACACCATAGTGCAGCAATGATTACCCTTTGGTAAACAATGACACCAGTCAGTCAAAAATTGTGACTTTGTATCAAGCAAAACAAATCAATGTTGACACCATTACAAATGGTCACCTAAATATGCTCATATATAGAAAGCTATTTGTCTGTATTCATACCAGTTGTATAGAAGATTATTTGTCTCTATTCCCACCAGTTGTATAGAAGATTATTTGTCTCTATTCCCACCAGTTGTATAGAAGATTATTTGTCTCTATTCCCACCAGTTGTATAGAAGATTATTTGTCTCTATTCCCACCAGTTGTATAGAAGATTATTTGTCTGTATTCCCACCAGTTGTATAGAAGATTATTTGTCTGTATTCCCACCAGTTGTATAGAAGATTATTTGTCTGTATTCCCACCAGTTGTATAGAAGATTATTTGTCTGTATTCCCACCAGTTATATAGAAGATTATTTGTCTGTATTTCCACCAGTTGTATAGAAGATTATTTGTCTCTATTCCCACCAGTTGTATAGAAGATTATTTGTCTCTATTCCCACCAGTTGTATAGAAGATTATTTGTCTCTATTCCCACCAGTTGTATAGAAGATTATTTGTCTGTATTCCCACCAGTTGTATTGCGCCCAGTGGCTGGGTAAAGACAGCATCATTTGTGGTGGGACAGACCAAAACATGGCCAGGACAATTGACAGGGGCACCCTAAATGTAAGCAATTACTTGTCTTAACTGTGGTGTAAGAAGCCATGTAAGCAGCAACTGTAACAGCCATGGGCATAAAGCTTGTGTAATCAGCTACTTAACACAATCTTTATTAGTAGCCTCATTAACACAATCTTTGTAGCCTAATTAACACAATCAAATTAAGTACAGTTAGTCAGCAAGTTAATTTGATGTAATTAATTCATGGGTTAGAACTTGGGAGGAAAGATTAATAAGAAAATTGGCACAGTTTGTAAGACATAAGATAAATGTAATGTAAATAAGATAAATGTGATGTAAATAAGATAAATGTGATGTAAATAAGATAAATGTGATGTAAATAAGATAAATGTGATGTAAATAAGCCATGAGGTTGTCCATTTGTTTCTCTCAGACCACTGGCCAGCTGGTGGACCTACCACAAGGTGTTTACTGCATCGACAACGACAGACTGGGCTCGTTCCCCCGAGTGGCCATAGGTTCTAACAGATATATTTATATCTTGAGGGCAGAGAAAAAGATGTGATTTGATGATATCTTGAGGGCAGAGAAAAAGATGTGATTTGATGATATCTTGAGGGCAGAGAAAAAGATGTGATTTGATGATATCTTGAGGGCAGAGAAAAAGATGTGATTTGATGATATATTTATATCTTGAGGGCAGAGAAAAAGATGTGATTTGATGATATCTTGAGGGCAGAGAAAAAGATGTGATTTGATGATATCTTGAGGGCAGAGAAAAAGATGTGATTTGATGATATCTTGAGGGCAGAGAAAAAGATGTGATTTGATGATATCTTGAGGGCAGAGAAAAAGATGTGATTTGATGATATATTTATATCTTGAGGGCAGAGAAAAAGATGTGATTTGATGATATCTTGAGGGCAGAGAAAAAGATGTGATTTGATGATATATTTATATCTTGAGGGCAGAGAAAAAGATGTGATTTGATGATATATTTATATCTTGAGGGCAGAGAAAAAGATGTGATTTGATGATATCTTGAGGGCAGAGAAAAAGATGTGATTTGATGATATCTTGAGGGCAGAGAAAAAGATGTGATTTGATGTGCTGACGGATGGCTTCACATCATTTAATATTTTAAGTGCTTGTTTCAGATGGTGTTCATGAAATGTAATTCATTGGGTTGGACAATATCAAACCTTTGTATTTTTACTGAGTTTTTTTTAAGGTATGGTATGACAACAGGTTGAAAAACTTTGGAACAAGTTTTTAAAATGAGAATTCTATATTTCCCTAATATTGGACTCAGCATTAATCATGAAGGCATTGTTTGAATGTATGAATGTATTTGTGATAAAAGATTGTACAAGTTTTCTAAAAAAGCATTTAGTTTAGAGTCCCCATGCGTGTAGCAAGCTGCTTCACTTCCTGTTGAAACAGATGTGTACTAGTGTTCAAACAATACATCTTTTACTATTGTCTTTGTTAAAACATTGTAATTAAAGCTTTCTTTCAACCATTTTTATGTGTTAAAATAACCAATCTTCACCATGCCTAGACCACTCGATTTCTGGGATTACAGTAATGTTTTCTTGTAAATATTTTTTTGTTCAAATTTTGTATTTGGTTAAAACTGAAATTAAACATTTGCTACAAACAAAATTCTATGACCGGTTAGGGTTTGTTTTCTTTTGACCATGATGGGGGTTGTGGGGGTTGTGGGGGTTGTGGGGGTGGTGGCTTTAGTGGTGGCAACAGACTTGGTTTTAGTAAATGTAATTAGACATAGTAATGTTTTGTGTGAGTGTGGTGTTGGAGGTGAGTGAGTGGTGTTGGAGGTGTGTGTGTGAGTGTGGTGTTGGAGGTGTGTGAGTGGTGTTTCAGGTGTGTGTGTGGTGAGGTGTGTGGGTGTGGTGTTGGAGGTGTGTGAGTGTGGTGTTGGAGGTCTGTGAGTGGTGAGGTGTGTGGGTGTGGTGTTGGAGGTGTGTGAGTGTGGTGTTGGAGGTCTGTGATGGTGAGATGTGTGGGTGTGGTGTTGGAGGTGAGTGGTGAGGTGTGTGAGTGTGGTGTTGGAGGTGTGTGAGTGTGGTGTTGGAGGTGATGCAGTAGAACAGATAGGAAACTGGGCCCTCTAGTTTTATAAAAAATGTACACCAACAACAATGTGTATTAACACATGTCCACCAATATTTGTGTAAACATGACATATGCATTTTATTTCCAAAATTAGTGAATGTATTTACAGACATGTTAAAAAAGAAACCATTTTTAACACAACAAATTAAAACAAAATTAAACAGCCCTTCAGTGGGTGAGTGACTGGTAGCCCTTCAGTGAGTGACTGGTAGCCCTTCAGTGAGTGACTGGTAGCCCTTCAGTGAGTGACTGGTAGCCCTTCAGTGAGTGAGTGACTGGTAGCCCTTCAGTGAGTGACTGGTAGCCCTTCAGTGAGTGACTGGTAGCCCTTCAGTGGATGAGTGACTGGTAGCCCTTCAGTGAGTGGTAGCCCTTCAGTGGGTGAGTGACTGGTAGCCCTTCAGTGGGTGAGTGACTGGTAGCCCTTCAGTGGGTGAGTGACTGGTAGCCCTTCAGTGAGTGAGTGACTGGTAGCCCTTCAGTGGGTGAGTGACTGGTAGCCCTTCAGTGACTGGTAGCCCTTCAGTGAGTGAGTGACTGGTAGCCCTTCAGTGGGTGAGTGACTGGTAGCCCTTCAGTGACTGGTAGCCCTTCAGTGGGTGAGTGACTGGTAGCCCTTCAGTGAGTGAGTGACTGGTAGCCCTTCAGTGGGTGAGTGACTGGTAGCCCTTCAGTGAGTGACTGGTAGCCCTTCAGTGGGTGAGTGACTGGTAGCCCTTCAGTGAGTGAGTGACTGGTAGCCCTTCAGTGGGTGACTGGTAGCCCTTCAGTGGGTGACTGGTAGCCCTTCAGTGAGTGACTGGTAGCCCTTCAGTGAGTGAGTGACTGGTAGCCCTTCAGTGGGTGAGTGACTGGTAGCCCTTCAGTGAGTGACTGGTAGCCCTTCAGTGGACGAGTGACTGGTAGCCCTTCAGTGAGTGACTGGTTGCCCTTCAGTAAGTGACTGGTAGCCCTTCAGTGGATGAGTGACTGGTAGCCCTTCAGTGAGTGACTGGTAGCCCTTCAGTGGGTGAGTGACTGGTAGCCCTTCAGTGGATGAGTGACTGGTAGCCCTTCAGTAGATGTGACTGGTAGCCCTTCAGTGACTGGTAGCCCTTCAGTGGGTGAGTGACTGGTAGCCCTTCAGTGAGTGACTGGTAGCCCTTCAGTGAGTGACTGGTAGCCCTTCAGTAAGTGACTGGTAGCCCTTCAGTGGATGAGTGACTGGTAGCCCTTCAGTGAGTGACTGGTAGCCCTTCAGTGGGTGAGTGACTGGTAGCCCTTCAGTGAGTGACTGGTAGCCCTTCAGTGGATGAGTGACTGGTAGCCCTTCAGTAGATGTGACTGGTAGCCCTTCAGTGACTGGTAGCCCTTCAGTGGGTGAGTGACTGGTAGCCCTTCAGTGGATGAGTGACTGGTAGCCCTTCAGTGAGTGACTGATAGCCCTTCAGTAAGTGACTGGTAGCCCTTCAGTGGATGAGTGACTGGTAGCCCTTCAGTAGATGTGACTGGTAGCCCTTCAGTGACTGGTAGCCCTTCAGTGGATGAGTGACTGGTAGCCCTTCAGTGAGTGACTGGTAGCCCTTCAGTGAGTGACTGGTAGCCCTTCAGTGGATGAGTGACTGGTAGCCCTTCAGTTGATGAGAGTTCCTGTGTGGGCTAATCCTGGTCTTTGACTTTACTGGCTGCAGGAGTCACAAGTCACTGACTGCAGGAGTCACAAGTCACTGACTGCAGGAGTCACAAGTCACTGACTGCAGGAGTCACAAGTCACTGACTGCAGGAGTCACAAGTCACTGACTGAAGGAGTCACATGTCACTGACTGTTAGTCACAAGTCACTGACTGCAGGAGTCACAAGTCACTGACTGCAGGAGTCGCAAGTCACTGACTGTTAGTCGCAAGTCACTGACTGTTAGTCGCAAGTCACTGACTGTTGGAGTCATAAGTTAATGACTGCTGAAACAATCTGGCTGCTCATGTCAAAGTCCCTGACTCCTAGAGTCAAACCTAATGGACTGATGGATGCACAGTTTGTTAAAGTCACTGGTTCTTAGAGTCACTGACTCCTAGAGTCAAACCTAATGGACTGATGGATGCACAGTTTGTTAAAGTCACTGGTTCTTAGAGTCACTGACTCCTAGAGTCAAACCTAATGGACTGATGGATGCACAGTTTGTTAAAGTCACTGGTTCTTAGAGTCACTGACTCCTAGAGTCAAACCTAATGGACTGATGGATGCACAGTTTGTTAAAGTCACTGGTTCTTAGAGTCACTGACTCCTAGAGTCAAACCTAATGGACTGATGGATGCACAGTTTGTTAAAGTCACTGGTTCTTAGAGTCACTGACTCCTAGAGTCAAACCTAATGGACTGATGGATGCACAGTTTGTTAAAGTCACTGGTTCTTAGAGTCACTGACTCCTAGAGTCAAACCTAATGGACTGATGGATGCACAGTTTGTTAAAGTCACTGGTTCTTGGAGTCACTGACTCCTAGAGTCAAACATAATGGACTGATGGATGCACAGTTTGTTAAAGTCACTGGTTCTTGGAGTCACTGACTCCTAGAGTCAACAACCTGGCTGGTCTGATGCAGGTGCGCTACCATCATCTGATGTTGGGTCAGCATGACTTTCATCATCATCTTTATTACTGTCTTCATTGTCATCATCACTGGTATCACTCCCATCATCACCATCAGGCTTTTTGTTATCTGTTTAAAAAACATGGCTGGATGAACCATTTCACAACAACCACAGGGAGGTAAATGCAACCACAGGGAGGTAACTGCAACCACAGGGAGGTAACTACAGTAAAGGGGGGGAAGGGTAACTGCAACCACAGGGAGGTAACTGCAACCACAAGGAGGTAACTACAGTAAAGGGGGGGGAAGGGTAACTGCAACCACAGGGAGGTAACTGCAACCACAAGGAGGTAACTACAGTAAAGAGGGGTAACTGCAATCATAGTGAGTAACTGCTAGTATACATAGCTCATACTAACAATACCATGTGATATGTGATGTCTTCAACAGTCACACTATAAATATCATGTGATATTTGATATGTTCTACTGCCATGCTATAAATACCTGTCTTCTTCATTTTCTTTGCTTTATTCTTCTGCTTTTTCTTTAACCTGAAGACAAAGTACCAGAGCCATTAGTCAAACTTTCTCCCACAAACTTTCTCCCACAAACTTTCTCCCACAAACTTTCTCCCACAAACTTTCTCCCACAAACTTTCTCCCACAAACTTTCTCCCACAAACTTTCAGCCTAATTTTGTGACAGCAAGAACCATTTCTCTAACAAACACAGGTTTTAAAAACATTTTTTCTGGCCCTATATTTATTATACAACACTGATATTTATTCCAATGATAACAAATTAAAATTGTTCTAACAAAACATATTTCTTCCAGTTTTAGAATTGTATCTTTCATTCCTCATGATCTATGTTGAACCTAGTCAAACATTACGTAAGCTTTCATCAAAAATGGAATTTTTTCTTATACTTTTCTTTAGTTTTATTTTTTTAAACCTGCAAACTTAATAAATGAAACAAGATCTGAAATTAAGAACAATTTATAATTCAATATCTAGATAGAACCTACTGATTGAAAAAGCTGCATTTATTTTTTCAATTTTCTCATTTTAGACTAACATGCTTTTAACTTTTAAAAATGTATTATCTTAATCACAAGATTACATCTTTTTAGGTAACATTTTTGCCAATATTTTATGATTACTCAACTGAAACAACAAATATACAAAAATTGCCCACCCCTAATTTTTAATTTGAAGGGTCATATGACCAAAGACAATCAAAACTATCTATCATTTTAAAAAGTTTAGCTGATGAAGTTTTAAAATAAATCAAACCATGTAATATAATTGTAGATTCTAACTTACAAAGTTTAGCTGATGAAGTTTTAAAATAAGTCAAACCATGTAATATAATTGTAGATTCTAACTTACAAAGAAATATCTGAGCTCAAAGTTGAATGATCAACAGCTGAATTATCAATAGTTTGATGATTACAAGTTGAATGATAAATAATTGATCATTCAACAGTTGAATTACCTACAGCTGAATGACCAAAAGTTAAATGACCAACAATTGAATGACCAACAATACTCACCTCTTGGCTCTCTTCTTGGCTGTCCTCTCCTCAGCCTCCAGCTTGTGCTGCTCCAAACGTTTCTTGTAGGCCTCGTCCAGTTCTTCCTGCCAACACACAATACAGGATTGGATCAAAGTCATCTGCTCGTAGTTAACACACAATACAAGATTTGATCAAATTCATCTGCTTGTAGATGAGGAACAAAAAATCAAATATTCAAGATTAAATGATGTTTAACCTTCTCAGCCATTTCTTTAATGAACTTTTGTCTGGCATATTCTCTCCGCCGCACACCTCTGTACACATGGAAATCCCCGCTGCCTGCCCCTGCACTAGATCCTGTCAAAAACATTTCCCTGACATTACTAGTTTCATTTTATGATTTTCTTCTCTATAACTTTAGTTTCATTAAATATAATAAGAGCTACAAAAAATGTCTTCTTCTTACAATGGTTCTATACTAGCTTACAACACTATGATTGTAAAGACTTTATGGTACTTATATTTGATTATTATTTCATGAATACCCTTGCATGCTCTTAGAAATCAATGATTTATCTTTACCCCAAATGTTTCTGATAAATTCCAGAGGAGCTTTGGGTGCCTTATCTTTTGACCTCTCAGGAATGATGACTTCCTTGGTCTGGAAAAATAAGACAAAGTATTATTTTTAAAAATAGGTTACACAATGAGGGGGAGAGGAGCAATTAAAAATGTACAAGGCATTATGATTATAGTGTAATTTTAATGTTTTTCATAAGGGGGATGTGACAAGTTAATAAATAGTTATTACTATTATTCTATAGGCCTAGGCCTATACGACGTCGGGTAATCTCACGATATCGGGTCGGTTATTATTCCGAAGTGGTACCAAAGTAAAAAAACAGTAAAACCATGGCGTAGTCTGTCACGCTGTTCCAGAAACCTCCGGAAATATTGTAAACAATATTTTATTTGCTGCCATATTATTTTTATATATAATTATTTTAAGTGCATATTCTAATTATTGCTGCTACTAAACATTGTTCTAGTTCTTCTTACAACTTTAAAGTTTAGTAAATCTAATCGTCTTATTATACTTGGCCTAGATCTAGATCTAGAATCTAGTTGTCACAAATTGTCTGCAAGTTTTTTTTCTGTGTTTCTTAAAAAAAACATTAATTATTACACTCAACTTTATTATTAATAAATTAATATTTAGGCTAGATCTACTAATTGTTGCTTATTTTTTGTCAATTAAACTTTAAATTAAGTTAGGTAAAATCATGATATATCGTCGGAAATTATTGCGTAATGTTCGTTGAGTTTCGGTAACATTCATTACTGTAAACCATAGTTTATTTGACCGGTAAAAGAAAAATAAAGTCAAGTGCATTAGGATGATTATAGATACCGGTGTCCGAAAATGGAATCTTCTTTAAAAAAGGGGTGTTAGGTTGTTAGTAGTAGTATTGCAATCTTGACTAGTTTATGGTTAGAAATTAGGGTTAGGCGTATGGGTGGACCAGGGTTGAGGTTAGGGTTAGGGACAGGGTTAGCATTGACATTAGCCAGCCATGTGTGTATTTAGTTAACTACCAGTAACCTAACACCCCTTTTTTAAAGAAGATTCCATTATCGGACACTGGTGTAAACATTCTCCTGTGCATTAAATTAATATTTTAACTTAATTTAATGTTAAACTGACAAAAAATTAGCAACAATTAGTAAATCTAAAGGTATACCATTCGAATCGTCCTTAGAGGATTTCATAGTGTCAGCCGCCAACCAATCAAACGCGCGCTTTGTCCGCGTTTTGGTTGGCGGCTGACATCACGCGACGCGTTTTTGGAGCTAAAAAGGGCAGAAAAAGCCATTTTTTTCTACGTGTAGTTCGGATTTATTTACATTTTTTAAAATGGGCCCGAAAATGACACTTTTTTAAATTGGACTTTGCCATTTTTTTCAAACAATTTGTTCGAAAAAAGGCCGTTTTGGGTGATTTTCGGATGTAAACAACGGCCTAGGTCAGCACGTGTCAAACCACGTGAAGGCACACAATCGACGATTTCGGTCACGCATGAGTGGTTTTCATACGTTCTCGTGAACTAAATACCAGTTTCTTGACAACAAAATGGAAAACGACTATTTCGTGAAAATAACGACCCTAGAGGAATGGCTTTTGAAGATTATTAAATAAAAATCGGTGTATTGGCCACATGTATTGATTCTAAAGTTGTCTATAATTGACTAGTAGGGCATGCTGAAACAACGGCCTGAGGGCGCCGTGTAGTGTGTAGTTTCGCTAAATGTAAATTAATCAGCCCGTCCGCAGATCAATCGCAAAGTGTTAAAATGGTTGAATGTGAAAAGCATACTACTTACAAATTACTTTTGAATATTCACATCACACAAAATAATCCCAAAGAAAGCACAAAATAAAATCCTTTAGAAAAGCATCGCCATGAAATTTGAAAACCACAGTTTGTCAACCTTAACCAGCCATCTTTGGCTCGATCTTGAGGTCATTCTTTAGCCTACACATGTGTCTTGTCAACCAATTTAGTTTCTGAAGGTACACGACATTTAGATCAATATAATATAACAAACTAACTGAATTCCAACATTATATCCATTTAATCCCAATATTGAAACAGAATTTGAAGCACAATGATCTAACAAATAAATCCAACTCTATGCGAGTGTCGCAGCTTTAGTCCTGGATACCACCATAGTGTGTAGTCGTGTTGTGAGTAAATTTGCACGAGATACAACACCGACCTAGACCTTCCTGATGTGTATGACCCCAAAGTTAAGTGCTGCGAGTAGGGGAGGGCAATTTAACACCAGAACAGTTTTTTTTTTCAATAGTTAGGTCATCAGTAGTTCACACATCCCAACGGGGTTGAAAGTGTAACTTTAAATTGAACTAGGCGAGAGGGGGAGGTTGAGGTCATTTAAACAACGGAGCTATATTTCTAGTAGAAGAATACGGGGAAATCATAGCTTGAAGTTTGAAGCCGGCATTTCATTTTTTTTTCATTGTTAATGTTATTGAGTACAGCCCTTTAATGCACAACTAGGTTACTCATTATGAAATTTTAAAATGTAGTTGTGCTACCATGCAAAAGTAGCCTAATAGGTCTTGTTTATTTAAATGCAGATCCCGTTAGCCTAAAAATATTTGGATACAAATTTTATTTATACCGCAATGATTAATGTTATAATACAATGCATATATTCTGGCAGTCCTTCAAGTTTTTGGACAATCCATAACTTGTATTTCAAAGATTTATAATGAGCGGGATGCACTCGATGTTTTAAGTGCTGCATTCGGTAGCTGTTACTTTGTGCATGACAGCATCCCAATAGTTCACTGTTAATAATGTAGACTGAGCTTGACGAGATTCCCATCACCAAGCAATCGTATGATAGACCCAGCAAGCATCACTCGTTAAATTCGACCTCATAGCTATACCAGTCCTTGATTTTCATTACAGCCTTTAAACACCTAGTTCTTGGTTTTAAAAAAAAAAGTGTCTCCCCCCCCCCGCTTGCGCCGACAACGTCATCATAGGCCAATACCACTGTGCAATTTTTTAACGAGTATAACACACCCCCCTCTCCCCCTCACAGCAAGCGCCAACAACGTCACCGAAGGCCCAAGGCCAATAACACGAACCACGGTGGATTTTTTTTTAAATGAGTATATACCCTACCCACCCGCCGCCTTACAACATACCGCATGTCTCTACGAACGGGGTTAAAAGTTTAACTTTGAGTTCAAGAAGGGGAGAGGGTGGTATTGAAACAACGAAGCTGTTTCTTTATAGTACAAATACATAGTTAAAAAATTATACTTACCGTAACTTACCTACTGCTATAGCATCATACATAATTTTATAAATAAGCAAATTAATTAATTAATTAATTAACTAATTAAATATATCTAATGATAATGAAGGGAGATAGTTTATTTTGGCTAAGGCACGACACACAACACTGTGCGTGCCTGGTATGTGGCCTGACCGACCTAAAAGGAGATTGTTTATATTATTGTTTTGAGTTTATATTTAACTCAATGCAACAAGCCCGCCGGTTGGTTGAGGCCACGACGGGGGGACGTTCTGACCGGGATTCAAAGGGTCGACTCGAAATATCATCCAATCTAAATATTATTAATAAAGTCGAGTGTAGTAATTAATGTTTTTTTTAAGAAACAGAAAAAAACCCGCAGAAGATTTGCGACAACCAGCTCTAGTTCTGTTAGTAAATAAGACGATTAAATTAACTAAAGTTAAGTAGTTAAAAGTAGTAAGAATAACTAGAATAATGTTTAGTAGCAGCAATAATTAGCACATACACTTAAAATAATTAGAAATACAAAATAATTAGCAAAACAGTATTTAAAATGCAACTAAAATCAATCCTTGCACATTTTTAAACATTATGTATTAAAAATAAATGATGGTTACAGTATTTCCGGTGGTTTCCGGAACGGCTCGACAGACTACGCCATGGTTTTACTGTTTTTTACTGCTGTACAGTTCCGGAAAATAATAACCGACGCTATATCGTGATTTTACCTTAAGTTAAAACATTAATTTAATGCATTTGACTTTATTTTATATTTCAACTGTCAAATAAACTATGGTATAATTTCCGACGCTATACTGTGAGATAATCCGACGCGGCGTCATACCTCAAAACTTTGAAAATTTAAAACTCGTTTTCCAGAAGAAGAAAACAAAAGAATGACCTAGTAGATCTAGATTTTCTAGATGTGTTTAAAAATGGGTAATCCCTTAGTTTAGCGTCGGAAATTATCGGGTAATGTTTGTTGAGTCTCGGTAACTAGAGTTACGGTAAACCATGGTTTATTTGACCATTGAAATATAAATAAATTGAAAGTCGATTGTAGTAAATTAATGTTTTAATTTTTTAAGTTTAATCGACAAAAGGAAACAAGAATAAATATAATAGTAGATATAAATTAGTAGATCTAAAAAAAAAAACATATATTAATATAAATATAAATAATGAAGTCAAATGTAGGCTGATAATTTAATGTTTTTTGCTTGCAGCGGATTTGGTACCATTAATTAATTAGATCTAGAATCTAGATTAGGGACTTGGATGAAATTTCATTTTAAAAAAAATAAAAAATGTAGTAGCACCAGTTTATAGAGCTCATTTAGACAAGAACAAAGATACTTTTATTTTGATTTTAGCTCAAACGGTTACGAAGTTATGAATTTTTAATGTATTTAATTTTCGGGTTTTTTTACTATGGGGTTTTCTCAATTTTTTGCTTCCCTACTTTTTTGGATGCGAACTAAAATCTCTGTAACTTTTTAAATAGCAGGTATTTTTTAATGAAAATTCACCAAGATCAAGCTTATGATATCAGTAAAAGAGTAAGATAAAAATAATTGAATTGGATGAGAATGATCATAAAAAATAATGTTAACAAAGAGGGTCACCCCCCTAAAATTTTTGAATAAGCGTCTTTGATAGGCTACACACAATCTGTTGCCAAATTTTTATTATATGGAATATCTTACTGAAAATTGGCCTGAATAGTGCCAACACTGTATACATTAACAGAAAGTCAAAATATTTTACTTAGCTTATGTGGTTTTATTACAATGTTGGACAAAATAAAAGTCATTTTTATTCTGCGCAACTACTTTTTTTGCAAGAAAGAAGTACAATGTTGAGCTGATTTTAGATTACTTTGCTTATATGCAAGAAATATTGTAAACATGAAGGTTATTATATACTTTGATATTTCCTTTGTTCAAATTTGATTTTAAAAATATTTTATATATATGGCGTCATTAACAACACAAGTACACTTCCGGTTTTAACCTGTCTTTCCCGGTAGTCGTAAAATGTCTTAATAAGCCTATACTTTCTAAACTATTTATAAAAAAATACCTTGCTATCGATTAACATTATGAAAATTTACACACATAAAGAAAAATGGTGATTATGGTCGGAGGGCTTTTTATTGGCCTTCCTTGTTAGTAAGTTTTTATGGTACAAAGAGTTTTACGTAGCCAAAGTTTGGCTCCAAAAATCCGTTTTCACCTTCAACAAAATCTCAAAACAAAAATACCGTAACATATGAAATCCATTTGTTTTTCAGAATCAGTCATCAAATTATTAGTAGCATCGGCGATTTATAATAAAAAAAATTTTTTCGATCATCACCCGCGACCGCACTGCTAAATCGACGAAACTCGGTATGGGCAGAAAACTCTCGTTTTTAGTGCCTCAAAATCTACGTCATCCAAGTCCCTAATCTTAGCTAGGCCAATGCAAAAATTTAATTTCAGTAAAACAATATAATAGTTACATATTTGGATAGGGGCTGTCAATCTGATTACAGATCAGTTTGAATTTTCAAAATCTGACCATAAACAAAAAAGTTATGAATTTTTTAGTCATTAAAAAACAGCAGTTTTTTCAGACAACCGGGGTAGACCCTGAAAGAGGAAAAATACTGGGAGGGTATGGACCAAATTTTTAAGCGTTTTTCACTAAAAGTGGTATAAAAGCCAGAATACTTTATCAATTGAGGTAATTTTAAGACATTTTATAGATTTTTGTATGCTGAATCCAATAATGCTATTTTAAAAAGTGTCCTTCGATTACTCAACCTACTAATCTCATAGATTATGTAATACCCCCCTTTCAATTTTTTTTAAACATCTAATAATCAATGTGATAAGAAGTCATTCTTTAAATGTAACGCTGTTTTAATCTAAAATATGACATTTGTATATGCTGAAGCTAATGGTAGATTTAAAATGGTCCAACATTGTTACATAACTATCAAATGATTAGGTTATGTAATCCCACCCTTTGCTCAAAATATACCATGAATTTGTTTTAAAATCACTTTTGCTCATTGTCAGTTAACTTCAAGTTAATAGCCTACTAGAAGAAAATATAACTAATCAAGTTTTTCAATACAAAGAGAAGAATGCTATAGTAAATTTGTGATTATGTAACTTCTTAAAAGATGTTATGTAATCTATGTGCAATACTATAGGCCTACTCTGTTCCAAAAATAAAGGCCTATCTCATTATAATTATATTTCTTGTTATTTTACATATCTTAATCCTTTTTGCTATAGAATTAGTCTAGTTACAAATGTGTCTGATCAGAATCAGAGTGTGCTTTATGGTAATTAGTAATATTATTACCCATATTAAAGTTAATCATTTTTACAATGTCCATAAAATAAACTTTGGAGGAAAATATTTTTTTTAAAAACTTGCACAAGGTATAGATCTAGTGTAAGTTATAGATACATAACATAAATTTATATTTATGCCCAATGTTTATGCTAGTAGTAAGTAGGTTTATGTATTTTGTAAGCCTACCAGTAGGCCTTTTACAATCAAAAACTTTCTTAAGAAAAAAAGCACGTGTTTGAGTGCTTGACTGTGTAGATCTAGTAGATTCTAGAAATTGTGTAAGATTACCGTGTTTGGCTATACACAGACACGTGTACCACCACCAGCTTTTGCCTAGATTTAGTTCAATCTGACATGTGGGTAACCAGGTCTTCTGACCAACGAATTTTATTGCCCTATTACGTAAACACGACCGCTGGATAGGCTAGTTGGCCAACCCGATGAACGTGTCAGATGAATATTATGTAATCTCAGAGACAAAAGTCTGGCAAGATTTCTTGATCTATGCCCGAGGGTTAGTAACATCAACTCCACAAAGTGAAGGGGGGAGGGAGGTGGGGTATGAAACCACCGTGTACCGTACGGGTGTTATACAACATCAAAAGCGATGCTCGCCGGCTTGTCGCGTCACGGACTAGTGGGGGCGGGGTGAGGCTATGGGTGATACATACGGTGTGGGATGGTCAGTGGCTACCCCCATCCACTCCACCCCATTTTGGTCGATTTGGCAAGCTAGTAACTCCCACGTTGTTAGTGGTATTAAAATTTGTAGAAAAGAGCCCCGGATATAATTTAATTTATTTTTAAAGCCATTTTTACGAAAATGTAATGTACACAATAATGAAACGTTACTTGAATCACATCACAGCATTGTTTGATCGGGCAGAAGCTATTCGGATTAATTTCTAAAGAAGATTAATTTTGACGATTAGTCTTCAGCCGTAAATACTAACAAAACTTTTGTCTGACGTTTCAATGGGTTAAGACAAAGTTATGCAACATGTCTGTGTGCTTATAAATATAAAGTAGCAATAGCCGTCGAGTCAAACACGGGAACACATGTATCTATCTTTAGACATTGTTTATAGTATCATCCAATCGGATCAAGCGCCTAGCGTCACGTGACCACACACTCGGCTGTGCCACACGATGTGTAGATCACCAATCAGTCGGACGGCGGCAGACGCGTTAATTTTTATTTTCGTTCGGTTTTAAAATGTATGGACGGCTTTATTACGAGGTGCTATAATACATGTCATACATTAAAATAAACGGCGGGATTTCGGGAACACAGCTCAGGGTTCAACTGTAAAATATGTCCAATAATAGACCGGGAAACTTGGTTCAGCTTTGCGGTCCGATATCTCCAAAAGTATTTAACTTATTTTGACCACGAACCCTGAGCGTTATACGTCTACATTTAATGTATTCGTCTGCCAAATTTAACTGTTGTAGTACGTAAACTCGATACGTGTATACAAATTTTGTAACGCGTCATCAAGTTAAAGACGGCGATTTGAAGCACAGCAGGGCGGTTCAGTCAGACAGCGGTCGGCACGTCGTGTTTATATTTTCGGTCCACTTCAAAGTCTATAGACGTCCTTATTATGGGGCCTTATAGGACATATCATACATATTAATAAACGTCGAGATTTCAGGAATACAGCTCAGGGTTCAAATAAAAAATCGGTCCATAAATAGCTCAAATAACATAGTTTAACTTTGCGGTCTGATATCTCCGAAAGTATTTAACATATTTTAACCAAGAACCCTGAGCGTTATACGTGTACATTTAATCTATTCTTCTACCAAGTTTCACAATTGTAGTACGAAAACTCACAGAGTCTATAGACTCAAAGTAACACCCCTCTTTTAAAAAGGTGAAAAAGCCTCCCCCCTAATCGGCACGTCGCCGCGGGGGGTAAAAAATGCGATTTAATCGGCGATTTCTTCAACGTCTGAAATAACAGAGAAATCAAACTTATACAGTTAAAAAGGTAATTCAATTACGAACAGAATGATGTATAACATGTTAATATAAACACAATAAAAGCATGCAAAAAACAAAGTTAAACATGCAGGGGGTAGGGAAAAGCCGATTTGTCCGATTTTCTCGGCAGCGGCATTGGCCTAGCTACTAATCTAGATCTAGCTAGATGTCTAGCTGCTAGGCCAAGTAAAAAAAATCTAGATTACGAAAATTGTAAAAATGATTACTAAATGTAAAAATGATTACGAAAATAAATCTATCTAAATTTTAAACATTCTGTATAAAAATAAAAGATGACACCAAATAAAGTATGGTTTACAGTACTTCCGGTGAATTCCGGAAGTGTGTGACAGACTTTGGCATTGTTTTACTGTTTTTTACTGCTATACGATTCCGGAATAATAACCGACGCTAAACTAAGGGATTACCTAAAAATGGACATGCATACAACAGATATTGGTAGATCTAGATCTAGACATCTTGTTTCGTTTTGTAGTTTAGAACATCCAAACAATTATTTTGAGAGCAAAAAACAGCAGCTTTGAGCAGTGGTTGACCTAAATCTAAATCTACTAATCTAATTTAGAAATAGAGAATCTTGAACAACTTACGGGATTTTTCATAAGTTTTTCAAGTTTTAACCTTTGCAAGTCGACAGGGGTTTTGATAACTTTAACATTGTCTTTTTCTTTTGTTTCTTTCACTTTTACACTCTTGCTATCGTCGGGTGCTGCCATTTTGGACGAGGGGCAACTCTTGATAACTTTGAAAAATAACATCGCATTTTAAAAGCATTTAATTTTAATTATTATAGGATTTAGATCTGTTTTGTTAAATCTAGTTATGTGATACCATGCAATTTGCGAATTTTAGATCTGCCTTAACACAAATATATAAAAAGACGCTAATTTAATATACCCATATATATAATCTATATACTTATATATATAATACTAGATCTATATTTATTTGGTTATATTGTAAAGTGAAACAACCATACTAACATAATTTTGACGAAAATATTAATTGAGTAATTTCCCTTGCATTGCTAAAGTTTAATTAAGACTATTTAAAATTACGAGCCGACCCGCGGCGTATCATACGCCGCTATTTAGTTGTTTTATTTTCTACTTTTCAGTAATTCATAATTTGTGAATTCAACAGTACCAACGCAGCCACTGAAAATATTTGCTTTAAAACACTATCAGTAGGCCGTTAAGGACGATAACCCCCCCCCCTCCTTTCCCCCTACCCCCGTGAAAGCAGCCTCCTCTTAGTTACCTCCCCTAAGTTTAAAATAGTTTCAAACTAAATTATCTGCCCCTAATAGTAGTCACTAAACCCGGCTCTACCATTGTAAACAATTAGCGTGAACCACAGCTCACTAGACCATGTGGGAGTGGGGGTGGTAGGGATATGCCTAGAGAGGAAGAGAGGGGGCTGCTAGGCGCGCTTACAGCTTGGTGTTTTCTATGGTCTCCAAGAAGAGAATTATGTATTGTATATAGATTGTTTGATTTTTGTAATTTAAAAAAATAATAGGCCTAATTGATTAATTTTTGTAATTTAAAAAAAATCGTAATTATAAAATGAAAAATTTGTAAAATTTCGTTTTAAAAAAAACTTTTTAAAGTCAAAAATATTATTAGTCTCACTTTCTCACCAACCCCCCCCCCCCCTTTGTCACATCCTACCTCATTAAAATCCAGCCACCACTGTCCCACTATATGGGTGATTGTTTAATTTGAATTAATAGTGACATTTTACATTTACAGATTTGGATGGTGTCCTAATAAATTCACAATGTATCTTTTTATTTCTACAGATTTGGATGGTGTTGTAATAAATTCACAATGTATCTTTTTATTTCTACAGATTTGGATGGTGTCCTAATAAATTAACAATGTATCTTTTTATTTCTACAGATTTGGATGGTGTTGTAATAAATTAACAACGTATCTTTTTATTTCTACAGATTTGGATGGTGTCCTAATAAATTAACAATGTATCTTTTTATTCCTACAGATTTGGATGGTGTCGTAATAAATTCACAATGTATCTTTTTATTTCTACAGATTTGGATGGTGTTGTAATAAATTCACAATGTATCTTTTTATTTCTACAGATTTAGATGGTGTGTCCTAATAAATTCACAATGTATCTTTTTATTTCTACAGATTTAGATGGTGTGTCCTAATAAATTCACAATGTATCTTTTTATTTCTACAGATTTGGATGGTGTGTCCTAATAAATTCACAATGTATCTTTTTATTTCTACAGATTTAGATGGTGTGTCCTAATAAATTCACAATGTATCTTTTTATTTCTACAGATTTGGGTGGTGTGTCCTAATAAAATTCACAATGTATTTTTTTATTCCTCAGGTACAGCTAGTGTTGAAACTTGCTGACCAATATCTGGATTACCTCCAACAGCTTTGTTTAAGTCCATATGAACAACTTGGATCAACAGCTTTGTTAAAGTCCATATAGGACTCACTCAAGGTGTTTAGTTTCACTTGTTGAACAAGTTGCCATTATCTGAAAAATCTCATCCACCCTACTCAGTCAATGACTGTGCCTTTGCCTTCTAACTTAAACATAAACCAAAGTAAAAAAAATAATTATTTTTAAAAATTTTATTATGAAAAATCAGAAAGACAAGATTTGTGAGAAACTCTCAAACTCAAGAAAGCATAGAAAACTAAGAAACCAACAACAAACTATTTTTTTCAAACTTTTGTGATGAAACAAATTGTATACAACAAATGAATTAAGCTCAAGTTTGTGTAAAATGTGAAAACAAATATTAGACCATTAAGCCACTCCCACCAGGGGGCGTGACGAACAAGTATTTATCCATGCTCCTCCTGCCTCCATACCAAACTCTGTGACAGCTGTCAATCATGACATCATAGAGTGATGAGCAGAGGGACGGGCATGCACGTACACAGATGTAGTGTCCGAGTCTTGGACAGACCAGACACACGCTGATGGACATGCAGAGTGTTGCACACAAGACTGTCATGCAGATGACCGCCACAAACAGACGGTCGTATTTGTCCTCCTCGTCCAGCACTGGAAGTAACTGGAATTCAGGTCAAGCTATGTAGGCTAGATCTCTTGAAACAACAGCACTACACAGATACTAGACTAAAAGTCTTGAAACAAGTACTGACCTTTGTAGTTAGGTTATCCTTGTCTACCATGAAAGATTTGAAAGTCTTGAAACAAGTACTGACCTTTGTGGTGAGGTCATCCTTGTCTACCATGAAAGATTTGAAAGTCTTGAAACAAGTACTGACCTTTGTGGTGAGGTCATCCTTGTCTACCATGAAAGATTTGAAAGTCTTGAAACAAGTACTGACCTTTGTGGTGAGGTCATCCTTGTCTACCATGAAAGATTTGGTGGGGATCATCTCCTTGAAGGGGTCATCCAGGAAGTAGCGGTGGAGCTCTTGGACGGTCTCACCAAGGACAGTGCGGGACAACTTGTCAGCTTCCTGTGGAGGGGGGGAGAGACATGTTTGTTAACTTCCTGTGGAGGGGGGGGGGGGGGGGAGAGACAATTTTGTTAACTTCCTGTGGAGGGGGGAGAGACACTTTTGTTAACTTCCTGTGGAGGGGGGGGGGGGGAGAGACAATTTTGTTAACTTCCTGTGGGGGGGGGGGGGATGACAGGGACATGATATGTGGCTATAAGAAGACAGTGAGAATTGTTGTTAACGTTGGAAATGGGGGTTGTATTATGACCAATATGATTTATCTTATTATTATGTTTTTATAAACCAAACTAAAACTGACCTTCTCTAAACCAATCTCTCTGAGCCTGAGCGCTAAAAACTCAAAAGTCATGTTCTTGCCTTGATCTTTGCTCCAGGCTCGAATCCTTCTCACACAGGGCGCCTCAGGGTGACCTTGAACTGGTTTTGGGGTGGTGAACCTTTCTGGGTGAATCTGTCCAGATTTAGTTCACGTACATACAGACCATGTCAAGATTTAATTCACTTATATACTATATAGAGAATATGAACATAACAGCTATGTTGATGATGTCTAATTAATTGAGAAAAAATATTTTTACCATAAATGTTTTTTCACCCAGCGCTTCCATGAGTTGATCACATTTCTTGTCTGTCAGATGGTCAGCAACATACTGGATTTCCTGAACGTTCAAATCCACAACAGCCAGGGCCAGATGTATTGAGACACACAGGAAACTTGTGACCCAGCCCATCACAACATTAAGTGTAACATTTTATTTAACATTTTCATCTGGAGTTCTGTCACAACATTAAGTGTAACATTTTATTTAACATTTTCATCTGGAGTTCTGTCACAACATTAAGTGTAACATTTTATTTAACATTTTCATCTGGAGTTCTGTCACAACATTAAGTGTAACATTTTATTTAACATTTTCATCTGGAGTTCTGTCACAACATTAAGTGTAACATTTTAATTAACCTTATATTTTCATCTGCCACAACAAAAGAGACAGCCCGAGAAATGTTTCCTGTCACTCAAATCAAGAGCACCCACATGACCCACTAAATGTCCACTAAAGGGGTCTGTCAACACAACTACTGACAAAAGGACTCCCAATAAACACACATTTTAACAAAGGGATTTGCAGTTATAGTTATTTTCTCAGGTAGAATCTAGATCTTTTGGTTAAATATAGAAAGGGTAAAAAATAAAAAAAATTACCTGAATTCGCTAGGCATATGTAAAAATAATTTTTAAAAAGATGAACAAAACTAAATTTCAGTTTCAATAAACTGGTCATAAGTAGCAATTTTAAGCCTGCATTAAACCAGCAGGCTATTTGCAACTTTGTCCACCTTATTGTTGATATAGAATGATATAGATCTAGATCTAGAACAGAAATATTTTGTCACTATAAATTCCTCTTTGGAAAAATACTAAAATTAAACTTAAATAAAATATTTTAATGTAGGCCTAATCATTTATTTTAAATAAGACAATTTAGATCTAGATATAGTGATACTGTATGAACTAAAATTCGATAGCCTACATTCATTTAATTTTGAATTGTTTTATTTTATTTTTTTGGGAAGGGGTGTCATTCATAAAGGCCTAAGCCCTCTAAAGGCGGACATCACACTTTAATTTAAGGCCATTGTTGTAGATCTAGGTCCTAAACAATGTAAATATGATAATATCTAGTGAGTGAATCATGGATGACCTCTAGATCTAGATCTAGATCTAGATCTAAATAAAAAATATTATTTCTAGATCTAATATAAATAATGCGATAAAAAAAACCAAAGGAGCGTCATACGTTTTTATTGGTTTTTGTTTTAACGATAAACGCCGACTAACCATTTCAATTTTTGTTTAACTTTTTCGCCTCAGTAAGTTCCATATGAAATTTAAGGAGTCACCTGTTTTTCACATTACAAGTCGCGGGCGATTTTACGTACCCAAAACGAAAATGAAAACGATAGATTACCAAAACATCAGTCCCTCGAAAGACGTGTTAATTTTAATTTAAATTTAGATCTATAGGCCTAGGCCCTATGTTAAAATATCTAGATCTAGATATAAGGATAAAACTAAAAGGTCTAGAAATCTACTTAATCTGGAGGATCTGCCTTTACACAATAATTATTAGATCTAGATCTAGATCTAGTATAAAAGTTGTTTACACGATTTAAAGTTAAAGCTTTTGAGTCAATAAAAATAAAAGTAGTCTGCTATTAATTTAAATGTTGTAGTAGCTTCCCTTAGTTTATGGCGCCAAGGGACAACATCAATATATTTATAATATTAGATCTATAAATTTAAAATTAGATCTAGAATCTATAAGTCTACTCTATAAATTATTAAATAACTGTTATTGCAATTTGTTTACAGATTCAGAGCACGTCACAGAGACAATCTACTGTAATCTAGAGTCTAGAATTCTAGCTACTAGAGAATACTACTAGATCTAGATCTACTAATCTAGATCTAGTAGTACTACTGAGACTCTTGACTGAGAGATCTAGATTCTAGGGCCTAGCAGAGTCTAGCTAGAATTTAGGGAGGCTCACTAACTTAAAAGCGTCCTTGGTTGCTAACCAGAACATGGCGTAAGGATCGGACCATGACTTCCGGCGAGTTTTTCGACTTAGTTCCAGAGACCTTCTTAGAATTACTTTTAAAAATGTTTATCACGAGTAAAATGGCGGGTTTTCACGTTATAAAAACATGCTATAGGTGGCAAGGTTAAATATGCCAGAAAAGCATTTTCAGAAATTGCTTTGGGGAATGTAGGCTAAATTTAAAGTCGGTGTCATTCAAAATAATATAACTTTTTAAATATAGATCTCCCTCTCACAAAATTGATTTCCAAAGTAAAGCATTATTAGTTTTATCATTCTATGAAAAAATAAATCAAATATCTTCAACACTTTTTTTTATATGATGTGTCCATAAAATGACAACCTAATTTTTTTATTTTTTTTGACCACGTGACCGCTATTTGAATGGATACGTTTACCTGGCATGGTTTTTTATTTTGCTCTTTTGTACAATAAAAAATGTTATAAAATTAAAGAAATAAAAGAATTCAAACATCACTTCTGTCTTGTCTTTTTTAAAATTCTTTTCTGATGACATTCTCTTAAATTTTTTTCCTCTATAAATATATCCCGACGATAGACGGGCCAATTCTACTTTTAGGAACTCTCTTGTGAAAAAAAATTAGATCTATTTCACGGTCACTTAAAAAGTTAAACCTTTCAACTTTTAACCAGGTTGTCATGGATGATCCGTCATATCATAGCTGTGAGTGACAAAACATTTTAAAATTCAATAATTTAGCCTAAACTCGCTACAACCCCCAAATTAGTGCCTAGGGGATAAAGTATGGACGTTTTTTATTCAGTTGTCATGTTTAAATTGAGAATTGAGTAGATTTCACATATAGTAAGAAAAACTAAGCTAGATCTATACTCAAAAGATTCTAGTCTAGATCTAGTTCTAGACCTAGAAAGTAGAAATCGAGTCTAGATCTAGATCTTAGATCTAGACATCCAGATTCTAGATCTAGAATCATTCTAAGAATGGACGTTGAATCAGCAATAGAAGAATCCATTCGACGCATTATTTCTCAACATGACATAAAGTAAGTTTCTCTTCCCATCCCCCCCCCCCCTTATTTTTTATTTTTAGGGTAGACTAAATCTACATCGAACATCGTAGTCACAATTTCTTAATCTCAACTTTTGTAGGGCCTAAGTTAAAGCAATAATCATCTTTTCTTTTCCCATTCATTTCATACACAAGACACATGGGGCAGATGAAGTAGAGTTCATCTGTTTCAGAGACCTCGGCATTTGAAGGGATTAATTTTATTATCATTATTATGGTCAGCACTATGGTCAGCTGCCTATGTATCCATAATGTGAGTTAGGTACCCAGATTCGAACTTGAGACTTTTGGTTTAGTAGTCTAGCTCTCTACTGCTAGGCTACACCTTCCCATTATACTAAATTATAGTAATAATAATAGGCCTAGTTCTTATAATAATTTTATTGTTACTATTTGTAGTCTACATAGTCTACTACTAAATGGCTACTAAATAGTAGGCCTTAATTTATTATCCTACTTACCATAGGTGTAGTTGTAGCTAGGGGAGGGCAAGTGGGGCGGCTGACCCTCAGGGGCGCCAAACGGGGTAAAAAATGTAATTAAAAAGCTCATTCTGAGCAGCATTCCTGAATAATACACAGTCCAAGTTAAAAATACACAGTCCAAGTTAAAAATACACAGTCCAAGTTAAAAATACACAGTCCAAGTTAAAAATACACAGTCCAAGTTAAAAATACACAGTCCAAGTTAAAAATACACAGTCTAAATTAAAATAATAAGATTACTGCTTGGCCTTCCTGACTAACTTTTCAATTTGGTGACATGATTATAATAACTGTCAAGTGACTAGTGAACCTGACCACACACTGCCAACAACATGTTAATGTCCCACACTAGAACTGCCAACAACATGTTAATGTCCCACACTAGAACTGCCAACATGTTAATGTCCCACACTAGAACTGCCAACAACATGTTAATGTCCCACACTAGAACTGCCAACAACATGTTAATGTCCCACACTAGAACTGCCAACAACATGTTAATGTCCCACACTAGAACTGCCAACATGTTAATGTCCCACACTAGAACTGCCAACAACATGTTAATGTCCCACACTAGAACTGCCAACATGTTAATGTCCCACACTAGAACTGCCAACATGTTAATGTCCCACACTAGAACTGCCAACATGTTAATGTCCCACACTAGAACTGCCAACAACATGTTAATGTCCCACACTAGAACTGCCAACATGTTAATGTCCCACACTAGAACTGCCAACATGTTAATGTCCCACACTAGAACTGCCAACAACATGTTAATGTCCCACACTAGAACTGCCAACAACATGTTAATGTCCCACACTGTATTCATGTGTACATAACATGCTTGCGAAAAAATGATATAACAATGAAAGTTAAAATTGTTCATGGCAATGATTGAATAAACTTTCTTGTTAATATATCCTCGTCTACTTGGTAGATGCTGCGACCTGTTTCAGGGAGATGTCTGTTTTTATATTCAAGCAACTTTTTCTCTTCCCATTGTTCCAGTGTCATCACCAAAAGGATGGTGAGGAGCATTTACATGTGGCACAGCGGCGCAGAGTCCCTGACCCAGCACGAGTCTGACGTGATCAACAAAGTTTTGAACAACATTGTCATAACTCTGGCCCACTCCCAGGGCATTGACCCCACTCACAGCAGTCTGTTGGAGACTTACACCAAGGTATCACATCTTAAAGACTTACACCAAGGTATCACATCTTAAAGACTTACACCAAGGTATCACATCTTAAAGACTTACACCAAGGTATCACATCTTAAACAAAGACTTACACCAAGGTATCACATCTTAAACAAAGACACCAAGGTATCACATCTTAAAGACTTACACCAAGGTATCACATCTTAAAGACTTACACCAAGGTATCACATCTTAAAGACTTACACCAAGGTATCACATCTTAAAGACTTACACCAAGGTATCACATCTTAAACAAAGACTTACACCAAGGTATCACATCTTAAACAAAGACACCAAGGTATCACATCTTAAAGACTTACACCAAGGTATCACATCTTAAAGACTTACACCAAGGTATCACATCTTAAAGACTTACACCAAGGTATCACATCTTAAACAAAGACACCAAGGTATCACATCTTAAAGACTTACACCAAGGTATCACATCTTAAACAAAGACACCAAGGTATCACATCTTAAACAAAGACACCAAGGTATCACATCTTAAACAAAGACACCAAGGTATCACATCTTAAAGACTTACACCAAGGTATCACATCTTAAACAAAGACACCAAGGTATCACATCTTAAAGACTTACACCAAGGTATCACATCTTAAAGACTTACACCAAGGTATCACATCTTAAACAAAGACTTACACCAAGGTATCACATCTTAAACCAAGACACCAAGGTATCACATCTTAAACAAAGACTTACACCAAGGTATCACATCTTAAAGACTTACACCAAGGTATCACATCTTAAAGACTTACACCAAGGTATCACATCTTAAACAAAGACACCAAGGTATCACATCTTAAAGACTTACACCAAGGTATCACATCTTAAACAAAGACACCAAGGTATCACATCTTAAAGACTTACACCAAGGTATCACATCTTAAAGACTTACACCAAGGTATCACATCTTAAACCAAGACACCAAGGTATCACATCTTAAAGACTTACACCAAGGTATCACATCTTAAAGACTTACACCAAGGTATCACATCTTAAAGACTTACACCAAGGTATCACATCTTAAACAAAGACTTACACCAAGGTATCACATCTTAAACAAAGACACCAAGGTATCACATCTTAAAGACTTACACCAAGGTATCACATCTTAAACAAAGACACCAAGGTATCACATCTTAAAGACTTACACCAAGGTATCACATCTTAAAGACTTACACCAAGGTATCACATCTTAAAGACTTACACCAAGGTATCACATCTTAAAGACTTACACCAAGGTATCACATCTTAAAGACTTACACCAAGGTATCACATCTTAAAGACTTACACCAAGGTATCACATCTTAAAGACTTACACCAAGGTATCACATCTTAAACAAAGACACCAAGGTATCACATCTTAAAGACTTACACCAAGGTATCACATCTTAAACAAAGACACCAAGGTATCACATCTTAAACAAAGACTTACACCAAGGTATCACATCTTAAACCAAGACACCAAGGTATCAGCATCACATCTTAAACAATCAACATTCTTCTCATAAGTAAAGTTGTTCATTAAAATGTCTGAAACAGAAAGTACTTAATCATGTTTTATGTTGGGAGTAAACTTAATCATGTTTTATGTTGGGAGTGAACTTAGTATATCAGTACATGTCTAGCATCTGGTGCACACTGACATATTCATTTAGCAACTGACTAGAGTGGCACATCTTGCCACACCCCATGTACCCAACAGTTCCTCACCACAGTCAGTGAATGACATCATGAAAAAAAATGGGATTAGTCGCTCATCATTGACCAGCATCAGTCAGGCATTCTGCTGACATGTGAAGTTCACTCCAGACAAAAATATCCTCAAGTATAATCTGTTACAATATCCAGCACATTACCAGCAGTATGTATAAATATGTTTGTTGTTTTTTCTCAGGAATATAGGGGTGGCAGCCACAAGTCCTCTAATGATGGCAGCCAAAAGTCCTCTAATGATGGCAGCCAAAAGTCCTCTAGTCATGTACAAACACCTCCAGATTACTTAATGAAGGTTAAAAATAATGTGCCTTGTGGCCAAGCTGAACAGCTGCATAAAAAGAACTTAACCTTTGACCTTAAAGAGGAGTCAGCCAATCCAGGCATGTTAGAGGAGTCAGCCAATCCAGGCATGTTAGAGGAGTCAGCCAATCAAACTGATGAATCTGATGTGTCAGACTGTTGTACTCACAAGAACAACGCAGGTGCTAAGACCTGTCAGAATAAATCTAGTAACAAAAGCAGACACTTCCAAGATATCTTTGAAAACATTTCAATATTGGCCACACCAGATGCTGCCATGGGTAAACCAGAAAGGGTTGATATTTCTACGACAGAAGTGGCTACCTCAGCAAACTGGAGCGGGCCCAGTGGTCCATTCAATAAGAGAAGTTGCTGCAGAACTTTGTTTCACTCCCCTGCTTACAAGAACTCTTCAGTCTACAAATGTGCTGAGGTCAATAGTTCACGTGCTGGTCATCCAATGGCTGCTATACCCTGTTCACATTTTTATAAATCTCTCTGGCCAGGATCACCTAGAGCAGACCACATAGAGGTCAACCAGTCTCTGGCAGGTGGCAGCACTGGACAGGTCAACTCCCAGGACAAACTGGAGGATCATTCTCACAACAAATCTTCTCAGTCTACTCAGTCTTTCAAATTTGAACCAAAAAAGAAATTGTCACCTCAAAATATGGCTAATGTGAGCATTAAAAACCCAAACTCAGATTATCAAAACAATGCAAGTCTGCCAGTTACTTGCGCTAAAAGCTTGCCAAAAAAGGAAGTTAGAATTCAAGTCATACCAACTCGTGCCACAGATGTTTTGACCATTAAAAGACTGTCTCCAGTGATTGAGGAACCTGTCAAAAAGCTGAAATTATCCTCCCATAAAAAAGAGTGTTCAGATTTCAACACCAGTGCGACTATTTGTGGGAGGGGCACCAACGGGGGAGCCCGCTGGGTTCACATCAAGGTAGTCCCAGAAAATGACAAAAGTGTTTCACAAATCTGTGACGCCACTTTAAAGAACTTTGATTTGTCTATTTTAAGCCAGCAATGCTGATTTAATCTAACACAGATTTTTAAAAATGATGTAAAATGGTTGGAATGTCGATGTAGGCACAGTTTGTAGCTAATGTTTTCTGTCAACGTAACATACAGATTAGCGCAGGGTTCTGGTTGGCGTACAGGTGGGTGCATGTTAAATTTCCTTGAAATGTGCCAGATTTCTCTGACTCTGCAGGTCAAACCATTCACCTCTCCAGCAGAAAGCCAATTTGGTATGAGTGCCTTCCCCTGTTTGTTGTGGTGTTGTTAATGTATGTTTGTCTTGGGTTCCTTTTGTTAGTGTCAAACTGTCATTCATTTTCTTGTCATGAACAGAAGGACATGAGCACAAAATTTGTGTGAAATAGTTTTGATATCATCAAAACACTGGTAGCTGTGCTGTTCTATTCTATAAGGCACATTAAATGTTTTCAGACATGCTGACACAATTAAGTTTAATGAGACTACCTGTTATTGGTATAGTTTTTGTTCAAAATGTTTTTTTTTTTAATAATGGGGGGAGGGTGTCTCATTACAAAACATTTTATAAACAGGTGTAAGATGCTCATGTGTCAAGGGTTGACACTGTGATCCTGTTGATTTTTTTCTTATTGATGACAAACAAATTTGTCTGTCTGTGCCTTTGTTCATTTAAACTCAATGTTTATGAATAAATCAAACAGTTGATGTGATTTGTCGAGTCATTTAAATGCCATGTGATTTAGTTCTGATCAGATTAGAATCAAGTTGTCATTTCAATTTGTTATCATATTGAAACATTGATTGTCTTCCTTGATTTCACTAACACTGGTTTGTTGTTTAGTAACATCAATAAATATTTCAGTTCCAGACCTGTCTAAAATTAAAAATTATTTCCATCAATATTTTATTTCCAATAAATTTCTTCTTTTCCAGACCTGTCTGAAATTTTTAAAAATATATTCCATCAATAAATTTGTTCTTTTCCAGACCTGTCTGAAATTTTTAAAAATATATTCCATCAATAAATGTGTTCTTCATTGTGTTTACTGTCTGAAATTTGAAAAATGTCAATAAAAATGAGTTGCAGGTCATTTAAGACTAAGAGGATCCTATGTTTTGGGGGGGGGGGGGGGGGGGGGGGGTAGGTCATGTATATTTTGCCCAATACATTTTATTTAAGGAGGGGTAAACAATTCAGCTGAAGTTGGTTGGATGTGGACGTTTTTCTAGAACTGACATTAAGACCTACATCATTGATGGTAATATTGTCACTCCTTTCAAATCTACATTAACAACTTGAATTCAGATTGGCCACTACAAACTGCTAATGATCTGATCACTTGTGTCCATGGCTCACTGTGGGGTTCATCTATCATTCAATTATTTTAACCACCCCCACCTTAAAAAACATGACGTCACACTGCTTAAAAGTATTAAAACATCTTCACCATATCAATACTCGTACTTTGCAGATATGTCTACCACATCAATCTCTGTGGTGCATTCGGTTAGCAGTTCAGCTGTTAACCGAAAGGTTGGTGGTTTGAGCCCACCCAGGGACGTTTTTTTTTTGTTTGTTTCAAATCGTGTCCAGACCCATATCTAATGTGTAGGTCACCAAAATAGGACCTGGTCTCACATATCTAATGTGTAGGTCACCAAAATAGGACCTGGTCTCACATATCTAATGTGTAGGTCACCAATCTGGTCTCACATATCTAATGTGTAGGTCACCAAGATAGGACCTGGTCTCACATATCTAATGTGTAGGTCACCAAGATAGGACCTGGTCTCACATATCTAATGTGTAGGTCACCAAAATAGGACCTGGTCTCACATATCTAATGTGTAGGTCACCAAGATAGGACCTGGTCTCACATATCTAATGTGTAGGTCACCAAGATAGGACCTGGTCTCACATATCTAATGTGCAGGTCACCAAGGTAGGACCTGGTCTCACATATCTAATGTGTAGGTCACCAAGGTAGGACCTGGTCTCACATATCTAATGTGTAGGTTACCAAGATAGGACCTGGTCTCACATATCTAATGTGTAGGTCACCAAGATAGGACCTGGTCTCACATATCTAATGTGCAGGTCACCAAGGTAGGACCTGGTCTCACATATCTAATGTGTAGGTCACCAAGGTAGGACCTGGTCTCACATATCTAATGTGTAGGTCACCAAGATAGGACCTGGTCTCACATATCTAATGTGTAGGTTACCAAGGTAGGACCTGGTCTCACATATCTAATGTGTAGGTCACCAAGATAGGACCTGGTCTCACATATCTAATGTGTAGGTCACCAAGATAGGACCTGGTCTCACATATCTAATGTGTAGGTCACCAAGATAGGACCTGGTCTCACATATCTAATGTGCAGGTCACCAAGGTAGGACCTGGTCTCACATATCTAATGTGTAGGTCACCAAGGTAGGACCTGGTCTCACATATCTAATGTGTAGGTCACCAACCTGGTCTCACATATCTAATGTGTAGGTCACCAAGGTAGGACCTGGTCTCACATATCTAATGTGTAGGTCACCAAGGTAGGACCTGGTCTCACATATCTAATGTGTAGGTCACCAAGATAGGACCTGGTCTCACATATCTAATGTGTAGGTCACCAAGATAGGACCTGGTCTCACATATCTAATGTGTAGGTCACCAAGGTAGGACCTGGTCTCACATATCTAATGTGTAGGTCACCAAGATAGGACCTGGTCTCACATATCTAATGTGTAGGTCACCAAGACAGGACCTGGTCTCACATATCTAATGTGTAGGTCACCAACCTGGTCTCACATATCTAATGTGTAGGTCACCAAGGTAGGACCTGGTCTCACATATCTAATGTGTAGGTCACCAAGATAGGACCTGGTCTCACATATCTAATGTGTAGGTCACCAAGATAGGACCTGGTCTCACATATCTAATGTGTAGGTCACCAAGATAGGACCTGGTCTCACATATCTAATGTGTAGGTCACCAAGATAGGACCTGGTCTCACATATCTAATGTGTAGGTCACCAATGTAGGACCTGGTCTCACATATCTAATGTGTAGGTCACCAAGATAGGACCTGGTCTCACATATCTAATGTGTAGGTCACCAAGATAGGACCTGGTCTCACATATCTAATGTGTAGGTCACCAAGGTAGGACCTGGTCTCACATATCTAATGTGTAGGTCACCAACCTGGTCTCACATATCTAATGTGTAGGTCACCAAGATAGGTCTCACATATCTAATGTGTAGGTCACCAAGGTAGGACCTGGTCTCACATATCTAATGTGTAGGTCACCAAGATAGGACCTGGTCTCACATATCTAATGTGTAGGTCACCAACCTGGTCTCACATATCTAATGTGTAGGTCACCAAGGTAGGACCTGGTCTCACATATCCCACTTTGAAGAACTAGAACGCTTGACCTTCGTTTTGTTTTACCGTGGCCTTGGGAATGGCTGTAGACTTTCTTGGGGGGGGGGAGATCTCCCAAAGAGATTCCTGGAAGAAATACTGCCCGCCCCCCCCCCCCCCCTTTTTTTACACCTTTTCTCTTTGTATTTGTTTTAAGGACAAAGTATTTTATTAGCTAAGAAGTGCTTTGATTTATTTAATTAACCAATGACATTGCGCAGTGCGGTGCGCACTGATGCAAGCAAATATTTTGTGTCAACAGTTAGCCGTCATGATGCAGATTGTGTTTGTTACTAATGATACCCAGCACTAAAGTCTAGTTCAAATATTGGATCAGTGCCTTCACTAAAGTCTAGTTCAAATATTGGATCAGTGCCTTCACTAAAGTCTAGTTCAAATATTGGATCAGTGCCTTCACTAAAGTCTAGTTCAAATATTGGATCAGTGCCTTCACTAAAGTCTAGTTCAAATATTGGATCAGTGCCTTCACTAAAGTCTAGTTCGAGTACTTGAATCTGTGGAGTCACTGAGATCAATTCTGATCACATTACGAGAACAGGTAGGTCTAGGTCTAGTTGCTTGACATCTCTAAATAAATCTATCTAGTTATTTATAAGTATTAGGTTATTCCCAGCCCAGGTTCAATTGATCGTTCAGTTTCAAGTTTGAGTCTTGATGTTAAGCGTGGTCAGACATTCAGATGGTATAGGATGGGTGTGGTCAGACATTCAGACATAGAACCGCTGAGATATTTAAAAATCAACTCTGGTTTTATCCTAAAATAGAGCTGGCTAATTGTTCGAGCTGGCTAATTGTTAAAGCTGGCTAATTGTTAAAGCTGGCTAATTGTTAAAGCTGGCTAATTGTTACAGCTGGCTAATTGTTACAGCTGGCTAATTGTTACAGCTGGCTAATTGTTAGGCTGGCTAATTGTTACAGCTGGCTAATTGTTAGGGCTGGCTAATTGTTAGGGCTGGCTAATTGTTCGGGCTGGCTAATTGTTAGGGCTGGCTAATTGTTAAAGCTGGCTAATTGTTAGGGCTGGCTAATTGTTAGGCTGGCTAATTGTTAGGCTGGCTAATTGTTAAAGCTGGCTAATTGTTAAAGCTGGCTAATTGTTAAAGCTGGCTAATTGTTAGGCTGGCTAATTGTTAAAGCTGGCTAATTGTTAGGGCTGGCTAATTGTTAAAGCTGGCTAATTGTTAGGGCTGGCTAATTGTTAAAGCTGGCTAATTGTTAGGGCTGGCTAATTGTTAAAGCTGGCTAATTGTTACAGCTGGCTAATTGTTAGGCTGGCTAATTGTTAAAGCTGGCTAATTGTTAGGCTGGCTAATTGTTACAGCTGGCTAATTGTTAGGGCTGGCTAATTGTTAGGGCTGGCTAATTGTTAGGGCTGGCTAATTGTTAGGGCTGGCTAATTGTTAGGGCTGGCTAATTGTTAGGCTGGCTAATTGTTAAAGCTGGCTAATTGTTAAAGCTGGCTAATTGTTAGGCTGGCTAATTGTTAAAGCTGGCTAATTGTTAGGCTGGCTAATTGTTAGGGCTGGCTAATTGTTAGGGCTGGCTAATTGTTAGAGCTGGCTAATTGTTAGGGCTGGCTAATTGTTAACGATGACAATGTTTGTGTTGAAGACATGACCATCTGCTTACGTGTGACGTCACAGGTATGACCTAAGCCCCTCAGCATGGCCTCCAGTTCCAACGTGACGTCACCACAGCCGAGCGAGGACAAGCGCCAGCCGGCCAGCGACCCAGAGCTGCCCCAGACCTCCATCTCACGAGCCCAGGTTTCGAACCCCAACCACTCCGTCGACGGCGCTGATGGTGACGTCAAGCAGAAGACAGCCCACGCCTCGACCAGCGAGGATGATACCAAGTGAGCTCAGCATGTAGCCTTCAGTGGCTACCTGTAGTGGCTACCTGTGTCCTAGGGGCTACATGAGGCCTATAGTGGCTACATGTAGTATCTGATCTCCCCTGTTGTATGTTTTAAGTGATTGTTTCCGTGTAGCCTGTTGACGTCACACCCCTAAAGGGGGGGGGGGCGCTTCGGAATTTTGTGGCGTAACGAGGGGGAAAAATGGGGCGGGGGGAGTGTGACGACACAGTTTTTCAAATTATAAAACGTCATGTTACAAAATGTATTCTCGCTGATGTGTTGAGCTGTAATTATTTTAGAAAGAAATCCATATTTAAATACAAACAATTAATGCAATTATAAGGTGGGGGGGGGACTGGCTTTGTGTGACGCTAGTGTTGGGGTAGGGGGTCAAAATGTGTCCAAAAAATGCGTGACGTCGTTTATGGTTGACTCCATAGAGTGTGCTTCATGGGATGGTCCCTCCTTCCCCCCCCCCCCCCCCCACCCCTTCACCCGGTATTTGTACACAGTACACGTTGTATGTTGTTTTAGTACATCACAGTACACGTTGTATGTTGTTTTAGTACATCACAGTAAACGTTGTGTGTTGTTTTAGTACATCACAGTAAACGTTGTATGGTGTTTTAGTACATCACAGTAAACGTTGTATGTTGTTTTAGTACATCACAGTAAACGTTGTATTTTGTTTTAGTACATCACAGTAAACGTTGTATTTTGTTTTAGTACATCACAGTAAACGTTGTGTGTTGCTTTAGTACATCACAGTAAACGTTGTATGTTGTTTTAGTACATGACAGTAAACGTTGTATGTTGTTTTAGTACATCACAGTAAACGTTATATGTTGTTTTAGTATATATGTTGTTTTAGTACATGACAGTAAACGTTGTATGTTGTTTTAGTACATCACAGTAAACGTTATATGTTGTTTTAGTATATATGTTGTTTTAGTACATGACAGTAAACGTTGTATGTTGTTTTAGTACATCACAGTAAACGTTATATGTTGTTTTAGTAGATCACAGTACACGTTGTATGTTGTTTTAGTACATCACAGTAAACGTTATATGTTGTTTTAGTAGATCACAGTAAACGTTGTATGTTATTTTAGTACATCACAGTAAACGTTGTATGTTGTTTTAGTACATCACAGTAAACGTTATATGTTGTTTTAGTATATATGTTGTTTTAGTACATGACAGTAAACGTTGTATGTTGTTTTAGTACATCACAGTAAACGTTATATGTTGTTTTAGTAGATCACAGTAAACGTTGTATGTTATTTTAGTACATCACAGTAAACGTTGTATGTTATTTTAGTACATCACAGTAAACGTTATATGTTGTTTTAGTATATATGTTGTTTTAGTACATGACAGTAAACGTTGTATGTTGTTTTAGTACATCACAGTAAACGTTATATGTTGTTTTAGTAGATCACAGTACACGTTGTATGTTATTTTAGTAGATCACAGCACACGTTGTATGTTGTTTTAGTACATCACAGTACACGTTGTATGTTGTTTTAGTAGATCACAGTTGTATGTTGTTTTAGTACATCACAGTAAACGTCGTATGTTGTTTTAGTACATCACAGTAAACGTTGTATGTTGTTTTAGTACATGACAGTAAACGTTATATGTTGTTTTAGTATATATGTTGTTTTAGTACATGACAGTAAACGTTGTATGTTGTTTTAGTACATGACAGTAAACGTTGTATGTTGTTTTAGTACATCACAGTAAACGTTATATGTTGTTTTAGTATATATGTTGTTTTAGTACATGACAGTAAACGTTGTATGTTGTTTTAGTACATGACAGTAAACGTTGTATGTTGTTTTAGTACATCACAGTAAACGTTATATGTTGTTTTAGTAGATCACAGCACACGTTGTATGTTATTTTAGTAGATCACAGCACACGTTGTATGTTATTTTAGTACATCACAGAATAAACAAAACAATGTCTTCCCCCCCCCCCCCCCAGACACCTACACCGCTGTACTGGCTGTATCGACTTTACACTCAAGTGACGCCCGCACCAGCCAGTGTTTATTGATGACAGTTATTAAAAGTTGATTCTTCATACATCGAGTGACTGTCCTGTACGTTTGGAGTGCTGTCCCTTTGTATCGAGATGTAGGGCTGTTGATGTTATTTTGGTGTTTGAGTTTACATTTTGTAAAAATTATGTTAAACATTTCTAACAAGAAGCCATTGAATCCACCAAAAAAGACAGACCGGTATTATATGAGATGTTGTAAATAGCCAATGAATTGAAAATATTTCTTCAACAGCAGATGCTTTGACCGCTATGTCACATGTAGCCTATATGCGACCTAGGACAGAATAGCACATTTAGCTTTGTCTTTAAGTGCACTGAAAAGCTTGAGACATTACACAGATTCTTTCTACGTGTTTTATTTACAACTTTTTAGTTTCTTAGAATTGTAAGAGAAAAATAAAAGGAGGTCGACTTAAGTTTATAAAACAATAAGTACCATCTCTTATTTCATTTCCGATCGCTATTAATTCTAGAATTAAGTTGACGCTTCTCTCTCTCTACAAGAATCATTTCTCCATCGAGAGTTCTAGCATAACCCTGACCTCCATCAAGAGTTCTAGCATAACCTTGACATCCATCACGATTTCTAGCATGACCTTGGCCTCCATAGAAAGTTAGCATAACCTTGACCTCCATCGAGAGTTCTAGCATAAACTTGACCTCCATCGAGAGTTCTAGCATAACCTTGACCTCCATCGAGAGTTCTAGCATAACCTTGACGTAGGTGCTGAATTGATATGGACATTTGAAAGGAACCAACTCCAGTTGGAATGGGTCAAAATTTATTAAACTGTGACTTGTAAAAACCGAGCTTATAATATAAGTATAAGCTTGTTATGTATATTTTATATCATTTTTTATTTAAGCCAAACATAATAAAATTCACAGTTAAAACAAAAATTCACACAAAATACAATTCGTTTAATCTAGCGTAGCTCTATTTATAGTATCCGCCAATCAAAACTTGCAACACAAAAGACCAAACGCACTAAAGGTCAAATGTATCTCGAGTACAGTTCAGACATGGCGGTTTCTGTGGAGAGTTTACACGCCATGTCGTCATCAAGATTTCAGATACTATGAATAGATGTCACGTGACTGTAGCTTTGCTCTAAACAACAGAATGTTTTGTTCTGACCTGTCTGATAAAATTCATTTTTCGTGTTGTCTTAAGTACTGGTATTCGGTGTAGGGAGGGGGGAGGGGTGGGGGTTACCGTGAGGAGCCTGCACGAGCCATCACGCGCTGGTCAACATCCTGCACTAGCCATCACGCGCTGGTCAACATCCTGCAGGAGCCGGGAGAGCCGCCGACGCTGAGCCGTCAAGTCAACGACTGGCTCAAACAGAGCTGTCAGAACTTCCTCAATGTCTAATGGCTCGACTTCCGGTCTGAATCGAAAGAGAGGCACGCCGGTTGGTGATAGAATAAATTTCTCAAAGTTCCAAACGAGGTCACTTATTTTGATTGGCTGCCAGAAGCTCTCTCGTGGGTTGAAGACTCCAGCGGAGGGGGGCGGGCAGGCATCCTGGGGATGGAGGACACATTGCTGTAGTCTGTGTGGTGATGTAGTGTGGGGTATGGTGTGGTGTGTGGTGATCTGGTGTGGTGTGTGGTGATGTAGTGTGGTGTGTGGTGATCTGGTGTGTGGTGATCTGGTGTGGTGTGTGGTGATCTGGTGTGGTGTGTGGTGATCTGGTGTGTGGTGATCTGGTGTGGTGTGTGGTGATCTGGTGTGGTGTGTGGTGATCTGGTGTGGTGTGTGGTAATGTAGTGTGGGGTATGATCTGGTGTGGTGTGTGGTGATCTGGTGTGTGGTGATCTGGTGTGTGGTGATCTGGTGTGGTGTGTGGTGATCTGGTGTGGTGTGTGGTGATCTGGTGTGGTGTGTGGTGATGTAGTGTGGTGTGTGGTGATCTGGTCTGGGTGTGTGGTGATCTGGTGTGGTGTGTGGTGATCTGGTGTGGTATGTGGTGATCTGGTCTGGGTGTGTGGTGATCTGGTGTGTGGTGATCTGGTGTGGTGTGTGGTGATCTGGTGTGGTGTGTGGTGATCTGGTGTGTGGGATCTAGTGTGGTGTGTGGTGATCTGGTGTGTGGTGATCTGGTGTGGTGTGTGGTGATCTGGTGTGGTGTGTGGTGATGTAGTGTGGTGTGTGGTGATCTGGTGTGGTGTGTGGTGATCTGGTGTGTGGTGATCTGGTGTGGTGTGTGGTGATCTGGTGTGGTGTATGGTGATCTGGTGTGTGGTGATGTAGTGTGTGGTGATCTGGTGTGGTGTGTGGTGATCTGGTGTGGTGTGTGGTGATCTGGTGTGGGGTGGTGTGGTATGTGGTGATGTGGTGTGGTGTGTGGTGATCTGGTGTGGTGTGGTGTATGGTGATCTGGTGTGGTGTGTGGTGATCTGGTGTGGGGTGATCTGGTGTGGTGTGTGGTGATCTGGTGTGGTGTGTGGTGATCTGGTGTGGTGTGTGGTGATCTGGTGTGGGGTGGTGTGGTATGTGGTGATCTGGTGTGGTGTGGTGATCTGGTGTGGTGTGGTGTATGGTGATCTGGTGTGGTGTGTGGTGATCTGGTGTGGGGTGGTGTGGTATGTGGTGGTGTGGTGTGGTGTGGTGTATGGTGATCTGGTGTGGTATGTGGTGATCTGGTGTGGTGTGGTGTGTGGTGATCTGGTGTGGTGTGGTGTATGGTGATCTGGTGTGGTGTGTGGTGATCTGGTGTGGGGTGGTGTGGTATGTGGTGATCTGGTGTGGTGATCTGGTGTGAGGTGTGATGTGTTGTGATCTGGTCTGGGTGTGTGGTGATCTGGTGTGGTGTGTGGTGATCTGGTGTGGGGTGGTGTGGTATGTGGTGATCTGGTGTGGTGATCTGGTGTGGGGTGTGATGTGTTGTGATCTGGTCTGGGTGTGTGGTGATCTGGTGTGGTGTGTGGTGATCTAGTGTAGGGTGTGGTGAGTGGTGTGTGGTGATCTGGTGTGGGCTGTGATCTGGTGTGGTGTGTGGTGATCTGGTGTGGTGTGTGGTGATCTGGTGTGGGGTGGTGTGGTATGTGGTGATCTGGTGTGGTGTGTGGTGATCTGGTGTGGGGTGTGATGTGTTGTGATCTGGTCTGGGTGTGTGGTGATCTGGTGTGGGGTGTGGTGATCTAGTGTAGGGTGTGGTGAGTGGTGTGTGGTGATCTGGTGTGGTGTGTGGTGATCTAGTGTAGGGTGTGGTGAGTGGTGTGTGGTGATCTGGTGTAGGGTGTGGTGATCTGGTGTGGTGTGTGGTGATCTGGTGTGGTGTGTGGTGAGTGGTGTGTGGTGATCTGGTGTGGGGTGTGGTGATCTGGTGTGGGGTGGTGTGGTATGTGGTGATCTGGTGTGGTGTGGTGTGTGGTGATCTGGTGTGGTGTGGTGTATGGTGATCTGGTGTTGTATGTGGTGATCTGGTGTGGTGTGTGGTGATCTGGTGTGGTGTATGGTGATCTGGTGTGGTGTGTGGCGATCTGGTGTGGGGTGGTGTGGTATGTGGTGATCTGGTGTGGTGTGTGGTGATCTGGTGTGGGGTGTGATGTGTTGTGATCTGGTCTGGGTGTGTGGTGATCTGGTGTGGTGTGTGGTGATCTAGTGTAGGGTGTGGTGATTGGAGATCTGGTGTGGGGTGTGATCTGGTGTGGTGTGTGGTGATCTGGTGTGGTGTGTGGTGATCTGGTGTGGGGTGGTGTGGTATGTGGTGATCTGGTGTGGTGTGTGGTGATCTGGTGTGGGGTGTGATGTGTTGTAATATGGTCTGGGTGTGTGGTGATCTGGTGTGCTGTGTGGTGATCTAGTGTAGGGTGTGGTGAGTGGTGTGTGGTGATCTGGTGTGGTGTGTGGTGATCTAGTGTAGGGTGTGGTGAGTGGTGTGTGGTGATCTGGTGTAGGGTGTGGTGATCTGGTGTAGGGTGTGGTGATCTGGTGTGGGGTGTGGTGATCTAGTGTGGTGTGTGGTGATCTGGTGTGTGGTGATCTGGTGTGGTGTGTGGTGATCTGGTGTGGTGTGTGGTGATGTAGTGTGGTGTGTGGTGATCTGGTGTGGTGTGTGGTGATCTGGTGTGTGGTGATCTGGTGTGGTGTGTGGTGATCTGGTGTGGTGTATGGTGATCTGGTGTGTGGTGATGTAGTGTGTGGTGATCTGGTGTGGTGTGTGGTGATCTGGTGTGGTGTGTGGTGATCTGGTGTGGGGTGGTGTGGTATGTGGTGATGTGGTGTGGTGTGTGGTGATCTGGTGTGGTGTGGTGTATGGTGATCTGGTGTGGTGTGTGGTGATCTGGTGTGGGGTGATCTGGTGTGGTGTGTGGTGATCTGGTGTGGTGTGTGGTGATCTGGTGTGGTGTGTGGTGATCTGGTGTGGGGTGGTGTGGTATGTGGTGATCTGGTGTGGTGTGGTGTGTGGTGATCTGGTGTGGTGTGGTGTATGGTGATCTGGTGTGGTGTGTGGTGATCTGGTGTGGGGTGGTGTGGTATGTGGTGGTGTGGTGTGGTGTGGTGTATGGTGATCTGGTGTGGTATGTGGTGATCTGGTGTGGTGTGGTGTGTGGTGATCTGGTGTGGTGTGGTGTATGGTGATCTGGTGTGGTGTGTGGTGATCTGGTGTGGGGTGGTGTGGTATGTGGTGATCTGGTGTGGTGATCTGGTGTGAGGTGTGATGTGTTGTGATCTGGTCTGGGTGTGTGGTGATCTGGTGTGGTGTGTGGTGATCTGGTGTGGGGTGGTGTGGTATGTGGTGATCTGGTGTGGTGATCTGGTGTGGGGTGTGATGTGTTGTGATCTGGTCTGGGTGTGTGGTGATCTGGTGTGGTGTGTGGTGATCTAGTGTAGGGTGTGGTGAGTGGTGTGTGGTGATCTGGTGTGGGCTGTGATCTGGTGTGGTGTGTGGTGATCTGGTGTGGTGTGTGGTGATCTGGTGTGGGGTGGTGTGGTATGTGGTGATCTGGTGTGGTGTGTGGTGATCTGGTGTGGGGTGTGATGTGTTATGATCTGGTCTGGGTGTGTGGTGATCTGGTGTGGGGTGTGGTGATCTAGTGTAGGGTGTGGTGAGTGGTGTGTGGTGATCTGGTGTGGTGTGTGGTGATCTAGTGTAGGGTGTGGTGAGTGGTGTGTGGTGATCTGGTGTAGGGTGTGGTGATCTGGTGTGGTGTGTGGTGATCTGGTGTGGTGTGTGGTGAGTGGTGTGTGGTGATCTGGTGTGGGGTGTGGTGATCTGGTGTGGGGTGGTGTGGTATGTGGTGATCTGGTGTGGTGTGGTGTGTGGTGATCTGGTGTGGTGTGGTGTATGGTGATCTGGTGTTGTATGTGGTGATCTGGTGTGGTGTGTGGTGATCTGGTGTGGTGTATGGTGATCTGGTGTGGTGTGTGGCGATCTGGTGTGGGGTGGTGTGGTATGTGGTGATCTGGTGTGGTGTGTGGTGATCTGGTGTGGGGTGTGATGTGTTGTGATCTGGTCTGGGTGTGTGGTGATCTGGTGTGGTGTGTGGTGATCTAGTGTAGGGTGTGGTGATTGGAGATCTGGTGTGGGGTGTGATCTGGTGTGGTGTGTGGTGATCTGGTGTGGTGTGTGGTGATCTGGTGTGGGGTGGTGTGGTATGTGGTGATCTGGTGTGGTGTGTGGTGATCTGGTGTGGGGTGTGATGTGTTGTAATATGGTCTGGGTGTGTGGTGATCTGGTGTGCTGTGTGGTGATCTAGTGTAGGGTGTGGTGAGTGGTGTGTGGTGATCTGGTGTGGTGTGTGGTGATCTAGTGTAGGGTGTGGTGAGTGGTGTGTGGTGATCTGGTGTAGGGTGTGGTGATCTGGTGTAGGGTGTGGTGATCTGGTGTGGGGTGTGGTGATCTGGTGTGGTGTGTGGTGATCTGGTGTAGGGTGTGGTGATCTAGTGTAGGGTGTGGTGAGTGGTGTGTGGTGATCTGGTGTAGGGTGTGGTGATCTGGTGTGGGGTGTGGTGATCTGGTGTAGGGTGTGATCTGGTGTAGGGTGTGGTGATCTGGTGTGGGGTGTGGTGATCTGGTGTAGGGTGTGGTGATCTGGTGTAGGGTGTGGTGATCTGGTGTAGGGTGTGGTGATCTGGTGTGGGGTGTGGTGATCTGGTGTAGGGTGTGGTGATCTGGTGTAGGGTGTGGTGATCTGGTGTGGTGATCTGGTGTAGGGTGTGGTGATCTGGTGTAGGGTGTGGTGAGTGGTGTGTGGTGATCTGGTGTAGGGTGTGGTGATCTGGTGTAGGGTGTGGTGATCTGGTGTAGGGTGTGGTGAGTGGTGTGTGGTGATCTGGTGTGGGGTTTGGTGATCTGGTGTAGGGTGTGGTGATCTGGTGTAGGGTGTGGTGATCTGGTGTAGGGTGTGGTGATCTGGTGTAGGGTGTGGTGATCTGGTGTAGTGTGTGGTGATCTGGTGTAGGGTGTGGTGATCTGGTGTAGGGTGTGGTGATCTGGTGTAGGGTGTGGTGAGTGGTGTGTGGTGATCTGGTGTGGGGTTTGGTGATCTGGTGTAGGGTGTGGTGATCTGGTGTAGGGTGTGGTGATCTGGTGTAGGGTGTGGTGATCTGGTGTAGGGTGTGGTGATCTGGTGTAGGGTGTGGTGATCTGGTGTAGGGTGTGGTGATCTGGTGTAGGGTGTGGTGATCTGGTGTAGGGTGTGGTGATCTGGTGTAGGGTGTGGTGATCTGGTGTAGGGTGTGGTGAGTGGTGTGTGGTGATCTGGTGTGGGGTTTGGTGATCTGGTGTGGGGTGTGGTGATCTGGTGTGGGGTGTGGTGATCTGGTGTAGGGTGTGGTGATCTGGTGTAGGGTGTGGTGATCTGGTGTAGGGTGTGGTGATCTGGTGTAGGGTGTGGTGATCTGGTGTAGGGTGTGGTGATCTGGTGTAGGGTGTGGTGATCTGGTGTAGGGTGTGGTGATCTGGTGTAGGGTGTGGTGATCTGGTGTAGGGTGTGGTGATCTGGTGTGGGGTGTGGTGATCTGGTGTAGGGTGTGGTGATCTGGTGTAGGGTGTGGTGAGTGGTGTGTGGTGATCTGGTGTGGGGTTTGGTGATCTGGTGTAGGGTGTGGTGAGTGGTGTGTGGTGATCTGGTGTGGGGTTTGGTGATCTGGTGTAGGGTGTGGTGATCTGGTGTAGGGTGTGGTGATCTGGTGTAGGGTGTGGTGATCTGGTGTAGGGTGTGGTGATCTGGTGTAGGGTTTGGTGATCTGGTGTAGGGTGTGGTGAGTGGTGTGTGGTGATCTGGTGTGGGGTGTGGTGATCTGGTGTGGTGTGTGGTGATCTGGTGTGGTGTGTGGTGATCTGGTGTAGGGTGTGATCTGGTGTGGGGTGTGGTGATCTGGTGTAGGGTGTGGTGATCTGGTGTAGGGTGTGGTGAGTGGTGTGTGGTGATCTGGTGTGGGGTGTGGTGATCTGGTGTGGTGTGTGGTGATCTGGTGTGGTGTGTGGTGATCTGGTGTAGGGTGTGATCTGGTGTGGGGTGTGGTGATCTGGTGTAGGGTGTGGTGATCTGGTGTAGGGTGTGGTGATCTGGTGTAGGGTGTGGTGATCTGGTGTAGGGTGTGGTGATCTGGTGTAGGGTGTGGTGAGTGGTGTTTGGTGATCTGGTGTGGGGTTTGGTGATCTGGTGTAGGGTGTGGTGAGTGGTGTGTGGTGATCTGGTGTGGGGTTTGGTGATCTGGTGTAGGGTGTGGTGATCTGGTGTAGGGTGTGGTGATCTGGTGTAGGGTGTGGTGATCTGGTGTAGGGTGTGGTGATCTGGTGTAGGGTTTGGTGATCTGGTGTAGGGTGTGGTGAGTGGTGTGTGGTGATCTGGTGTGGGGTGTGGTGATCTGGTGTGGTGTGTGGTGATCTGGTGTGGTGTGTGGTGATCTGGTGTAGGGTGTGATCTGGTGTGGGGTGTGGTGATCTGGTGTGGGGTGTGGTGATCTGGTGTAGGGTGTGGTGAGTGGTGTGTGGTGATCTGGTGTGGGGTGTGGTGATCTGGTGTGGTGTGTGGTGATCTGGTGTGGGGTGTGGTGATCTGGTGTAGGGTGTGGTGAGTGGTGTGTGGTGATCTGGTGTAGGGTGTGGTGATCTGGTGTAGGGTGTGGTGATCTGGTGTGGGGTGTGGTGATCTGGTGTAGGGTGTGGTGATCTGGTGTGGTGTGGTGATCTGGTGTAGGGTGTGGTGATCTGGTGTAGGGTGTGGTGATCTGGTGTGGTTGTGGTGATCTGGTGTGGTGTGTGGTGATCAGGGTTTCTTCCAGACTTTTTTCTCCGGGGGGGGGGGGCGGCACTTGAAATTTTCGGGGGGGGAGGGGCGGTAGACTTTCTTCGGGGGGGGGGGGGGGGCGGACACTGTAAAAAGTATATATTTTCTATATACATTATATAAATTTCATTTCGTTCGGGGGGGGGGGGGCGGAAACTCTGGTGGTGATCTGGTGTGGTGATCTGGTGTGGTGTGTGGTGATCAGGTCGACCCTCAGCCTTTAATTAAGGACGACCCCAGCCTTTAATTAAGGACGACCCCAGCCTTTAATTAAGACGACCCCCAGCCAGCCTTTAATTAAGGACGACCCCAGCCTTTAATTAAGGACAACCCCCACCCAGCTTTTAATTAAGGACGACCCCCAGCCTTTAAGGACGACCCCCAGCCTTTAAGGACGACCCCCAGCCTTTAATTAAGGACGACCCCCAGCCTTTAATTAAGGACGACCCCCAGCCTTTAATTAAGGACGACCCCAGCCTTTAATTAAGGACGACCCCCAGCCTTTAATTAAGGACGACCCCAGCCTTTAAGGACGACCCCCAGCCTTTAAGGACGACCCCCAGCCTTTAAGGACGACCCCAGCCTTTAAGGACGACCCCCAGCCTTTAAGGACGACCCCCAGCCTTTAATTAAGGACGACCCCAGCCTTTAATTAAGACGACCCCCAGCCAGCCTTTAATTAAGGACGACCCCAGCCTTTAATTAAGGACGACCCCAGCCTTTAATTAAGGACGACCCCAGCCTTTAATTAAGGACGACCCCAGCCTTTAATTAAGGACGACCCCAGCCTTTAATTAAGACGACCCCCAGCCAGCCTTTAATTAAGACGACCCCCAGCCTTTAATTAAGGACGACCCCAGCCTTTAATTAAGACGACCCCCAGCCTTTAATTAAGGACGACCCCCAGCCTTTAATTAAGACGACCCCCAGCCAGCCTTTAATTAAGACGACCCCCAGCCTTTAATTAAGGACGACCCCAGCCTTTAATTAAGGACGACCCCCAGCCTTTAAGGACGACCCCAGCCTTTAAGGACGACCCCCAGCCTTTAAGGACGACCCCCAGCCTTTAAGGACGACCCCAGCCTTTAAGGACGACCCCCAGCCTAGACTGAGCAACTGACCTTTAGAAACGTGTATAACGGCATTTGATTGGCCCCGTTGACGTCTGCTTTAGCCATGAGCTGAAGGTCACGGTGTGGGGTGAAGCCACCCCCGGGCCGCACAAAGTGAAGGCCGTTGAGAATCTCCGTGGCGTTGGCCCCAGGCTCCTGGTGGCCGAACTGGTCACATGGGATGGCCAGGACGGTCAGTTTGGTGGCGTGGTGGCCGAGTAGTGCGTTCATCTGGTGGTACTGGTGGGTGTGTTCTAGAACAGAGGTTGGTGGGGTGGGGGGGGGGGGGGGGTGAGATCATTGTTTCGCGTGGAACAAAGGGGTCAGTTTTTAAGACGTGTTTTGCTTATATCTTAGCCATCCTCGTGTTGTGTAGGCTCCTGTGTCAGCTATACTAGTACTTAGTGTGTAGTGGATCTACTACAGACATTGAGCTATACACAGCCGGCGTGTAAACTAATTTGTGCTCAATTTTCCATTAGCTCTTTCCCCGGTCTTCTAATTAATTAGCCTGGCACACACCATAATTGAAATCTGGTAGCAGTTAATTGCAGTTAATTACCTTTTCGCATTTTGTTACGTCATGTTGACACGACTGTGTAGCTATTGAAGCCCCAACCACTACTGAACACACACCTGAACACACACCTGAACACACACCTGAACACACACCAAAAAACACTTGAACACCAAAACACACCACTCAAGACACACATGAACACATCTGAAGACACACATGAACACACATCTGAAGACACATGAACACGCATCAGAAGACACACATGAACACACATCTGAAAACACACATGAACACACACATGAACACACGAACGACCTACTTCAGTAAGTTGCCACATTGATGACCATGGTCAACCTTTGTGACGTCACATCCCCCAAATACATCTCCTGACCTTTGTTGATGTCTTGGACGACAAAGTCACGTGCAGTCGTGTCGTCTGCCGTTGAGCAGGTGGAGTAGTAGTGGCCTGGATCATACGGGGATCACGTGGTGTCACGTCATAGACAAGGGGATAAAAGGTGATTCGTATTCAGTTAATTAAGTACACATGAGTTACATACACATTAACTAAGTACACACGAATTACGTATACTTTAACTAAGTACACACGAATTACGTATACATTAACTAAGTACACACGAATTAAGTACACATTAACTAAGTACATCTACTTATGTAAGGACATGGTGTAAGAGTGAAGCCGAAGTGAACTTTGAACTTATATTTTGCATTCACAAATGTTTACAGTCACTTTTTACCTTCTCGTATACGAAGTATAGAGAAAGTAGTGTAATCGTGCAAAGAAAATATTTTTGCAAATCGCTACGTTTTACACCTCCCTGAGTCGGAAAAATATAATTTTGCTATCTTGTCCATATGTCTGTGTGTATGTGTGTCTGTGAGCACGCAGCTACGTTGATGACATTTCATATGCAAGTATTATATCAAATTTCTAGTTCTGTATCAACTTTTCAGCAATTTCCGCACTTATGAACTTATTTTACTTTCAATTTTTCAATAGTACTTGAGTACTGTTTCGGATAGATAAATGAAATTTCACTTGTAAGTAAAAGATCTAATTCTCTGCCTTTTTTGAAATTTGAAAAAATTCCGTTGACCGGAAATAGTAATTTACGCTATTTCCGATTTCTAATAAAACGCATGTGAATTTACAAAGTACTAATAATATTACGCACTATTATATGCAGATTTTTTTTGGCGTTCACTTAATGCGCAATTCTTTTTTCTAAGAGATTCTATTCTATTTTAAAAAGTTTAAATAATAAAAAATGAATTAAAAATCATGTCAATATCCCGAGGTCCATCCCCTGTAGTGTTATAAAAGAGTATTCGAGAAAGTTTAGGGGAGATCACTCCCGGTTTATTTAGTATCTATCCTTCGGAAACGAAAATAGTGACAAAGATAATTTTTTAAAATGCATTAAAACGTTTAATAACAAGCTTTTATGTGATCATGCACTAAAGAAGATAAAATAAATGATTTTCTTTAATATATATAACAATACACTATTATTTTGAAAGTTTGTTTCCCAATCTAAAAAAATACTGTGTGGTTCGCACACATAGACAAGGGACGTGCAACCGACACTCGCGCGCAGCGCGGGGCGCTCTGCTAGTATTTATTAAGAATTTCGGAGTCAAGGGCCTATATGGCGCATAACAAGTTGACATGTAATACTTAATTGTGTAGAAACTAAGAAGAAGATTAAGCATATGTTCATAAAATAAAATGGTGAAGCAAACACACACCCAACCCCAAGGGAGACTAACATATGGTGAACTAACTGGTCCATAAACAGACAAGCGGCACACGACAGACACACAACAAGCACACAGCCAACCTTTACCTCCGTGTACGTCTGCTACAAGGGTTGCGGCCAACCACAGGATGCCCAGCAGGTCAAGCTGACCTACGCTGCTCCAACCCATCGTTTGATATCACACGACGAATGTATGGCTGGCTTCAGTCGCCTGCTTATATACCCTCACACTCTCTCACACACGCAAACACACATACACAGCATGCGCGCGCACCAGGCGACGAGTGAGTCCTCTAATAAACGACGTCACACTTAGTCCCGCTGGATTGTCACCCACAATACATTGCTCGCCTAAGGTCAAGGCCGTGTATGATAACAACAAAAGTGACCTCAACAATGCTGTTTAATCCCAAATAACGAAACAATATATGCTATTTATAGTATCAGCCGAGAGGTCAAGGCCATTTGGAGACCGTACCAGAGCTAATAAAAAACAAATCAATGTCTGTGGTACAAAACGTGCCACCACAGACAGTCGGTCGATAATAATAAACCAGTCTCTCATTAGCAGAAAAACAACACGCTCATGATCACTAAAGGAAGAAAAGTTTGTGTGTATATATATATATATATATATATATATACACACCAATGTCTTGTCTGAAGCCGCCTCAGGTTGTAAACATAAATAATTTGGAGTTCGCGTCACCAAAAATGTAGTTGATAGTTTTGTGCAGCACTTACATGTGTTAAGAAAGATGAATATCGCCCCCCCCCCCGCGCGATTAATTGATTTGCTGATTCTGCATGGCACCACACCACACAATCCAATCACGGTAGAGTTAATTACTGGCTAGACGTTAATTAGCTGTGATGACACTGATGATGTCAGCTGGGCATTTGTCGAGGGCGTCACTAGTAAGTCTTGGCTGAAATTGTCTAAAACCTACCAGTGCTACTTGCTATCTTGACATCATTCGATCTCTGTCTGTCTGTCTGTATATATGTATGTATGTATGTATGCATGTATGTATGTATGTATGTATGTATGTATGCTCGCCCCAGCATGAAGTACACATATAACTCCAGACGGCCGGATCTCCGCCTCTGAAACGAAAAGTCAGATGTTATAAAAAAAACCACAAGTCCAATTTGTAATTCGGTGTTTGACAGATGATCTGTGCTGTACGCTGTGTCGGATGAGGGACTGACCAGCGGTCACACCATGACAAGTGACAGATGTTCTATCTTGTCGGCATTCCTGCTCGCAGTCTCGTTGGTCACTTCACGTGCAGGTAAACAACGTTCATTGTCTAGGTCAACACAGTACTTTGGCCATGTACTCTAGGCCAACACAGTACTTTGGCCATGTGCTGTAGGCCAACACAGTACTTTGGCCATGTGCTGTAGGCCAACACAGTACTTTGGCCATGTGCTCTAGGTCAACACAGTACTTTGGCCATGTGCTCTAGGCCAACACAGTACTTTGGCCATGTCCTCTAGGTCAACACAGTACTTTGGCCATGTGCTGTAGGCCAACACAGTACTTTGGCCATGTGCTGTAGGCCAACACAGTACTTTGGCCATGTGCTGTAGGCCAACACAGTACTTTGGCCATGTGCTCTAGGTCAACACAGTACTTTGGCCATGTGGTCTAGGTCAACACAGTACTTTGGCCATGTGCTCTAGGCCAACACAGTACTTTGGCCATGTGCTGTAGGCCAACACAGTACTTTGGCCATGTGCTGTAGGCCAACACAGTACTTTGGCCATGTGCTCTAGGCCAACACAGTACTTTGGCCATGTGCTGTAGGCCAACACAGTACTTTCACCATGTGCTCTAGGTCAACACAGTACTTTGGCCATGTGCTCTAGGCCAACACAGTACTTTGGCCATGTGCTCTAGGCCAACACAGTACTTTGGCCATGTGCTCTAGGCCAACACAGTACTTTGGCCATGTGCTCTAGGCCAACACAGTACTTTGGCCATGTGCTCTAGGCCAACACAGTACTTTGGCCATGTGCTCTAGGCCAACACAGTACTTTGGCCATGTGCTGTAGGCCAACATAGTACTTTGGCCATGTGCTCTAGGCTAACACAGTACTTTGGCCATGTGCTCTAGGCCAACACAGTACTTTGGCCATGTGCTCTAGGCCAACACAGTACTTTGGCCATGTGCTGTAGGCCAACATAGTACTTTGGCCATGTGCTCTAGGTCAACACAGTACTTTGGCCATGTGCTGTAGGCCAACATAGTACTTTGGCCATGTGCTCTAGGTCAACACAGTACTTTGGCCATGTGCTGTAGGCCAACATAGTACTTTAGCCATTGGCATGTTGCCGGGAACCACTAACATTGTCATGTTGCAGGGAACCACTAACACTAACATTGTCATGTTGCAGGGAACCACTAACATTGTCATGTTGCAGGGAACCACTAACATTGTCATGTTGCAGGGAACCACTAACATTGTCATGTTGCAGGGAACCACTAACATTGTCATGTTGCAGGGAACCACTAACATTGTCATGTTGCAGGGAACCACTAACATTGTCATGTTGCAGGGAACCACTAACATTGTCATGTTGCAGGGAACCACTAACATTAACACTGTCATGTTGCAGGGAACCACTAACATTGTCATGTTGCAGGGAACCACTAACATTGTCATGTTGCAGGGAACCACTAACATTGTCATGTTGCAGGGAACCACTAACATTGTCATGTTGCAGGGAACCACTAACAGTAACATTGTCATGTTGCAGGGAACCACTAACAGTAACATTGTCATGTTGCAGGGAACCACTAACAGTAACATTGTCATGTTGCAGGGAACCACTAACACTAACATTGTCATGTTGCAGGGAACCACTAACAATAACATTGTCATGTTGCAGGGAACCACTACACAGAATGTACATCGGCTGCAGGTTCCACTGCTCACAACTTCACCTTTTTAGACACGCACGGCAGGACGTTGAGACGTGTGGATGACGTCATCGGAGCGAAGCTTGGTCTAGTGGTCAATGTGGCCTCATTCTGTCGTAAGTTTGATATCCTTCTTGCAGTTTAGATTTTTGTTCGCAGGTTTGACCGTTTAGTCCTGCAGGTTTGACCTTTAGTCCTGCATGTTTGACCTTTAGTCCTACAGGTTTGACCTTTAGTCCTGCATGTTTGACCTTTTTGTCCTGCAGGTTTGACCTTTTAGTCCTGCAGGTTTGACCTTTAGTCCTGCATGTTTGACCTTTTTGTCCTGCAGGTTTGGCCTTTAGTCCTGCAGGTTTGACCTTTTTGTCCTGCAGGTTTGACCTTTAGTCCTGCAGGTTTGACCTTTAGTCCTGCATGTTTGACCTTTTTGTCCTGCAGGTTTGGCCTTTAGTCCTGCAGGTTTGACCTTTTTGTCCTGCAGGTTTGACCTTTTTGTCCTGCATGTTTGACCTTTAGTCCTGCATGTTTGACCTTTAGTCCTGCAGGTTTGACTTTGTCCTGCAGGTTTGACATTTTTGTCCTGCATGTTTGACCGTTTAGTCCTGCAGGTTTGACCTTTAGTCCTGCAGGTTTGACCTTAATGTCCTGCAGGTTTGAACTTTATGCCCTGCATGTTTGACCGTTTAGTCCTGCATGTTTGACCTTTATGTCCTGCAGGTTTGACCTTTAGTCCTGCATGTTTGACCTTTAGTCCTGCATGTTTGACCGTTTTGTCCCGCAGGTTTGACCAGGCAGTACTGGGAGTTGAACCAGATGTTAGAAGCCTTGAGTCAGGACCTGGCCGTCCTGGCCTTTCCCTGCAACCAATTCGGTCACCAGGAGCCCGGGGTCAACGGCACGGAGGTCATGAACACGCTGACCCATGTCCGACCCGGACACGGGTTCGTCCCCCACCCGAGTCTGTTCATCGCCAACAGGGTGGACGTCAACGGGCGACACGAGCTTCCGCTGTTCAGGTTCCTGAAGGTGAGTACTTCAATTAGCTAGCGACTTGTGGCATAGACCAGGGGTCGGCAACCTGCGGCTCGCGAGCGGCATGCGGCTCTTTTGATATCAAGATGCGGCTCTCCAGCTCCTTGAACAAATACTAATAATCTTAATAAAAAAATAAAATATTTGAAATAAAAAAATGTTAGTGGCTCTTTAAAACCAGGGAAATTTTGAAAATTGTAACTTTTGGCTCTTCCGCTTCAAGAGGTTGCCGACCCCTGGCATAGACACATCAGTACTTCCGCCATATTGAAGAGAAAGCATAATACTAAGTACTGGATAAGTTTCCAGGTATTTTTAGATCAGAAGAGTACTCTACCATGCTAAAAATTTGAGGAATTGCCCAGAACCCAGTTCGATGGCAAGGCGTGGTTGCGTCCCTATGCTCCACACAGGAATGATGGCCGTTTTATAAAACAATGTACATGTATAAGTCAGAGGCGTGGCAACCCTTCCCGGGGACAAACTTTTCGATTTGCACCCCTCCTCAACCTTTCAATTTATTTTTCCAACCCATTTCGGCGCCCAGGGACATATGTCCCCCCCCCCTAACTGGTATAAGTTATAACTGATGTATTCTCTACCTCCCCCTCCCCCTAAACTAAGCAGGTAACCTCCACATTCTTACCAAGACTAGTACTCTACTATGCAAAGTTCTTGTGCAATTGATTTTGAAAACCGGTTAAATATCTACATACACACATATGCAATCATGGCTATATTATTACTGTGACCACTCCATCTAGGCATCGTGCCCAGCCCCCAGCAAGACAGCGTACAACAAGACAGAAAGCTCCTGGGACCCCATCAAGTTAAACGACGTGTCGTGGAATTTTGAAAAGTTCATCATCTCCCGCCAGGGAGCGCCCCTCTACAGGTTCCGGCCAGATGTGCGTCCCGCTGACCTCGCCCCGATTGTCGCCATATTAGCGGGGGGCGCTGCTGCTGAGGACCAGAAGCTGGAGCCCCTACTTCGTGACCTTGACCGGAAGTACGATAGTTAGTCGGACAGACATGAAGTGCTCAAGGTTACGAGACTTAAGGTCTTAGATGTGTGAAGACGATTACAGCAAACAGCCCAATGGCATTAACATTCGATGTGCACTAGTCTAGAACCTAAAAGACATGGGCGCTTTCATCAAAATCTGCAAGCAATTGAATGAATTAAGACTAACTCTTTTAAAATAAATTTTTAAGAAAGTACATGTTTCTCGGCTATGCTTACAATTACAATATGATTTACAAGTGTCCACTGTATGTAATGGCGTGATACCATGTCCCTCAAGTTGACTATAAAAAATGAATGAAGTAAGTTCAGCTGTGTTGGTGCCATTTGAACTACAACACAGGCTTGCACTACTTGCAGCTTTAGTGTGTACAACAAGCTTAATTAAAACATAACTTTCTCGAATATTCTTTTACGGGGGTGGCAATTTTTACATAAAAATTAATATATAGGCCTACAACTTTTTAAAACAGAGTCTCGTAAAAAAAAAAAAAGAATTGCGCACCAAGTGAACAGCAAACTATGTGTATATAGTTAGTACTATATAGTTTAATTGTGCGGAACATTAGTATTTTATATATTCATATACGTTTTTTGAGAAATCGGAAATAGCGGGAAGTACTCCTTACGGTCACCGAAAATTACTCAAAATTTTAAAGGAAACATAATTAGATCTTTTACTTTTACGTGAAATTTCGTCTATCAGAAAGGGTACTAAAGTTATAGTCTACTATAAGCCAGGGGTGGGAGCCTGTCTCAGCATGTGAGAGGGGAGACTTAAGGGAGAGAACAAAGTTTAACACCTGCTACACAGAGTGCATCCCCATCAAACTAATGAAACCTGGGGGACAGGGGTAATGTATGGCATCAACCACACAGATCAATCAGAACACACAAGTTGATCTCAATGATAGGCTGTGGAAAAAAAACAATCGTAGTTGCACCAAATCTTTAGAGAAGTGACACCCTCCCATACAAATATATGAAGAACAGAACAATCAGTAGCGTACGCAGGGGGAGCGGCCGCTCCCCCTCTGGCAATTTTCAGCAAAGTGGCGCCTTTTTGGAAACTTTTTAAACTCAAAGTTTTAAACAAAAATTGTTAAAAAATATTTTTGGTCGGCACATCTATGTAAATCACAAGATTTCTTTTCATGCAGCAATTAAGCATTATTGTACTAGTCTAGTAGTGTCTACGTTTACAACACGTATTAACAGCTGCATCAGTTTGCCATTCTAAAAATAACCATTACGATGCATTGAAATTTTTAAATATCCTCTACCGGTAGTACCAATTGGCAAGAGGGGTGTTAAGTTTAAGGCAACTGTATAATTTATTTGCTTACGAATAAATGCATTAGAAAATGTTATACATAAAACTTCACACATAATTACTTTATATATACAGTTTGAATCGTGTGATTAATTTTTTGAAAATTACAATACAGAAAAAAACAACTGATGTGGCACCTCTATTTAAATTTACTTATGGACGAACTGCGTAGCGGTGGAGATATTTTGACACGGTCAACGTCATCACGATGAAGTAGTAGTATTCTTACAGTTTGGGCGATAGTGATTACGATTACAAATTATATGAAACAGTTACAACCCCTCTCCCCCATGGACCCCTCTGTAAAACAAAATATTGTCATAATACCACTGCTACTTATTTAAATCTATTTCTGAATCAGTATACATGTGTAATAAATATGTATGTTTAGAACAGTCATCTAAAAACTGACGCTATGTTCACTCAGAGTTGGTTATCTCCCCCCCCCCCCCCCCACAACCCACCAACACAGTTGTGTAGAGCGACATTAATGTCACACCTAGGTATACATTGGGTGGGATAATTGACCTAAAGTGACCGGACAGTAAAAAGGTGTGTGGTTAATACAGTGATCTAACCCATTCCTATCACTATGTTAAAAAATAATCTTTAAGGAACACAAAGAAGCAGTAGTAAATTAAAAAATATATTATCTGAACTAAAAGACCGATATTTAGTTAAATGTAGGCTGTTATTCCAAATGTTTATCTTTTTTATCGAAAAGCGTGGTTTTATACCAACTCTGATTTCAAAAACTTTCATTATGCTGTAATACTTTAGCATTTATGATGACGATATATTAAATTCTGATTATAGACAAAAACATTTTGTTTATACGAATAGCGTTAAATAATTTCATTACATTCTAAAGTAATTATTTATTTGTTTTGACATTTATAATTAAATGTGTAGATATTATATTTATATTTAGAGAGTAATTATTTCCGCTATTTCACTTGTCTTAAATAATTTCCCAGGAATTATTATGTAAGAATTTTTTTTACAAGAATTACAAAACAGATTGTGTTACGTTCATTGTTTTTAATTGTAGTGTGTGTATATTTTGTTTGCTTTTTTGTTTAGATTGATACAATGTTTGTTTTGTCGGCCTACATTGTGTGTTTTTTCCCCACGTTTTCTTTAACTTGCTTTCTCTGTTTGTCTTTCCAATCAAATCTTGCGATCGAAATTTCTGGCACTTCCCAGTTAGCTAGCGCGCTGAAATTTTCAGGGAAGCTTTCTTTTGGATGACCATAGAATATTCAATTGTTATTATTACTAAATTGATCAATGGAAACATTTTAGACCGCTATATAATCTATATATATAATTCTCCTCTGCGAGCCATTAGAAAAAAAGCGAGCGACGCGTAGCTCGCCTCTCTCTTGCCGCGCGCAGTGAAGCGAACGATCCCACGTCGCGACAGGCTTAGGGGCAGATAATTTAGTTTGAACCGACTTTAAACTTACAGGAGGTAACTATTACCACTGGTGGCCAGTTTGGGGGAGACGATATGGTCGAGTGGTTGGGCACACGATTGCTATCCCACTCGACACGGGTTCAAATCTATGTGTTCTAGTCAGTAACCAGCCCTCGTCCTAACCGCTATCAACTAACCTCTGACAATCATTCACTTGCGATTGAGACCGAAGAAGAAAGGGTCTCTCGTTTTTTACGAGTTGTCTTTTTACGAGTTGTCTTCATTTACCCAAAAAAAGTGAAAAGATAAAATCGATAGCAAGATTTCAATGCAAACAAACAAAGACTAAAAAGTAGAAAATAATAATCATTAAAAAAGTTTTTAAAAAACCCACGTTTTCTGATTGAACTAAAAAGTAGAAAATAAATACTATACATCACAATAATGCAAGCGATCACTCTACTATAAGCGATGAAAAACGTGGGGCGCCGTGATTTTCTTACAGTTTCTAATACTGTTGACTCTCTACAAGCTCCCTAATAAAAGTCAATAGTATTATCTAATCAATAGTAATATAACTTTTACTTCGGCGCCCCACGTTTTTCATCGCTTATAGTAGAGTGATCGCTTGCATTATTGTGATGTATAGTATTTATTTTCTACTTTTTAGTTCAATCAGAAAACGTGGGTTTTTAAAACTTTTTTAATGATTATTATTTTCTTATTTCTTCAGAGTGCTACTTTCAATTTATTTTACATCAAAGCGAAGTAATGACATACAGCTAGTAATTATATATATATATATATATATATATATATATATATATATATAAAATACACGTATATAGTATATAGAACGTGTTAAAAATTCGGCGCCTTATTTTTGCTCTTTTCGCTCCCCCTACAACGAAAACCTGGATACGCCTCTGAGAACAATCGGTGATATTGCCAAACCAAGGCAGATATGGCAGTCTGGTCGCATATAATATTGCCAGAGGGTTCGATATGACACACAATCCTCTGTTGAGTAAATATGAGATGCAACCAAGCAAGCACCACATCCTAATCGATGTGCTTTAATGTAGTTCTTACATGAGGAAAATATGTTTACATCAGAGAGAGAGCGCAATAATAAATACAAAATCATTTCAAGTCTGCTACAAAATTACATTTAACATTAACGGTTTCAGACACACAAAACTTGAAACATGCGTAACTCTCCCTCACACCTGCATTCACCTATCTATAAATAGTTACACTACATTAATTGACAAATAAAAGTCTAAAATTGACATTAATGCAACATGTTCATAAAGTTCTGCACACATTTGTTGCAACATGTCCATAAAGTTATGTCACAGAACGTAAGCCACACCAACAAAATAAAAATCCATTGCTATAGTTGTAGTTTACCAAACTGCATTAACACATAGATCAGTCTGCCACTTATTTCCACACTATTTCATTATTCTGAAAAAACCTTATGCAACAACTTTTAGATCGGTCTGCCACTTTATCTTTATAGGGCTGGTAAGTAGGTCACCAACCAGTTCTACCGCTCAATAAAAACTGCATGAGCCATAGAACTGGTTGGTGACCTACCAGCCCTATAACAATTACAGCAACCTATCTTAAGCTAATTACAAGATCCAAATGGCAAACTGTAGGACGCAGAGAACAGGCTGTACTGTATGTGGCCAAAACACAACAGGCTGTACTGTATGTGGCCAAAACACAACAGGCTGTACTGTATGTGGCCAAAACACAACAGGCTGTACTGTATGTGGCCAAAACACAACAGGCTGTACTGTATGTGGCCAAAACACAACAGGCTGTACTGTATGTGGCCACAACACAACAGGCTGTACTGTATGTGGCCACAACAAAACAGGCTGTACTGTATGTGGCCACAACAAAACAGGCTGTACTGTATGTGGCCACAACAAAACAGGCTGTACTGTATGTGGCCACAACAAAACAGGCTGTACTGTATGTGGCCACAACACAACAGGCTGTACTGTATGTGGCCACAACACAACAGGCTGTACTGTATGTGGCCACAACACAACAGGCTGTACTGTATGTGGCCACAACACAACAGGCTGTATGTGGCCACACATAATGCATCACTTCTTATAAGGAAAGAGAAGGTTTACACTAGAAAAAAAGACATAAATGAAATAAAATGATTTACTTATGACAACCTGCTAACCACCAATCACAATACTATTGCAAAGTGTTGATATGGCAGAAACAAACAAACCCTAACCCTGTAGATGTTACACCTATCTAGATGGTATATAGAGAAATATTGAACAAGAATTCTGTACTCAATATTTAGTATAAATGTAATGTCATATTCAGCAATGTAACATTTAGCAAGACATATTCAGCAATGTCATATTTAGTTATGACATATTGTCTTTATCTTTCGTCCTAGTACAACACTTCACAAATAAAGTAATTTTAACAGACGCAAAATGGGCACATTCACTCCACTATAAACACAATTATTGCTAGGAAATCAATGACTGTAATTCCTTCATAAATATGTGGTACATAAAATAATTTAAACAAAACCAGGCAAATAGCACTATATGCTCATAAAAAAAAAATAAAGCACAATTTTTAAAGCTGAGATATTTATCTAGAGTACCTGCCAAACAATAAGACTTGCTGTAGATCTGAGTGTGATCACTTACAGCAGGCTACAACAACAATTTTTTTTTTTTTTTGGAGCTAAAGCATTCTTTTCCCAGATTAGGTATGTGAGTAAAGCCAACTATTCATAGGCATAAATCTTAGCTACTTGTTAAATCTATTTGGTTATGTATGCTAGAGAAATCTGGCCATATAGACGGTATTTGGTAAGAATAAAAACACTTGGTTATAAAAATCTGGTTTCAATGGGTGATGTACAAGTGGTTAAAGCTGACAAGATGTGATCATGGGCAGATGGGGCTAATCTCAATGGATGCTATTCTCCTCCCCCCCCCTCCCACATCACTGAGTACTAATTGTGGACTAGAATTTTTTCCATGTAGTTACATATAACAGGGCAGTGACAAATAAATATACCTAGCTAGTCAGATTTCATGCCGTGTGTACACGTAGCACAAGGTGAGACCAACGGCAGTCCTTATCTAAACCTTAGCCATGAATCAGATGTTCTTCTAAAACAGGGGTCTCCAAACTATGGCCCGCGGGCCGGATGCGGCCCGCGAAGTCCTCTCATCCGGCCCGCGGAGATCTTTTTGTCCAAGGAAAAATCGTTTGTTGGCGATTGCTGAGGAACTTTCCCCAGAAAAATCAAAGACATACGAGGAAGAAACTGGCCCCCGAACTGAAATTTGATAGTTAAATCGGCCCTCGGACTGAAAAGTTTGGAGACCCCTGTTCTAAAATATTATGGCCCTACATTTTATAATGTTCTTTATGTTGTCAACTCATTTATTGATATCTTGGCACTTCATTCAAATGACTTGCTAAAATGTGCAGAATTTGGAATGGACCAAACCTTTCTTCTAACTCATGACAATTTTTCTATCTGACTTGAAACCTTTCCTCTAAATCATGACAATTTTTCTATCTGACTTAAAACCTTTCTTCTAACTCATGACAATTTTTCTATCTGACTTAAAACCTTTCTTCTAACTCATGACTATTACCAATCTGACTTTTGTACCTGATTGGCCAATAAATGAATGTTTGTATTAGACCCAGCAGCTGTGTCCCAACAAAAGTGTTAGACCCAGCAACTGTGTCCCAACACAAAGTGTTAGACCCAGCAACTGTGTCCCAAGACAAAGTGTTAGACCCAGCAACTGTGTCCCAAGACAAAGTGTTAGACCCAGCAACTGTGTCCCAAGACAAAGTGTTAGACCCAGCAACTTACCATTTGTTTACATGATGAAGACATCTAACAGAAGATGTCAATGATACAATGTTCCCTACAACCAAATACATGAAAACAACCACCGTATGTTGATGAATAAATACTGGTTTAACACAAACTGCCATACAAACTACACGATACACGGTTTAACCTAAAATAACAGTTCAACAACTCCATACATTCTTTATACAAGGTGCTACAAAAACTGGCCTAAGGCTATCCTATACATTTCATGTGGTGCACCTTTGACCCACACCCCCCATAGTGTAGCACATTTGTGTCTATCAGTAAACAAGGTGGACTTATCAGAATGTCCAGTCTGTGATGTATCAAATGGGACACATGCTCGTGAGTTCAATACAAACTTGCTGCTTCTAGTGGCCCATCATCTTTTCTGTCAAATAAAAAGCACAGATTGGTTTCATTACATCAAACATTTTTTTCTCATTATGATAAATACATTCATCTCATTTTTTAATATAAGAGATTTTCACAGTTACATGGGGATTGTAGAAAACCAAGTTACAATTAACTAATTATTACACATTATAGCAATTTTAATTAGGTGTTTCCTATCACTGATAAATGACATCAATTTATATGAGAGAGTTATCTTTTCTTTACAGCTGACTGTGTACGTAATACTCCAGTGTAGACAAGTTCTAGGAATGAAACCACAACATGCATCAAGGCAGTCCTCAAGCACAACTTAGAATACAATGATCAAATACTTGTGTGGACCACTAGTTACATGCTCAACATCTAGCTTGCATAGCTGAACACAATGTACACACAGCACACCCACAAAGCTATTCAACACAGACAGCTGTGTAGCCCACACACTTAACCAGTCAAACAGAAGCAATAGGTTAGCCAACACACACCACAATAAATACATCAGCCAACTATACATGTTTGGCTGAGACCATAATAAATACATCAGCCAACTATACATGTTTGGCTGAGACCATAATAAATACATCAGCCAACTATACATGTTTGGCTGAGACCATAATAAATACATCAGCCAACTATACATGTTTGGCTGAGACCATAATAAATACATCAGCCAACTATACATGTTCGGCTGAGACCATTATAAATACATCAGCCAACTGTACATGTTTGGCTGAGACCATAATAAATACATCAGCCAACTATACATGTTTGGCTGAGACCATTATAAATACATCAGCCAACTATACATGTTTGGCTGAGACCATTATAAATACATCAGCCAACTATACATGTTTGGCTGAGACCATAATAAATACATCAGCCAACTATACATGTTTGGCTGAGATCATAATAAATACATCAGCCAACTATACATGTTTGGCTGATCAATGGGACCACACAAGACGGAGACCACAAACATGTGGTCAAAAAGATGCAGGTCAAAGGTTACCAAACATGTAAACAGAGAGTAGACAAACATAAACTGGAGAACACAGGACCAGGTCAAAGGTTACCAAACATGTAAACATAGAGTAGACAAACATAAACTGGAGAACACAGGACCAGGTCAAAGGTTACCAAACATGTAAACATAGAGGAGACAAACATAAACTAGAGAACACAGGACCAGGTCAAAGGTTACCAAACATGTAAACATAGAGTAGACAAACATAAACTGGAGAACACAGGACCAGGTCAAAGGTTACCAAACATGTAAACATAGAGTAGACAAACATAAACTGGAGAACACAGGACCAGGTCAAAGGTTACCAAACATGTAAACATAGAGTAGACAAACATAAACTGGAGAACACAGGACCAGGTCAAAGGTTACCAAACATGTAAACATAGAGTAGACAAACATAAACTGGAGAACACAGGACCAGGTCAAAGGTTACCAAACATGTAAACATAGAGTAGACAAACATAAACTGGAGAACACAGGACCAGGTCAAAGGTTACCAAACATGTAAACATAGAGTAGACAAACATAAACTGGAGAACACAGGACCAGGTCAAAGGTTACCAAACATGTGAGCAGAGAAAGACATAGATGACAGCCACTGTATCAAACAAAATACTAAGTGCATCACATGCCAACTCATGACCTCCCCAGCTACTGCTGTTTATTAAAGAACCAATCAAGAAACATTTTTTAAAGAAAAAAATGTTAAATATTTGAACAGTTAGTGAAACTATTGTGTTAATTTCTTCAGAACCATATCATTTGACACTAAATAATTAACGAGAACACAAGAAACTAAAGCTGAAAAAATTATATTCTAAGGTCTCAGGGGACACAATGTGGTGTGACAGTGCTGGTGAATCTACAGTGGATTAGCTAGGCCAAAAGTTCTAAATAAGGCCAGTAATTCATACCCAAGGTCATTAAGTCTATACAGCAAGAAAATAACTAAGCTTGATGTTGCACACATGACAATTCCTTGTGATATAAACAATGCAAATGGTTGCTGAGAAAAATCTAAAATTCATCTATTAAACTAGGCTCAGACAACTGAAATCTTATGATCTTGTAATCAGTACAAACAGCCATAGAAAAAATGTTTGCACTTAATTTAACATTAAACATTTTGCACTAAAAATGGCATTTTCTAAAACATGTTAGTCATAAACTGAAAAAAAAACCAACTCGGGTGTTTAGTAACCAAACACATTTTTAACACAACTTCTAGTACTACTCAAAAATAAGCCAGACTGTATTAGGGGATTTAACAGTTAGAAACCAAAGTTTGTGTATCTAATGGTACAATTAACACATAATGTGTCTTCAACTGATATTATCTAGCAGGCAAACAAGTATCAAGGTTTCAACATTTCATTTAAAAAATAAGATACCATCAGAAAGAAAAAAAAACTTTCTTTAGCAAGGCTATGAAACCATTCTTTGAATGCACCATCAACTAAAGCTAGAGTGTAACAAACGATGTAAAAAAAAATGGAGTTACAATAACAAAAATGAACAAGAGAAGTGGTTACATGTGTGTGAGTCAGCTAACTGGCATCCCCAGCACTTGATACATCCAGGCCAGTGATCAGCTCTCCAAACTAACAAGATCAACACTTGATTAGAAGCTGCCTTACACACTTCATCAGCTAATCTTTTACTCATTCTATTCTAGATACTTTGATCAGCCAATCATTTACTCATTCTAATCTAGATGTTTTTGTTACAACAATAAAATATATTAAAAATGTTAAGTGGTCATCACAATATTTGGCTGAAAGTTGATTGAAATCTTGTGCATACGCTGTGTTTACATCTTAGATCCAACCTACTTGTAAAGTTGTGTGACCATCACATACTATACCAACCTACCTGATACAAACAACATACCTGTAAAGTTGATGCTCTACCAACCTACCTGTAAAGTGGATGCTATACCAACCTACCTGATACAAACAACCTACGTGTAAAGTTGTGTGACCATCACATACTATACCAACCTACCTGATACAAACAACCTACCTGTTAAGTTGATGCTCTACCAACCTACCTGTAAAGTGGATGCTATACCAACCTACCTGTAAAGTTGATGCTATACCAACCTACCTGTAAAGTGGATGCTATACCAACCTACCTGATACAAACAACCTACCTGTTAAGTTGATGCTCTACCAACCTACCTGTAAAGTGGATGCTATACCAACCTACTTGTAAAGTTGATGCTATACCAACCTACCTGATACAAACAACCTACGTGTAAAGTTGTGTGACCATCACATACTATACCAACCTACCTGATACAAACAACCTACCTGTTAAGTTGATGCTCTACCAACCTACCTGTAAAGTGGATGCTATACCAACCTACCTGTAAAGTTGATGCTATACCAACCTACCTGTAAAGTGGATGCTATACCAACCTACCTGATACAAACAACCTACCTGTTAAGTTGATGCTCTACCAACCTACCTGTAAAGTGGATGCTATACCAACCTACTTGTAAAGTTGATGCTATACCAACCTACCTGTAAAGTGGATGCTATACCAACCTACCTGATACAAACAACCTACCTGTAAAGTTGATGTTCTACCAACGTACCTTATACAAACAACCTACTTGTAAAGTTGATGCTATACCAACCTACCTGTAAAGTGATGTTCTACCAACGTACCTTATACAAACAACCTACTTGTAAAGTTGATGCTATACCAACCTACCTGTAAAGTTGATGTTCTACCAACGTACCTGATACAAACAACCTACCTGTAAAGTTGATGCTCTACCAACCTACCTGTAAAGTTGTGTGACCACCACATACTATACCAACGTACCTGATACAAACAAGCTACCTGTAAAGTTGATGCTCTACCAACCTACCTGTAAAGTTGTGTGACCACCACATACTATACCAACGTACCTGATACAAACAAGCTACCTGTAAAGTTGATGCTCTACCAACCTACCTGTAAAGTTGTGTGACCACCACATACTATACCAACGTACCTGATACAAACAAGCTACCTGTAAAGTTGATGCTCTACCAACCTACCTGTAAAGTTGTGTGACCACCACATACTATACCAACGTACCTGATACAAACAACCTACCTGTAAAGTTGATGCTCTACCAACCTACCTGTAAAGTTGTGTGACCACCACATACTATACCAACGTACCTGATACAAACAAGCTACCTGTAAAGTTGTGTGACCACCACATACTATACCAACGTACCTGATACAAACAAGCTACCTGTAAAGTTGTTATACCAACGTACCTGATCAACCTCCCAGCCCTCAGCCTCACCAGCTAAACTGTAATGTTGTTTCCTTAACTCTCCCAACTTCTTTCTTTCTTTTTCTAGATTAGATTCAAGCTCCATCACTCTGATCTAGAAAAAAAAGTTTGATTTCTCCACTCTACATGGGTAGCTAATAAACTTTTATCCCAAATGGGAATAACACTAAACTAATAGCTGGTAGCAATGCATTATGTTTACAATAGCTGGAAATGTATCAACTCCTACATCCTACAGCACCCTCAGACAGACATCCCACAGCACCCCCAGACAGACATCCTACAGCACCCCCAGACAGACATCCTACAGCATCCCCAGACAGACATCCTACAGCACCCTCAGACAGACATCCCACAGCACCCCCAGACAGACATCCCACAGCACCCCCAGACAGACATCCTACAGCACCCCCAGACAGACATCCTACAGCACCCCCAGACATCCTACAGCACCCCCAGACAGACATCCTACAGCACCCCCAGACAGACATCCTACAGCACCCCCAGACAGACATCCCACAGCACCCCCAGACAGACATCCTACAGCACCCCCAGACAGACATCCTACAGCATCCCAGACAGACATCCTACAGCATCCCCAGACAGACATCCTACAGCACCCCCAGACAGACATCCTACAGCACCCCAGACAGACATCCTACAGCATCCCAGACAGACATCCTACAGCATCCCCAGACAGACATCCTACAGCACCCCCAGACATCCCACAGCAACCCCAGACAGACATCCTACAGCACCCCCAGACAGACATCCTACAGCGACCCCAGACAGACATCCTACAGCTCCCCCAGACAGACATCCCACAGCACCCCCAGACAGACATCCCACAGCACCCCCAGACAGACATCCCACAGCATCCCAGACAGACATCCTACAGCATCCCCAGACAGACATCCCACAGCAACCCCAGACAGACATCCCACAGCACCCCAGACAGACATCCTACAGCACCCCCAGACAGACATCCTACAGCACCCCCAGACAGACATCCTACAGCAACCCCAGACAGACATCCTACAGCACCCCAGACAGACATCCTACAGCAACCCCAGACAGACATCCTACAGCACCCCCAGACAGACATCCCACAGCACCCCCAGACAGACATCCTACAGCACCCTCAGACAGACATCCTACAGCACCCCCAGACAGACATCCTACAGCACCCCCAGACAGACATCCTACAGCACCCCCAGACAGACATCCTACAGCACCCCCAGACAGACATCCTACAGCACCCCCAGACATCCTACAGCACCCCCAGACAGACATCCTACAGCACCCCCAGACAGACATCCTACAGCACCCCCAGACAGACATCCTACAGCACCCCCAGACAGACATCCTACAGCACCCCCAGACAGACATCCTACAGCACCCCCAGACAGACATCCTACAGCACCCCCAGACAGACATCCTACAGCACCCCCAGACAGACATCCTACAGCACCCCCAGACAGACATCCTACAGCACCCCCAGACAGACATCCTACAGCACCCCCAGACAGACATCCTACAGCACCCCCAGACAGACATCCTACAGCACCCCCAGACAGACATCCTACAGCACCCCCAGACAGACATCCTACAGCACCCCCAGACAGACATCCTACAGCACCCCCAGACAGACATCCTACAGCACCCCCAGACAGACATCCTACAGCACCCCCAGACAGACATCCTACAGCACCCCCAGACAGACATCCTACAGCACCCCCAGACAGACATCCTACAGCACCCCCAGACAGACATCCCACAGCACCCCCAGACAGACATCCTACAGCACCCCCAGACAGACATCCCACAGCACCCCCAGACAGACATCCTACAGCACCCCCAGACAGACATCCCACAGCACCCCCAGACAGACATCCTACAGCACCCCCAGACATCCTACAGCACCCCCAGACATCCTACACATGTAATTTAGCCTGTATGGATGAGTGATCTGATCTAACCTGGCACTGCATCTCTGTCTTCTTGATCTGGTGAAGGGACATTGAGGAGAAGTCCATCAGATCTGAAAGAGACACAAACACAGGGAGATTACATACAAGGTGCTAGCTAGATCTGAAAGAGACACAAACACAGGGTGATTACATACAAGGTGCTAGCTAGACGTTCCCTGTTAACCTATGGTCACTTTCTCTACCACTAAACCATCATTTTCACCTGGTTATATTTTTTTAAAACTTGACCAAATGTTACATTCAGAGTTTCTATCAGGCAAGTCATAAGGGAGCCTTGCCCCCCGCAGAATGTCTACCACCCCAATAACGTCACATAATTAATATAGAAATACTTTAACCACCCCTACCCCCCGGGAGAGACCTATGGCAAACTTTAAAGCAACAGCAAATAGAGACAGATATCAAGGCCCGAAAATGGGGATGTATCGGACACACATTAAGAAAGGAAAAAGAAAACATCGCAAAACATGCTTTGGAATGGAATCCCCAGGGAAAAAGAAGGGTGGGCCAGCCAAGGAAGACATGGGGAAGAACGGTTGAAGAACAGGCGAAAACAGCTGGGCTCACATGGGCACAGATAAAGGGGGCAGCCCAAAACTGAGTCCGATGGAGATGTGTGGTTGCAGCCCCTTGCTCCCCAGGGGCCACAAAGGAATGATGATGACCCCCCGGGGAGAAAAATGTGTGAAAGAAACCCTGGTCGCATTTGTAGATCATACACACTAAAGGTAGACACTACTTCTATTACCAGGGAGGCCTGACACTGGTAAATGTATATATTTTCTATATAAATTGTATTTCGTTCAAGTATTGATGACATCATTATTATTCATTTTGTCGGCATTGGCTTTTTAATCCAATGTTTACTCTAGAATCAATGACGTCATTTTTTTGTGTGTACATTTTCTGGCTTTAGAACTGAAAATATTTTGCTTCATTTTCTGATTGACTAGGGAAGTTTTTATTTTGCTTGCGTTTTCTCTAGAGCGTTCCTGATGGATGGACAGACAGAATAGCGAAACTATCATAGTTATGCAAAAATATATTGAAAAATGTCCTACCTAAACACAAGATAAGAAACAGAGAAAGTTGTGTTAAGTGCCTAGTGTACCAGCACAGAACTACAGCCAGATAAGCTCATTCTTTCAGTGTAAAATGTTTTCTTAAAATGGTGCTTCCTCAAAGTTATCAAAGAAAAAGTTAAAATGATCTATTTAAATAGATGAGAGCTAAAATGACCTACTTTGGTCTTCTACAATCTCAGCAGCAGCCTTGGCTGATGCCACAACATTTCCAGTGGCCTGGTTAACTCCCTTAGAGGCAGAAGACAACTGGGCCAACAGCTTGCTGTCCCTGTCAGCCTTGACCTTAGAAGACACAACAAGCTGTGCCGTACTGGCAGCTATTTCGTGGGCACAAGCCATGATCTCCTCAAACTTGCCCTTGCCACTCACCACTCTATCTGCTGTGTCCCTGGTAGAAAAGAAATTTAAAAAAAAACTTGCAGATGACTTGATGGTACAATCATACAAAGGGGACATGAGCCAAGTTAGGATGACTTACAGTAAAGTGGTAGCTCCCCAACCAACAGCTTTAGCAGCAGACAGCAAGCCTTCTGTCCACCTGTGATTTTTCTTGTAGAAATCTGTGGCTGATGCTGTCCCCTGGGGAGAAGATAACTCATAAGTACAAATGATTCATGTCATTCACTTGATTAACTAGAAATGAGTACAAATAATTCTTGAGACCTAATATTGTTAAATTATATAAAAATAATTATGAAATAATTTACTTGACACACAAATGGTTTGATATATTGAATAATTTCTCCGTGCTACATATCTTTTTTATAGATATAAATTATTAATATCTGTTAGCTCATTTTCTATACTATTTCTTTATGCAAAGGATAAAGAAAATGAATGCAAATCTATTTTCTAAAAGATATTTAAGATATTAAAAAATATGTTAAAAAATAAAATAAATGAAAGTTGTATTAAAAATTAATATTCTCTAAAATCAATATTGGTTAACACAATTTACAACATTCTTTGGCGTTATCTGGTAAAATAATTCCTGCTGTAGACTAGTAACAGTGACTAGGATAAAAATATTTCAGTTGACCAGTGGTTTGACTGAGCTAAATTAGTTCAACTTTTTTAGCAACTAAAAATGCTGGAAATTAAACTGGTCAGGCGAAATTTGAAATATTTCAATGAAAATGTGTACAGCTACAGAAGCTGGAATTAAAATGAGTCTACCAAGGCTAAAAAATATTGTATGTGAAATAGGATTAGCTTTACTACAATGCAATAATTAAAAGTGACATAAGATTATTCAAGCCATGTAATTCTTAATGTTACTCTTTCTAAATCCCAATAGACGGCATACTAAATTTATGAAGTCACATTATTCTATTTTTTAAAATGAAATGCCTCCATCCCTACCACTCATTCTCAACAATTTACCCTAAATATATTTAATTAAATTTTTATTAGCGAAGTATAAAATAAAACAGAACAATTTGCTTCTAAATAATGTGGCTATTGGGTGGCTTAGGAAGAAAGGAATGAGAGGTAAGGAAATACAAACTTACAGCAGTCTGTGGGGAACAAATATCTTTCAATTAGTAACATGGTAACAATTTTTTTAATAATTTTATTTTTCTTTCATGTCAAAGCAACATCAAACTCAAAAGAATATCTTTAAAATCATATGGTTTTCAATAATTTCTGTTTTTGTCTTCTGACTTTGGGTAAAGTAAGGTTTATGATGTTAGTTTCGATCAATTTGACCATCCATCATTATGAGCTGTTAGAATAGAAACAATGACTGTTCTACTCACCCTACCACAAGAAACTATTTCCTTTTGTAGATCTCTGGACTTTTCTACTAGAACCTTGATAGCCTGGAGACAAACAAAATATTTTACAGTGGATAAAAATTTTTTACACTCATCTCTGGTAGATGATATACTTGAATCACATCAGTCTATGAAAAGTGCTGGGTTTATGTTACCTTCATGAGTTCTGTACAAGACCCCAGAATATTCTCATTCACCTCCAGGTTGACACCTGTCTTGTCTTCCCTTGTTTTGTGGAGCATATCCTACAACATAGTTTTAAGTGTAGATCAAAACTAATTTTAACCAGTTAGTTGTGTGCTAGTGCTGTCATTAAACAACTGTAACCAGTTAGTTATGTGCTAGTGCTGTCATTAAACAACTGTAACCAGTTAAGTTAGTTGTGTGCTAGTGCTGTCATTAAACAACTGTAACCAGTTAGTTGTGTGCTAGTGCTGTCATTAGACAACTGTAACCAGTTAGTTGTGTGCTAGTGCTGTCATTAAACAACTGTAACCAGTTAGTTATGTGCTAGTGCTGTCATTAAACAACTGTAACCAGTTAGTTGTGTGCTAGTGCTGTCATTAAACAACTGTAACCTGTTAAGTTAGTTATGTGCTAGTGCTGTCATTAAACAACTGTAACCAGTTAGTTGTGTGCTAGTGCTGTCATTAAACAACTGTAACCAGTTAAGTTAGTTGTGTGCTAGTGCTGTCATTAAACAACTGTAACCTGTTAGTTGTGTGCTAGTGCTGTCATTAAACAACTGTAACCAGTTAGTTATGTGCTAGTGCTGTCATTAAACAACTGTAACCAGTTAGTTGTGTGCTAGTGTTGTCATTAAACAACTGTAACCAGTTACTTATGTGCTAGTTCTGTCATTAAACAACTGTAACCAGTTAGTTGTGTGCTAGTGTTGTCATTAAACAACTGTAACTTGTTAGTTGTGTGCTAGTGTTGTTATTAAACAACTGTAACCTGTTAGTTGTGTGCTAGTGCTGTCATTAAACAACTGTAACCAGTTAGTTGTGTGCTAGTGCTGTCATTAAACAACTGTAACCAGTTAGTTGTGTGCTAGTGCTGTCATTAAACAACTGTAACCTGTTAGTTATGTGCTAGTGCTGTCATTAAACAACTGTAACCAGTTAGTTGTGTGCTAGTGCTGTCATTAAACAACTGTAACCTGTTAAGTTAGTTATGTGCTAGTGCTGTCATTAAACAACTGTAACCAGTTAGTTGTGTGCTAGTGCTGTCATTAAACAACTGTAACCTGTTAGTTGTGTGCTAGTGCTGTCATTAAACAACTGTAACCTGTTAGTTGTGTGCTAGTGCTGTCATTAAACAACTGTAACCAGTTAGTTATGTGCTAGTGCTGTCATTAAACAACTGTAACCAGTTAGTTGTGTGCTAGTGTTGTCATTAAACAACTGTAACCAGTTACTTATGTGCTAGTGCTGTCATTAAACAACTGTAACCAGTTAGTTGTGTGCTAGTGTTGTCATTAAACAACTGTAACTTGTTAGTTGTGTGCTAGTGTTGTTATTAAACAACTGTAACCTGTTAGTTGTGTGCTAGTGCTGTCATTAAACAACTGTAACCAGTTAGTTGTGTGCTAGTGCTGTCATTAAACAACTGTAACCAGTTAGTTGTGTGCTAGTGCTGTCATTAAACAACTGTAACCTGTTAGTTATGTGCTAGTGCTGTCATTAAACAACTGTAACCAGTTAGTTGTGTGCTAGTGCTGTCATTAAACAACTGTAACCTGTTAAGTTAGTTATGTGCTAGTGCTGTCATTAAACAACTGTAACCAGTTAGTTGTGTGCTAGTGCTGTCATTAAACAACTGTAACTTGTTAGTTGTGTGCTAGTGCTGTCATTAAACAACTGTAACCAGTTAGTTGTGTGCTAGTGCTGTCATTAAACAACTGTAACCAGTTAGTTGTGTGCTAGTGCTGTCATTTAACAACTGTAACCTGTTAGTTGTGTGCTAGTGCTGTCATTAAACAACTGTAACCTGTTAGTTGTGTGCTAGTGCTGTCATTAAACAACTGTAACCAGTTAGTTGTGTGCTAGTGCTGTCATTTAACAACTGTAACCAGTTAAGTTAGTTGTGTGCTAGTGCTGTCATTAAACAACTGTAACCTGTTAGTTGTGTGCTAGTGCTGTCATTAAACAACTGTAACCTGTTAGTTGTGTGCTAGTGCTGTCATTAAACAACTGTAACCAGTTAAGTTAGTTGTGTGCTAGTGCTGTCATTAAACAACTGTAACCTGTTAGTTGTGTGCTAGTGCTGTCATTAAACAACTGTAACCAGTTAGTTGTGTGCTAGTGCTGTCATTTAACAACTGTAAACTGTTAAGTTAGTTATGTGCTAGTGCTGTCATTAAACAACTGTAACCAGTTAAGTTAGTTATGTGCTAGTGCTGTCATTAAACAAGTGTAACCAGTTACTTGAATCTTAGCAGCTGCTGCCTCAATAGCCGCAGTCATCCCTTGCATCTCATTCTCCAGCATATCTCCTATCTCTTCAGCCTTCACATCCTCCATCTTAGGCACAAGCTCCTCTGCCAGTTTGATCAGATGCTCCAGACTATCCCTGGCCACTTTGGCAGCACCTTCCACATGACCTTCTATTGAGTGCATACATAAAGGATGCTAAGTTTATTTACATGTAGGATGGTAAGTTTTATCCATCCTTTTTTTACCATGTCTATTCTATCCGTTTAAAAGAGAAATTATTTTTTTAACATTTTATAAAGTAAATAGCAATTTAGAATGGAATAAGATATAAAAGATGATGTATCACAGTTTAGAAAAGAAATGTTAAAACCAAATTTTACAAAGACTTTAATCTGACCTGAGTCCACAGCTTGCAGTAGTGCTATACCCAGTTGACCTGAGTGCCTGCAGGCATTGGACAGCTCCTCTCCTGGTTCTATCTGGGCAGCATGGGAGGTTGCAAACCCATGGACGACACAGTCAGACAGATGGTGAGCAAATTCTGTGATGGAACTTACTAGTGCATCCAGATCTGTACAACGAGATTTGTTTATAGCTGTACCAGAGCAGAGGAACAAGTTTACATCTACAAGGTTTGTGATTTCACTGTCTCTCTCCTATCACATGAAAACTGTAGGGGGGATGATTTGACCAAGGAGACATAAGTGATTACACTCCCATCACATGAAAACTGTGTGGGAGGGGGGGGGGGACAGATGTTACCTGCTGTGTCCAGCCTGTAGGCAGCTGCTGAAGATTCCAGGCAAGACAGACGAGACAAGACAGGAGCTGCTCTAGAGATGAGGTACTCTGTTGAGAGAAACATAACTACAGACTTGGCACATCAACCACAGACATGGCACATCAACCACAGGCATGGCACATCAACCACAGGCATGGCACATCAACCACAGGCATGGCACATCAACCACAGACTTGGCACATCAACCACAGACATGGCACATCAACCACAGACATGGCACATCAACCACAGACATGGCACATCAACCACAGACATGGCACATCAACTACAGACAAGGCACATCAACCACAGACATGGCACATCAACCACAGACATGGCACATCTACTACTGACACTGCACATCAACCACAGACATGGCACATCAACCACAGACATGGCACATCAACTACAGACAAGGCACATCAACCACAGACATGGCACATCTACTACTGACACTGCACATCAACCACAGACATGGCACATCAACCACAGGCATGGCACATCAACCACAGACATGGCACATCAACCACAGACATGGCACATCTACTACTGACACTGCACATCAACCACAGACATGGCACATCAACCACAGACATGGCACATCAACCAGACATGGCACATCAACCAGACATGGCACATCAATCACAGACATGGCACATCAACCACAGACATGGCACATCAACCACAGACATGGCACATCTACTACTGACACTGCACATCAACCACAGACATGGCACATCAACCACAGACATGGCACATCTACTACTGACACTGCACATCAACCACAGACATGGCACATCAACCACAGACATGGCACATCAACCAGACATGGCACATCAATCACAGACATGGCACATCAACTACAGACATGGCACATCAACCACAGACATGGCACATCTACTACTGACACTGCACATCAACCACAGACATGGCACATCAACCACAGACATGGCACATCTACTACTGACACTGCACATCAACCACAGACATGGCACATCAACCACAGACATGGCACATCTACTACTGACACTGCACATCAACCACAGACATGGCACATCAACCACAGACATGGCACATCAACCAGACATGGCACATCAATCACAGACATGGCACATCAACTACAGACATGGCACATCAACCACAGACATGGCACATCTACTACTGACACTGCACATCAACCACAGACATGGCACATCAACCACAGACATGGCACATCAACCAGACATGGCACATCAATCACAGACATGGCACATCAACCACAGACATGGCACATCAACCACAGACATGGCACATCAACCAGAGACATGGCACATCAACCACAGACTTGGCACATCAACCACAGACATGGCACATCAACCACAGACATGGCACATCAACCACAGACATGGCACATCAACCACAGACATGGCACATCTACTACTGACACTGCAAATCAACCACAGACATGGCACATCAACCACAGACATGGCACATCAACCACAGACATGGCACATCAACCACAGACATGGCACATCTACTACTGACACTGCACCAACCACAGACATGGCACATCAACCACAGACATGGCACATCAACCACAGACATGGCACATCAACCACAGACATGGCACATCAACCAGACATGGCACATCAATCACAGACATGGCACATCAACCACAGACATGGCACATCAACCACAGACATGGCACATCAACCACAGACATGGCACATCAACCACAGACATGGCACATCAACCAGACATGGCACATCAACCACTGACACGACACATCAACCACAGACATGGCATATCAACCACAGACATGGCACATCAACCACTGACACGACACATCAACCACAGACATGGCATATCAACCACAGACATGGCACATCAACCACAGACATGGCACATCAACCACAGACATGGCACATCAACCACAGACATGGCACATCAACCACAGACATGGCACATCAACCACAGACATGGCACATCAACCACAGACATGGCACATCAACCACAGACATGGCACATCAACCACAGACATGGCACATCAACTACATACATGGCACATCAACCACAGACATAGCACATCCACCACAGACATGGCACATCTTCTACAGACATGGCACATCAACCACAGACATGGCACATCAACCAGACATGTTATATCAACATAAAAGACCATATGGTCACAAATAAATGGTACACAATGGTTTTTATTTTAATCTGGGGCTGTGCCTGCAGAATATCAATAAGGTGTCTAAAAATTTTGTGGCAACAAGGAGACATACACCAATGTAAAGGGTTGGTCTAAATCTTAACTAGACCAGGTTAGGGGTAATTTATGCAGCTGAAATATTAATTTAAAAACCAACCTGCTGTACAAGTACTTGAGGCATGAGTTGGGTTATCTCCCTGCTCCAGGGCATCTTGGATCATCACACTTGCTTCTTGGACACTACGACCTGTGCAGGTAAGAAAATGTTATATGGTTAGGTTTGATGTATCTGTTTGGGGTATTGCTTGTAAACATGAGTAAGATCAGAGCAGCGTCCCATTTGTTTACATGTTTTATTTTGTATGAAATGTACACTGATACAATAGTAGCATAGGAACTAGTGGGTAGAGACATGTTTGGTAGTTATAAAATGGTACGATAAATTAGTAGCTGCGCCCATTCTAAGCCTGTCACATATGGTATTCATCTAAACAAAGAACCAAAAAAGTTCTATAGTCTTTGTTCCTAATTCACTAAAATTCAAATTGTTTACAAGTTTGTATATTTATTTGTTTGTTTGTCTGTTCCATTATATGAGAGCACCTCCACCATGAGTAAAACTGCAAAATGCATATCTATGTAGAGAATGTTCCCCAAATTTTATTCACAAGTTTATTTAAAGACAATAATGAATTTATTGACATTTTCATTTGTAGAAACGCAACTTTAATTATAAAGTTCAGGGCAAATACTTTATTTTCACAAAAATTTAAAACTTTCACAGTGACGTCACTTGAAATTAATATGAGTCTATCAAAATGAAGCAAAACTTATACTGATAAACTAGAATTAAGGCTAAACCAAAATTAATTAGTTAAAAAGAAAAACAGGAATAAAAACAAATTAGATGATAGTGTAATAGTCACCATGTAGGTGGTATAGGTTCAAAACACATCATGTCAATGTTAAATGTTTTAATTTTCCCTCAAAGAAAATGCAAAGAGGGAAATCACAACACACGCGATTGGTTCTAATTCATTATTATTAGTTTGACATTAGCCTTAATAATTTTTTTATTTATTATTCAAATGAGGTTCGAGCTCAGAAAACATAGAATAAAACTGATGTTTTTAAAAGACAAAAACATGTCAGCTGAGGTGTGACTACTTTTAAGATGTGAATGAAAAAGTTGCCGTTCAGACTTTCACCTGTTTCTATGACCTCAGCATATGAGCAGGTAGTGTGGTCAGACCAATGCTCAACCAATATTGGTTTTTAAAAGACAAAAACATGTCTGGGGTGTGACACCTTTTTAAATGTGGATTCAGGCTTTTATGTGGGAAGGGGGAGAGGAAGATAAAAATCATAAAACAAACGTGACATCATTTATCTGTGATGACCCCTGGTGCCCATACTTCACAAGAAAAAAGTAAATACCAGGCCACTGTCTAACTAGACAGACAGCTACTTGTCATTCACAGATAGAACACTGACAAAAACCCATAACCAGCAACCTGACCATTGCCCAACTGGCCACTCACTTATAATCTGTCTCCTCAGTCTGTCCATAGCTGCCTTAGAACTTTCCTCCAACTCTTTCTTCTGTGTCTCCAGCTGCTCACACCTACTGGTCAGTGTGGTTACCTGCTTGTCCAGCTCTGCTTGCAGCCTGTCTCTGTCTGCCTCTGTCTCTGCCAGTTTGCTCTGAGCTTCTGTTAATCTTTCACCTTTATTCAGAAATGAAAGATTTCTTTTTTTAACTATTTACTGTCCGGGCAAAAAAAATGGCTTTCATTTCCCATAAGGTGAAACAAAATGAATGACACAATGACACATTGTTCAACAATATGTTGAGAAAAATATTTTCAGCAACTTTAAAAATTTCAAACAAAAAGCATTAAACTAAAAATATTCTTAGCTTATTATACCTAATACCATAATAATTTACAAGTAATAATAATATCTAACCTAGAAAACCTTTTTTTTAAAAATCCGCACCTTAATTATATACTTGATATTAAAAATACTTTACAATGCTAGAGACAAGATTCAGCATAGGCAGTAAAGCTAGATTTATATTTGCATCACTATATTAGTTAAATTATAGTCTAATTAAACAACAGGCATTTACAGTCATTTTAAAATTTGTTAATTAAAAATTATATTGCCCAGAATTAAAACACTTTTTTTTAACTTAAATAAAAAACCATCTTAGAAAATTAATAGTTTGTGAATGAACAACAGCAAAAGCATGTTAAGATAATAATTTATATGTGCATCTTCTTAATCCCATTACCAGCTAGACTTCTGTTACTAGATCTACATTTGAATAAATGTACTATACATTATCTGGATGTTACTGGGCAGTAGCATGAAAAAACCTTTATTTAAGGGTTAAACAGTCTCCATTAGGGAGAAAGTTTGTGACAAGAACATTAAAGGAGCACCCACCAAGTCTAGCCTCAATATTGTCCTTCTCTGTCCTGACTTGCTCCAGCTGCATCTTGAGTGTGTCGTTGCTCTCTGTGAGTTCTTGCTCCTTCTCCTGGGCCTGTTCCTTGGTTTCCTGCAGCTCCTGACTCACTGTGTGCAGCTCACTGCTCCTGGCGTCAAGGTCTGACTCCAGCTGACTCTTGGCTTCTTCCAACACACGGATCCTGGCCTCCAGGTCCTAGTACATGCAAGGAATCATCTTCACATCACACACTACAAACTATTCAATCTATTAACTTCACATCACACACTACAAACTATTCAAGGAATCTATCATCTTTACATCACACTACAAACTATTCAATCTATTATCTTTACATCACACACTACAAACTATTCAATCTATCATCTTTACATCACACACTACAAACTATTCAATCTATCATCTTTACATCACACACTACAAACTATTCAATCTATCATCTTCACATCACACACTACAAACTATTCAATCTATCATCTTCACATCACACACTACAAACTATTCAATCTATCATCTTCACATCACACACTACAAACTATTCAATCTATCATCTTCACATCACACACTACAAACTATTCAATCTATCATCTTTACATCACACACTACAAACTATTCAATCTATCATCTTCACATCACACACTACAAACTATTCAATCTATTATCTTCACATCACACACTACAAACTATTCAATCTATTATCTTCACATCACACACTACAAACTATTCAATCTATTATCTTTACATCACACACTACAAACTATTCAATCTATCATCTTTACATCACACACTACAAACTATTCAATCTATCATCTTCACATCACACACTACAAACTATTCAATCTATCATCTTTACATCACACACTACAAACTATTCAATCTATCATCTTTACATCACACACTACAAACTATTCAATCTATCATCTTCACATCACACACTACAAACTATTCAATCTATCATCTTTACATCACACACTACAAACTATTCAATCTATCATCTTCACATCACACACTACAAACTATTCAATCTATCATCTTTACATCACACACTACAAACTATTCAATCTATCATCTTTACATCACACACTACAAACTATTCAATCTATCATCTTCACATCACACACTACAAACTATTCAATCTATCATCTTTACATCACACACTACAAACTATTCAATCTATCATCTTTACATCACACACTACAAACTATTCAATCTATCATCTTCACATCACACACTACAAACTATTCAATCTATCATCTTTACATCACACACTACAAACTATTCAATCTATCATCTTTACATCACACACTACAAACTATTCAATCTATCATCTTCACATCACACACTACAAACTATTCAATCTATCATCTTCACATCACACACTACAAACTATTCAATCTATCATCTTCACATCACACACTACAAACTATTCAATCTATCATCTTCACATCACACACTACAAACTATTTAAGGAATCTGTTATCTTTACATCACACACTACAAACTATTTAAATCAATCTATCATCTTTACATCACACACTACAAACTATTCAAGGAATCTATCATCTTTACATCACACACTACAAACTATTTAAATCAATCTATCATCTTTACATCACACACTACAAACTATTCAAGGAATCTATCATCTTTACATCACACACTACAAACTATTCAATCTATCATCTTTACATCACACTACAAACTATTCAATCTATTATCTTTACATCACACACTACAAACTATTTAAATCAATCTATCATCTTTACATCACACACTACAAACTATTCAATCTATCATATTTACATCACACACTACAAACTATTCAATCTATCATCTTTACATCACACACTACAAACTATTCAAGGAATCTATCATCTTTACATCACACACTACAAACTATTCAAGGAATCTATCATCTTTACATCACACACTACAAACTATTCAATCTATCATCTTTACATCACACACTACAAACTATTCAAGGAATCTATCATCTTTACATCACACTACAAACTATTTAAATCAATCTATCATCTTTACATCACACACTACAAACTATTCAAGGAATCTATCATCTTTACATCACACAATACAACCCATTCAAGGAATCTATTATCTTTACATCACACACTACAAACTATTCAATCTATCATCTTTACATCACACACTACAAACTATTCAATCTATCATCTTTACATCACACACTACAAACTATTCAAGGAATCTATCATCTTTACATCACACAATACAACCCATTCAAGGAATCTATTATCTTTACATCACACACTACAAACTATTCAATGAATCTATCATCTTTACATCACACACTACAAACTATTCAATGAATCTATCATCTTTACATCACACACTTCAAACTATTCAAGGAATCTATCATCTTTACATCACACAATACAAACCATTCAAGGAATCTATTATCTTTACATCACACACTACAAACTATTCAATGAATCTATTATCTGTCAAAATTTTAAAAACATTCATTCACAGCATATTTAAGTTATACTAGAATACCCGTCATCCGTTGGATAACTGTGGGTTTCGGGGGTCATCCATAAAAAAACATCACGTCTGTCACTCAGAGGCATAGCGAGCCTTCCCGGCGCCCGGGGACAAACTTTTCGATTTTAACCCCCCCCCCCCCCAAGATTTCGATTTTCAACCCCCCCCCCCCCACTCAAACTTTCGATTTGAACCCCCCTCAACCTTTCAATTTATTTTTCCAAACCATTTTGGCGCCCCAACATATGTCCCCCCCGCCCCCCCTCCACCTCCCCCCCGCCTCCCCCCCCCCCCCGCCTCCCCTCCCGCCCCCCCCCCCCTCCTCGCTACGCTACTGCAGTGTCACTTATCGTCACAAAAACAGACCCCACATTCAAAAATATGTTTCTTATCTTTTAAAAACACCGAAAACACCGATTTCGGACTATCCCTTCATATACTGACGTCACATGTGACCTACTCAACTCTACTTCACCTGCCCAGTGTCCCGCCAAGTCTCAGACAACATGTTTTTATCGTTTAAAAAACGATTCCAGCCGAGCATGTCTCTGACCACACTATCCTTTCATATGCTTAGGACAAAGAAACAGATGAACTAGGTATTCTAAATGAAATTTTCATAATGAAATTAAATAAAATTTAACACTTCCACCTGATAGGGATTGCTTTCATCAGAACAGAAACACCAAATTTATTGATGTATGTCCATTTTTAAAAAAGTTATGAATTTTTTAAAACTCGAAAAATGTGTTCGCTTTTCGAGCAGTAAAGGGTCTATTTGAGACCCCTACTAACTTCTAAAATTACTAAGTTAGAACTCTCAAATTTCTTGCACACACAGCCAGTAATACAAATAGCAAACCCAATTTTTTTCAAGGTTGTCAGACAGATATAAATGGAAAATTTATTCACTTAAAAATGAGCCAAAGCACAATTTTACCAAAGTACGAAAAGGGAGACAAAAAGTCAATTTACAGTCATTTTTAAAAAATCATATAAAATCAACTAATTAAGCCACATTGATAATATAAATGTTCTAAGAAAGGAAATTCAAAGCATGTTAATATGAAATAAGCAGGTAAAGAATTAATAAAGAAAGTAATTAGCGAGACCAGATTCTGCAAGGTCAGTTTATAAAAAATAGAAATTTCACCCTTTTTCAAAAAATGATTAAAAAATATTAAAGTAAGGTATCTTAATAAATTTTACACCATCTTAAAGCACATGATGTTCTTAATATATAATAAACACAGAAACATAAAATAATCATTCTGCAAAACAATATAAAGCATCCTTCCTTAACGCCCAAAATCAAGAATTTTCATTACCTAACATCTTGCAAAAAGTCTCCTTACTTTTAAGAAAGTAATATAAATTGTGTAGGAAACATGTTAGCATTACTTTGTTATAAAAAATTAAATAACTATACTATTACTTTACTTATATACTTACTAAGAAGAAATTTCATGCCTTTTAAACACTGATGAAGTAAGATAACTAATTAAACTAAAATTCTTTATAAATGATCCTAACTGTTAGCTTTGTGATGTTCATCTAGTTTTGTTACTCTGCTCCCTAATCATGACATGCTTAGCCTAAATTTACTTGTTATCAGTAAATTTATTTCTTCTAGTTAGTTATTGATCAATGTCAACTTCTGGAAATGTCTAGGTCCTAACTTATACAATTATCAGAAATCTTAGAGCAGGTTCAAAAAGACAGGTCAATATCCTGATTGGGAAAGTTCTCTATGAGGTTGGGTAGCATTGTAATTAATAGTCAATATCTTGGTTGAGTTAGTCTTCTTCTTCAAGGTTTGGAGTAGCATTGTAATAAATTATTGTGAACTGGCAGCACACATCAAATTATGGAAACTAGTAAGGGATCTTTCCATTGGTCCAGAGTATAGAAAATGTCTGTGAATAAAAACAATTAATTAGCAATTCCAATATACAGACTTATATAGTAGGTCTGTATATCTTTATACCTACTTAGATATCAATCATGTAACATTACATCATTATAACTAATAAGCAAAGTGAAGAAAATACTAACATCTGACATATGGTTTCCTTCAAAAGTATTCAGTAGTCCTGTTGGTGCTTACACAAACAATACACATTTTTGACAGGCCTTTCAGTTTCCCCTTTCTTTTGCTAATATCTTGCTCTGTAAATAGAATAATATTAAAAGTAAGGCTGCTCAATGCTTTTTTTTAGATATTAAATGCAAACACTTTAGATAGTTCTACTACTAAATATTAACATGAAAGCAATAGTGAATCTAACTAATCTAAGTAGATCTAGAAACAATTTTGGGTTAAACTATTATGGAAGGGGGGCTACATTTTATTTTAATGTCGTCAGTTCAATAAACCTAGAGATAAGAAACATTAACGATCGTAGTATTCTAAAATTTAATGTAATTACTGCAATTATATAGAATAGTTAACTATTAAACTAGGAAAAACAAAATAAACAATGCTCCAATAAATTGAAAGTATGCTGTTAACCCTGCGTAATATAATAGTTGAATCCAACATTACGAGAAGGCAAAAAAAAAAAATGGCCGACAAGCGGCTTGAAATATCGACAATATATTGATAGTTTAATCGGTCGATGTTAGTAATTAATAAAATTCACGAATACAAATTAAATTCTATCACTCTTTTAAACATCTTTTTGATTTAATTGTGCATTCCTTTTTTATTTTGGTAATCGTAAATTAAATACAAAGAACTTTTAAAAAGGTCTAGATAATTTTTTGGTAAATGTTTTTTTAAGCGTGTAGCAATTACCGATAAGTGGACACTAAAATGCAAATGGTTTAAAGCAGCAGTTTATTATAAATAAAATGAATATAGCTAATAATTTATAAAGCACTTAACTTACCTAGACATTGTTTAAAATCCATGGTAATCCGCGAATAAACACAAAATCCTGCTTTGAACTTGAGCGGGGTGTTCCGTGACATTACGCAAAACTAGATTTAAGCCGGCAAAAGTTAGCGCGGGTCATCACGATACGTATGCGTTCGTTTTTATTTCTGCGATCCGATACCATACATAAAGTGTTAATTAAATTATAACATTTTTATAGTAAATTGGACGCCCGATCTGAATATATAATTTTGCCGGCTGTAAAATATTTTTTTCGTGTAAAAAAATAATTTGAAACTTTTAAATCTATTATTTTTAGCATTAAATTATATTTTACAGCGGGCAAAGTCATATCATCTTAAAGGGCGTCCATTCTACTTTCTATATTAGTTTTCAGTGTAATCGTATGTATTATGGTATCGGATCTCCGAGCGTTGGCGCAACCCGACCAAATTTTTTTGCGCGCAGTGCGTTTTTTTCGGCTCATTTAGAATACCTAGATGAACTCTACTTCACCTGCCCTGTATCCTGCCAAGTTCAGATAGGCAACTTTATCATTCACATCTAAAAAAAAAAAATTGAAAAAAAATATCATTGACATATTGGTCTAGAACCTGTGCCACCCACATGAGAGCGGGCTACGCTACCAACTTAGCTATTTACTCGTGACGTCACAAATGAATTTTTATACTATACTTTTGAGTCTGCGCGCATAGATCTAGATCTAACCCTAGTAGTAGATCTAGTAACTTTCAAATTAAATTTAATCTTAAATTAGCCAAACAAAGATTTATATAAAATAATTAAGGCCTGAAATAGATTCTAGATGTATTAAGGCCTGAAATAGATTCTAGATGTAGAATTTACATTAAGTCTAGATCTAGAATTTACAAGGAGTCTAGTAGTGACCTAGATCTAGGCTAGATCTAGAATAGGCTAGATTCATAACTTTCATTCGACAGCTGATCTTTAGATCTAGAGAAATTTATCGTAAAACTAAATGAAAAAGACAGTTGAAAATTGATATAAGTGTTGGAACGTAATAAATACAGCAAACGGACGTATTGTTTAAGTTATAGCCGGCAGAAAATTAGCTTTGTAACGCGTTAAACTTTTGAATGGGTCACAAAGTTTATGATGGAGTCCGCCATTTTTATTGTACCAAAAAAGTAAACACATCAAGGGACGTCACTATCCCCACAAAAATTATTCAAAGTATTAACATTTTTAAAAAAATACGGTTAATTTAACTATGAATAAATCAATAAATTAATTAACGTCTTTAAATAAATGTGTGATTAACAGTCTGTCTTAAAACAAAAATTGTTCTCTACCTACATACTATTTTACAGCTTTCCACGATGAGTGCAACCATGCGAGATAGTCAATCAGGCAAACAAACAAACAAACAAAAAAAGAAATAAATATTCAAACATGTAAACAAACTTGACTTTTAGTAGTATATATAGATTCCACTGTACTAAGAGACGGATATTTGGACAGACTGGTGGAGTATCCTGCATTGGGTCAAGACATCTCTTTTTGCTACACAGTAGCATCAGCTTGATGGATGCCACAAACTAGATTCACTTTTAACCTAACAACTGAATGACCTACCTGTATGAAAAAGCTCACATGACAATTTACTGACCTACCTGACTGACAAAGCTCACCTGACAACTGAATGACCTACCTGTATGAAAAAGCTCACATGAAGAATTGACTGACCTAAAATCTGACATAGCTCACTTGACAATTGACTGACCCACCTGACTGACAAAGCTCACCTGACAATTGACTGACCTACCTGACTGACAAAGCTCACTTGACAATTGACTGACCTACCTGACTGACAAAGCTCACTTGACAATTGACTGACCTACCTGTCTGACATAGCTCACTTGACAATTGACTGACCTACCTGACTGACAAAGCTCACCTGACAATTGACTGACCTACCTGACTGACAAAGCTCACCTGACAATTGACTGACCTAAAATCTGACATAGCTCACTTGACAATTGACTGACCTACCTGACTGACTAAGCTCACTTGACAATTGACTAACCTACCTGACTGACAAAGCTCACCTGACAATTGACTGACCTACCTGACTGACATAGCTCACTTGACAATTTACTAACCTACCTGACTGACAAAGCTCACCTGACAATTGACTGACCTACCTGACTGACAAAGCTCACCTGACAATTGACTGACCTACCTGACTGACAAAGCTCACCTGACACTGCTGCCAGCCATCATAAAATCCTTCGAGACTTGAAGCCTGATAGAAATCAATCAGCTGATCACTTACTCAAGTCAAAGGTCACATGCTACATGCCAAAAACATGTGAGTTACATGCCAGATGGGTCGTCATGCTCCACAAGGGTTGTCACACTACACTCAAACATGTACCTGGCCTGCCCTTCATCAGTGCAACTAGTTTCATGTGTGCACCTGTGTGCTCTACAAGAGTGTCCCTAACCTCTTTTTGTTTCTCCAGCTTGGAGTTGAAGCTGCTAACTTCTGCTAGCTGTTGTGAGATGTCATTGGCTGATTTCTGCAGGTTGTCCTGGACCATTTTTTTCTCATCAACCATCCGGTTCAACTCCAGCTGGTTCTCCTGCACACACGAGGAGTGGGGGTGTCAAACACAGGGGGGGGTCACACACAGGGGGGTCACACAGAGTTGAGAGAGAGAGGGGTCACAAAGGTGAGAGGGGGGTCACTCAAAGGTGAGAGAAAGAAGGGTCACAAACAAGTCAAAGACATGCACAAAATACCAGGGAAGAAAAAGAAAAAAAAAAGAAGTAAAAAAAAAATGAACCAAGTGGTTATTAGTGAAGTTGAAAAGATGTGAAAGTCTACAAGAGCCAATCTATAGTTTATAGTATATGAAACTATTTCAAAGAGCAAACATGCCAATGATATCAATGTTGACATCAAATGTCACAGCTTCAGACATTAATATCTGTCAATGGACATGGTTTTGCCTACACATAACAAAACTGTTTCAGTCATAATCTTTATGACTTTATGTATCATAAAAATTAACTTAACCCATAGACAAAAACCTAATGATTGTGTTCTAAAATTACTATAAACATAGTAAAACGTGGTGCTATATTTTTTTAATAAAAAAAATAATTAAAATGTATGATGAAGTTACAAAAATTGTAATGCTTTTTTTTTACAAATAATAATCTGATAAGTTCCGCATAATTATATTTGATAGCATTTATAATTGTTTCCACAAATCCTTAAAACACTTTAACAAAGTAACATGAAATAGCTAACCCTAACTACGTACAGGTTAAATTTGAACAGCATCAATGTTGGGGTGTACTATGGTAGATGCATGCAAACAAAAAGCACTGTAGCCTACAATGGAGCTGAGATAACTGGACTAGGAAACCAAAATTAACACAAATAAACACCTCAATTAAATTGATCATAATTTTTAAAGATTAAAAGCCTGGGTAGCTGGCCCTTTTAATATTAACTTTTTAATTCTTTCCCTAGATTTTAACAGAGGCAGAATCTGCAACTGTTTCAACAGAAGTGTAAATAGGAGTGTAAAATTATGGAGAAAGTTGTACAGACTGACAGGCCTGATGCAGAGGCGTAGCGATGGGGGGGGGGGGGGGGGGGGCAATGTGTCCTCAGGCGCTGACCTTAGGGGGTGCAAATCAAAAGTCTGAGGGGGGGGGGGGGGGATGCAAATCGAAAAGTTGAGGGGGGGAGGGGTTGCAGATCAAAAGTTTGAGGGGGGTGCCAAATAGAAAGTTTGTCCCCGGGCGCCGAGAAGGGTCGCTACGCCTCTGCCCTGATGTTAAATCAACAAGCTGAGAGATATAACTTAATGACAATACCAATGACAAGTTTTTTTTTTATTTCTATGAGGCAATAGCTAACAATTAGGTTCAAAATAGCATGTTTAGTCTAAAGGCCAAATTAACTTAATTCAAAACCTAGACATTTTGGCTATAACAGATTTAAAGATATCAAAACTTACCTTTAGAATTTGATCTTTCTCTTCAGCTGTTTTCTTTTCAGCAGCCAATTGCTTGGTTAGGCTATCATGCTAAAATCAAGCAGTAAAAGAATTTTCAACTAAACATAGAAGATACCCTTTAACAAAGTAACTGACCATCTAAATTAATTTTTCAGTGTCTGCAAAACAGGGTGCGTGTGTGGTTTGTGATGTACGACAGTGAGGAGATGGTGGGGTGGAATCTGCTTAAAAATGTGACACACTAAAACAAAATTCTCCCAAGCATTAAAATTTTATGGTTTTTCTAAGACTTTTTAGGTGCAAGTTAGACATTTCAAGCCCAGTGTAGAGGGAAAAATGTATTAACAAAAACCTAAAAAATTAAAAATGTGTCAGTGAACATTTTTTTCTCAGTTATTGGTGGGAAAGCTTTTATTTTATTTTGAGATGTCAGTAGAACAAATGTTCTTTTTTATTTTGAGAAGATGTCAGTAGAACAAATGTTTTTTTTATTTTGAGAAGATGTCAGTAGAACAAATGTTTTTATTATTTTGAGAAGATGTCAGTAGAACAAATATTTTTTCTATGCAAATTTTAATGGAACCAAAAAAAAAAAAAATGACTTAAAAAAAAAAGCATCCAGCAGAAGTGTTACTTCACGGAGGCAAAACTTGAAGAAAACAAAAATGTTTATCAGCATCAATTAAGCTTACATTTCGTAACAATGAAACATGCTCCTCTCTAAGCTTGCTGTAGATTTCTTTCATTTTCTGGAACTTTTCTTGATTTGCTTTAGCATGCTCTGAGTAAAAAAAAAAATTAACGTAAATTAATTTGTTATAGCTAGCTTAAAGAATGACACGATCACAAATCACTGACCACCAAAAAAACTGATGTAAACTTAGGATTGTAGAATTCTTACTTTCTGCTTCAGGCAACTTGGATGCAGCCAGGGCATCAGCTTTTAGCTGTTCAATGTCTTTCTTAAGGCCCTCGTTTTCCTGTGTGGTGGGAGAAAACAATGGATGACAACTGAGACAAGTACAACAATAGAGTACCTTCTACCTGGGAGGGAATTGTCTCAGTGCAGAGCAAGCAAATAAAAGTAAGACTAACCTTGAGTGACTTGTTGGCTGAGAGCCTGAGCTCAGAGAGAATCTTCTCCAGCTTGCTGATCTCATCATTGAGCCCTGAGATGATCCTCTGGTCCTCCACCCTTAGACGGTTCAACTCATCTCTCAGCTGCTGGATCTCTCGCCTCAGTCGTTCTATCAGGAAGTCCCTGTTTACACACAATTTTTATTCTATCAGGAAGTCCCTGTTTACACACAATTTTTATTCTATCAGGAAGTCCCTGTTTACACACACAATTTTTATTCTATCAGGAAGTCCCTGTTTACACACACAATTTTTATTCTATCAGGAAGTCCCTGTTTACACACACAATTTTTATTCTATCAGGAAGTCCCTGTTTACACACACAATTTTTATTCTATCAGGAAGTCCCTGTTTACACACACAATTTTTATTCTATCAGGAAGTCCCTGTTTACACACACAATTTTTATTCTATCAGGAAGTCCCTGTTTACACACACAATTTTTATTCTATCAGGAAGTCCCTGTTTACACACACAGGTTTATTCTATCAGCAAGTCCCTGTTTACACACACAATTTGTATTCTATCAGGAAATCTCTGTTTACACACAGTTTTTAGTCTATCATTACTAATTTCACACTACAACAGCAGAGATGACACTGACCCATTATCTACATCCACCCATTGATTACATCCACCCATTGATTACATCCACCCATTGTTTACATCCAGCCTTGATTACATCCACCCATCAAATTCCATCCATCCTTTGATAACCCCTAGCCATTTCCTCCAGCACTTTGATTCCACCCGCCCTTTGATTACTTACCGCTCATCAGGTTCTGGAGGTCGACTAGCCACTTCAGGGACCTGCTGAAAGAGGACAACAAACAAAAAATAAACAAAGGTAAATCCAATTAAATTTTCCCCCTCAACAACTACATTCAATTTATGAATGGTTTTAAGTTTTAGCGAGCAGGATTTGTAATAGTTTTTGTACAACATGAATTGAAGGAAAGTATTGCCAGTTTGTTTTAAGCAATGTGAACTGACCTCAGGTATTGACATGTCAATCAAGTTATCAACAGAATCTGTGTCAGCATCTGGCTCAGGCTCCACCTCTTTCACCACGGCTGCAGGTTTGATGTGTTTTGTAAAGTCTGATGCTATCAGAAAGTTTGGGGGGTTCTGGAACAAATTAGGTGTTTGGCCCAGTTAGGTGGACACAAGTCTTGTCAGCCTAATCATTCTACAAGTACTCAGTGCCTAATGCCATTTCTAAAGACTAAGTTATCAGACTTCTTTTGTGCCCCTACCTCAGGTAGAGCTGGTACTTGGACTAGATGTTTAAAATATTGGAGGTTACTGCACTTGAAGTAGAACTCTTTCAACCTAGAAATCAATTAACAACATTTTCTTCAATTAGAAACAAGTTAGTGTCACACATATAATGGTCCATAGGGCAGGTGAACCAGAGTTTGTACGTTTCATGTTTGAATGGATAGTGTGGTCAGCACTATGCCCAGTCACCTTTTCTTTCACTTACATGAGTCAGGTACCTATCAGAGCTTGGTGGACTGTGACATTGTACAGACGATCTGGAGATCTGAACTTAAGACTTTTGGGTTAGCAATCAAACACTCTATCATTCAACCACACCATCCCATTTCACTATACACTGATTTAATCAATGGTTATTTATAGATACACTTGATTTTTTTGATTAACTTAAGATCTGAATTTAAAAATTTGATTCCATATATTGAAGTACATTTAAGAAATGCCCTTACTTTTTATAACACTGTAGAAACCTATCCCTGTGCCCAGACAGAGTGTCAGGTGGCAGGCCTGAAGAAAAAAACAATGGTTCCATCAAAACAGATTTTACTGCTCTTTTAACACTCAACAAAGCATTTTAGTACATTTTAGTCATTGCCTGAAATACTGTTTGAACCGGTTCAATGTAACTTAAACCAAACCTAAATGAGTGACACACTGTTGTTTTATGTACGCTTAGACCAAACAGAATACAATAAAGAATGTTTTACTACGTACACATAGACCAAACAGAATACATTAAAGCAATATTTTACTATGTAGACATGGACCAAAACTAGTTGAATAAAGCACGGTTTACTGATCTAGGGAAGGTTTGGATATATTAAAAACCATTTGGGGTAGGATAATTTAGCCATCCTAGATACCACTTTATATAAATAAAAAATGGAAAAGAAATTCTCATGCAAAACTAGAGGCAGGAGAGAGAACACTACCCATGCTAAAACAAAACAAAAAATCTAGCCTACAACAGAAATATAAATGAATTGATTAACCTCTTTTTATAATTTTTTAAAAATCTTTAAAAATAACAGAAATTGTAATATTCAATACCTGCTCTTTTTGGTAAATTTCATAAAATGTGTTTTTAAAACTAACCAAAACAAATGTTAAAACTAGTAGATTATTAGGGATTTTAACATTAAAATATTATCACTAATTGTGTTATACATTAAACAGCATATCATGGGTTGTTACTAATTAGTTAACCTATGTAAAATTGTGATTGTAAATAGAAATGTCTTGGGGCTGATAAAATAAAGAGTTTAGTATGTTAGACCAGCACCAAAAGCAGGGGTTTTCTCCAGTTACTTACTAGTAGGGGGCACTGAAATGTACAGAGTGCCAGTTAGTGCAACTGCTTTTACATGTCATGTTTGAATATTATAGGACACAGCACAAAACTCTCTGCTCATGTCTATACAGGGAACAGCTTATGTCAAATCAGTGTACTTTGGTCTAAGTGCACTATGTCAAAGTGTACTTAGGTCTAAGTGCACCATGTCAAAGTGTACTTTGGTCTAAGTGCACCATGTCAAAGTGTACTTTGGTCTAAGTGCACCATGTCAAAGTGTACTTGGGACTAAGTGCACCATGTCAAAGTGTACTTTGGTCTAAGTGCACCATGTCAAAGTGTACTTGGGACTAAGTGCACCATGTTAAAGTGAACTTGGGTCTAAGTGCACCATGTCAAAGTGTACTTTGGTCTAAGTGCACCATGTCAAAGTGAACTTGGGACTAAGTGCACCATGTCAAAGTGAACTTGGGTCTAAGTGCACCATGTCAAAGTGTACTTAGGTCTAAGTGCACCATGTCACAGTGTATTTGGGTCTAAGTGCACCATGTCAAAGTGTACTTGGAACTAAGTGCACTATGTCAAAGTGCACTTGGGTCTAAGTGCATTTTTTTGTCAAAGTGTACTTTGGTAATACAGCAGATGATTATACTTGAAGTATGACAAGACCTACCACCAATAGAGTTGATAATGTATAATCTTATGTTAGTGCCAGTTATCAAAGAAAAAGGGATGCACACCAAGACCATATATCTTCTTTTATTTCATCATTCTTACAAATGTTGGACATTAGAGTTGTTTAAACTTGACACTGTAGTGATGGGAAAACTTGTTTCTAACAGGTTTTTATCTTAAATGTAAAGGGGGGAGTCGTGCGTGGACTATTTTAAAATAAAAAATTATCTGTTTATATACACAAAGAAAGATTTTTTAAACTTCCTTTTGATTTGAGATGTGGTGTGAGGAGGGATGTATAAAATCAGTACAAGTGTGCTTCAGTCTGCTATTTCTATCATATTATGATAACAGTGCTTTATCACTATAAGCTTATCAATCCAAAAAGTGTAGAAAGCAGAAACTACTTTAATTGTCAAGCTGTGGTTTTAAACATCTTTGTATAGTTTTTGTTGCAAGTATTTAAAGATATAAACTAAAAAACATCTAAAATATTAATTCTTTTTATGTGCAACACTTTTGAAACAAGTTTGGTTGCTAAAACAGCATTCCTCTCATGACATGCATCAATCACCCACTCCATCTTACAGATAAACATGGGGAAACTACAAACTGTAACTCACTAGAGTGGAGGTCAATCACCCACTCCATCTTACAGATGACAAACATGGGGAAACTACAAACTGTAACTCACTAGAGTGGAGGTCAATCACCCACTCCATCTTACAGATGACAAACATGGGGAAACTACAAACTGTAACTCACTAGAGTGGAGGTCAATCACCCACTCCATCTTACAGATGACAAACATGGGGAAACTACAAACTGTAACTTACTAGAGTGGAGGTCAATCACCCACTCCATCTTACAGATGACAAACATGGGGAAACTACAAACTGTAACTCACTAGAGTGGAGGTCAATCACCCACTCCATCTTACAGATGACAAACATGGGGAAACTACAAACTGTAACTCACTAGAGTGGAGGTCAATCACCCACTCCATCTTACAGATGACAAACATGGGGAAACTACAAACTGTAACTCACTAGAGTGGAGGTCAATCACCCACTCCATCTTACAGATGACAAACATGGGGAAACTACAAACTGTAACTCACTAGAGTGGAGGTCAATCACCCACTCCATCTTACAGATGACAAACATGGGGAAACTACAAACTGTAACTCACTAGAGTGGAGGTCAATCACCCACTCCATCTTACAGATGACAAACATGGGGAAACTACAAACTGTAACTCACTAGAGTGGAGGTCAATCACCCACTCCATCTTACAGATGACAAACATGGGGAAACTACAAACTGTAACTCACTAGAGTGGAGGTCAATCACCCACTCCATCTTACAGATGACAAACATGGGGAAACTACAAACTGTAACTCACTAGAGTGGAGGTCAATCACCCACTCCATCTTACAGATGACAAACATGGCGAAACTACAAACTGTAACTCACTAGAGTGGAGGTCAATCACCCACTCCATCTTACAGATGACAAACATGGGGAAACTACAAACTGTAACTCACTAGAGTGGAGGTCAATCACCCACTCCATCTTACAGATGACAAACATGGGGAAACTACAAACTGTAACTTACTAGAGTGGAGGTCAATCACCCACTCCATCTTACAGATGACAAACATGGGGAAACTACAAACTGTAACTCACTAGAGTGGAGGTCAATCACCCACTCCATCTTACAGATGACAAACATGGGGAAACTACAAACTGTAACTCACTAGAGTGGAGGTCAATCACCCAATCCATCTTACAGATGACAAACATGGGGAAACTACAAACTGTAACTTACTAGAGTGGAGGTCAATCACCCACTCCATCTTACAGATGACAAACATGGGGAAACTACAAACTGTAACTTACTAGAGTGGAGGTCAATCACCCACTCCATCTTACAGATGACAAACATGGGGAAACTACAAACTGTAACTCACTAGAGTGGAGGTCAATCACCCACTCCATCTTACAGATGACAAACATGGCGAAACTACAAACTGTAACTCACTAGAGTGGAGGTCAATCACCCACTCCATCTTACAGATGACAAACATGGGGAAACTACAAACTGTAACTTACTAGAGTGGAGGTCAATCACCCACTCCATCTTACAGATGACAAACATGGGGAAACTACAAACTGTAACTCACTAGAGTGGAGGTCAATCACCCACTCCATCTTACAGATGACAAACATGGGGAAACTACAAACTGTAACTCACTAGAGTGGAGGTCAATCACCCAATCCATCTTACAGATGACAAACATGGGGAAACTACAAACTGTAACTTACTAGAGTGGAGGTCAATCACCCACTCCATCTTACAGATGACAAACATGGGGAAACTACAAACTGTAACTTACTAGAGTGGAGGTCAATCACCCACTCCATCTTACAGATGACAAACATGGGGAAACTACAAACTGTAACTCACTAGAGTGGAGGTCAATCACCCACTCCATCTTACAGATGACAAACATGGGGAAACTACAAACTGTAACTCACTAGAGTGGAGGTCAATCACCCACTCCATCTTACAGATGACAAACATGGGGAAACTACAAACTGTAACTCACTAGAGTGGAGGTCAATCACCCACTCCATCTTACAGATGACAAACATGGGGAAACTACAAACTGTAACTCACTAGAGTGGAGGTCAATCACCCACTCCATCTTACAGATGACAAACATGGGGAAACTACAAACTGTAACTCACTAGAGTGGAGGTCAATCACCCACTCCATCTTACAGATGACAAACATGGGGAAACTACAAACTGTAACTTACTAGAGTGGAGGTGAAATAGAGATTTGACCAGGTAGTCGTAGAGTTGACAGGAGTCCAGGATACACAGGATGAGAGGAGCCAGCCTGCACTGTCCTGATGAGGTCATGGAGTTGGCGCGAGACATGTCTAGTGACCCAAAAACTGCAGGGAAAACAAAAGTTTGACAACATGTACATACTTACTATGTACCAAATATAATGTGGCACAACATAAATTAACCTTTGTACCAAATACAATATGGCACAACATAAATTAACGTATGTACCAAACACAATATGGCACAACATAAATTAACCTTGAAAAAAGTTTGAAGTAGTGACAAAACAGTTAGTGACAAAACAGTTACATGTCTACATTAAACAATGTAACTGGAAAAATGAGGACCCAACCAGAAATAGTCTCAAAATTATTTGAAAGGCCCCTTAAATATTTTAAAATTTTAATGAACAATGTTACTAAGATTAATATAGTTATAAAACTTTGACTATTTGATTTATGTTGGACTTACTTAAAAAAAAAGTATTTAATTAAAATCTTTATTGTCAAAGTTTAGAAAACCAATTACTATCAACAATAATGATGCAAGGATTAACATCAACTGGTTGATGTCCATCTAGCATCATTGACTTGTTTTAGAACATGGAAAACTTCCATTGCTCCTATCAAGATCATTGTAACATGTCTGGTGATATTTCTCAGCCCAAGGTATCATATGGTCAAAATATGGAGAGGTGTGAGGGGGTGTCTAATATACACAAGTACTTGTCTTCTCTTTAAACATCAACAAACAAAGCTGAATTCTAGACAAACCTGAATGTTGTAGTGAGAGAATCTCATCCATGTAATCTAACATATCTATAGAAAATTCAAAGCTGCAAATAGAACAAAGTGGATCATTATAACATCTTCATAATCAAACCTATCTAAGATTCAAATGAAATAGATTTTAAAATCTGCAAGGTTCTGAATATTACTTACTAGTTATTGACATCTGCCCCACATATTTTGTAATACTGTTCATCAGTCATCATCAGATTGCCAGGAATGCCAGGAAACTGATACAAGACCAAATTTAAAAGTTACAACAACTACTAATGAAGGTAAGCTAACAAAAGGTTTTCAAACTTTTTAAATAAACAATGTGGCAAAAGTTATGACATTGTTTTTACCTTTCTGTGAAATTTAAACTTCTGGATGATAAGCCTGCAGTAGCCTGATATCAACTTCCCATAACCTTCTTTAAGGTGGCCCTGAAAGTTAGTTACATACACAAGCTATACATACATTTTTAACAATTTTAATAGGGCCCTTAATTTAGTTATATACAAGAAGTAACAACAAATGTATAACAACTTTTCATAAACTAGTGGCCCTAGAAATTAGTTTTTTGTACAGTGATCATTAATTAAACTGTTTTTTGTGTAGATGAATTGTACAACATTTTAAAGATCAGCTGTACAGCAACATTTTAAAGATCAACTGTACAGCAACATTTTAAAGATCAACTGTACAACAACATTTTAAAGATCAACTGTACAGCAACATTTTAAAGATCAACTGTACAGCAACATGTTAAAGATCAACTGTACAGCAACATTTTAAAGATCAACTGTACAGCAACATTTTAAAGATCAACTGTACAGTAACATTTTAAAGATCAACTGTACAGCAACATTTTGAAGATCAACTGTACAGCAACATTTTAATGATCAACTGTACAGCAACATTTTAATGATCAACTGTACAGCAACATTTTAAAGATCAACTGTACAGCAACATTTTAAAGATCAACTGTACAGCAACATTTTAAAGATCAACTCTACAGTAACATTTTAAAGATCAACTGTACAGCAACATTTTAAAGAAGGCATAGATTTTTATTGCCATCTGTGGCCTCCAGATTAGAGACTACAGACTGGCCAATATTGAATGGCTGTAAATCATGTCAGTCTTTCTTTCACTTCCCCAGTCTCACATACAATCTTGTATTCAACATTCACTTCTCCAGTCTCACATACAATCTTGTATTCAACATTCACTTCCCCAGTCTCACATACAATCATCCGACACTGTGGTGTCACCAAATCTGTACAGGTGGGGGTGTCACCTAGAGTAAATGTAATAACCCACCCCGTGAACAAAACATTTATTTTATTAAAGATTTGTTAACACTTTCCTAACATGTTAAAGTCTTGAGTTCAGATGAGTTCGACTGTTTCAGAACTTTCATCTGTTTTTTTTTAACAAATTCAACATTGACAGTTGAAAATGCACATTTTAGTATATTTAGATTAGGCTACTTGAACTTTTCTAGATAATGTGGGTCCATACGGTAGATCCTTGGTTCAATAGCATTTGGCAAGTCCAATAGATCTTAACAAGCAATAGAGGTCCTAACAGTTGTACGACAAACAAAGCCATATCAAAACAACATGTCTTTTCACAGAAATTCTTCAGGCAATCCACCAATTTATTTAACTGTGGCTAGTAACTGCAGTCTGGTTATCTCAACCTCTTACAGGGATCAATCAGTATATGTTACCACCACAACTAATGCTTTATCTCAATCTCTTACAGGGATCAATCAGTATGTGTTACCACCACAATGATTGCTTTTAGATTAAAAATTTCTAATCAAATATATTCTAATATGTTTTTAAGAGTGATGGGACAAATGATCTCAAGACAAATTATTCCAGAAAAAAACATCTTTGGACAAAATATCTCAGGATAAAAGATGATATGGATTATTTGTCATGAAACAGTTTTCAGATATCAGCCCATACATTGACTTACCCATAACTTTCCTAAGTCTCGGATTTGATTTGCATATTTCACTGAATCAGGAACAACCTTTAAGTGCAAAAATAAAACATGAGAGAACCTTAGCTTTTATTGAGGCTTGCATAATCACATCTTTAAATATGTTTAAACAGAATATTATATTTAATATGTAACTGTTGTTGACATTTTACATGTAATTGTTCTTGATAAAATAAACCATAAAACACATGGGTGAATGTAAGAAGGTGTACTCACGTTAGCATGGCCATCTCTCATGAGCTTGTGTATAACTTGTAAGAACTTCCAGGCCACTATAGGGTTAGCCTGTACAGGCATCTTGGAGGCGATGGACCAGAACATGTTGCCCCCCTGGTCTTGGAAAGTTCCAAGTATAGCACCTGTAGGGCATGGTTAAGGTTGGCACTTCTCTAAAAACTTTTTAGCCATTACACCCCTACAGAATTGTATTAATTATATAGTTAAGTACAGTAGTTTCTGTAAGTAACTTTGACTATGTACAGAGAGATAATATGTGACTCAGTCTTACTAATTGAGATTTTGAGACTTAAATTAATAAGAAATAATATTAATTTAGAAAATTAGAATATACTATGTTGTAATATTTAGATCTACTATGCTGAATATTAAACATGTATTTTTTAAAAATAAATTCTACTGCAAGCTATCTTCATTTGCAGTCAAATATTAATTCCTTCATACTTTGCAGAGAGTAAACTGTATTAGAGAACCCTTCAACCCCCTTACTATATGATATTACTATCGGCCTGAGTCTTGCAATGTAGGGCTAACAGTTGGAAATGCAGCAAAAAGATGAAAATCTACAACTCCAGTAGCATTTGTTTCTACAGCAATATCCAAAGAACAGGGTTGGCAGTATGCCATCTAGATGATCTAGATATCGAATGCTGATCTAGATATCGAATGCTAGCCTAGATTCAGTCATGCCAATCAATACTTTCTAGTTTTTATAGTAAATAGTAGACACCTAGATCTAATTTTAATAATGTTATTAATTTATGAAATTTAATTATTATTATTAGATCTAAATGTTGATTAATGGAGGCCACTTAGTTGACAAGAATGGTTCTATGATTATATCATATTGTCATATTGTTGACATGAATAAAAAAAATTTTTTTTTTTTATTTGACTTCATAGCAGCCGTAAAATTAATAGTGATTGAAAATGAGATCAATATCACCTAAAAGTATTCTTAGTCTACCTAGCTACTAACTAGATCTAGAAAGTCTAGATAGTAGATCTATATCTAGATCTAGATGTAGATACTAGATAGGCCCAAGATTCTAGCTAGGGCAGGTATTGCTATTCCCCATCATTGGGCATTAAGATTAAGTTATAGAAAGAATCTATTATTTTATAAGTAAGTTAGTTAAAGTAACTAAGATGCTGAGATATTACTTATTATTAGATTTAATAGTAATGTTACTAGATCTACTAACTAGATCTAGGAATCTAGATCTAGAACTAGAGTTAGATTCTTCTAGTCAATCTAGTGATTCTAGTCACCTAGATTTAGATCTAGATTCTAGATTTAGATCTAGAAATCTAGAATCTAGATCTAGACTAGTCACTTCACTAGGCTAGTATTACGTTATTAAACACCTCAACAGCAGCCCACATATTGCAAAGATGTAACAACATCTACAAATGTTCATTAGTAGACCAACTTATCTCTACTTAATTATGCATTTAGATCATTTAGGATTTAGATCTAGGACAAGCTTCGTCAACAATACAAGCATGATTCACCTCTTCCCTTCCACTTTTGACGGTAGGCCTTAGCAGACGTCAGACCTTAAGTTACTTATAGTACTCTCCCCTAGTAGGCCTCGTTTGTATCAGAAAATGAATCCCTGTAGCCTGAGTTGGGTGTAGATCAGATTTTAAAAAAAAAAGGTGTAACAAAGATTTGTGCTACATTAATATCAATAAAACGTTTCATTTCTTTTCGTTGAGCGAAAGACTATTTCAAACGGGCTGGTGATTCATTCCGAATTTATCTATACCTAGCTAGATCTAGATCTAGATCTATATAATGCTTCACAGCTGTCGTGATTATGCTTTGGTGTGCATAAATCAATATCCGATGGTGTCTACTTTTTACGAGAGAGAGAGAGAGAGAGAGAGAGAGAGAGAGAGAGAGAGAAGACCGAGAGCAAACAATGATTGTATCATTCCTTCAAATGATACTATCTGCTTGTACTGGTTTAACAATGGAACCACAGACAATCAACAAGTATCAATGTCCTAGATCAGCTGAGTCTCAAACAATATAGCATAGCCCTAGGCCTAAGCCACAGCAAGCGAGTAGACAAGATCGTGTTAGCTCTAATTGTCATTACATACGTCAACGTTTTTGTGGTTTGCTTTAGTTTTACCATCAAACTTTCAAATGTTTTCTACACGCGACATAAAACTGCTGAATGGGGGATTAACTTTACAACAAATATTCATGTGATGAATAACCGCTCAAGAGATAGATCTAGGCCTAATTAGCCGAAACGTGACGGATGAGATGCGCATGTCCTCAATTGCGCATGTCATCAATAGTTAGGTCAGCGGGACGCCTTCAAATCTCACCCAAGCTGTAGGCCTAGGCCTAAACATTGGGCAGCAGCATTACGGATACATTACAAATTGAAACTTTCTTTTCAATAATAAGAGAGCGATATGGTCTAACGGCAATGGTGGCCGCCGAGTTTGATGAGTTGGGTTCGATTATTATTGTTGACATGGATTAAAAACACGGGTTGTTTTCAGTGTTTCTTCCAGACTTTTTTCTCCGGGGGGGGGGGGGGGGGGGGGGGGGGCACTTGAAATTTTCGGGGGGGGGGGGGGGGGGAGGGCGGTAAACTTTCTTCGGGGGGGGGGGGCGGACACTGTTAAAAGTATATATTTTCTATATAAATTATATAAATTTCATTTCGTTCGGGGGGGGGGGGGGGGGGGTGGTAAAAAATTTTCCTTCGCCCCCCCCCCCCCCCGAACGAAATGAAATTTTTTTCCTTAGATTTTGCCATCAAATCGGCCGTAAAAAAAATATTTTTAAAATTAATCCTGAATCAATGTTATAAAAGTTGCAGATCCAGAGAAGAAAACTGAAAAAGAATTTTTTGAGTTTAAAGCTTCATTTCTATTTATTTTCATCAAGCCTAAGTTACAAACCGAAGTTCACTTTCGTAAGACAAATTGATAGGCTTTACAGTAACTGCGTGATCAATATTCTGATAACCCCACTTTATAGTCATTTGTTCTCACAAATTAGCCAGTTTTAAATAGTTTTTAAAAAAATATGAGTAAAAAAAAACATGACCTAGACGTCTAGTTCTGATATTCTTGTTTTCATTTTCTGTGATAATATTCTAATCAATATAGATCTAGTAACCATTCTAACGATTTTAAACTTAGGTAACTAAGAGGAGGCTGATTTCACGGGTGGGGGGGGGGTGTAGCGTAGGGGTTGGGGGAAAGGAGGGGGTGGTTATCGTCCTTAAGGCCTACTGATAGTGTTTTAAAGCAAATATTTTCAGCATTGGTACTGTCGAAATTCACAAATTACTGAAAAGTAGAAAATAAAACAACTAAATAGCGGCATATGATACGCCGCGGGTCGGCTCGTATACTAATAATCGTTATTTCTGCGTATTATTCAACGATACCGATCTAATTTTAAAATGGACAATTAGTGTTTAATGCAAGCTTGTCATTTGTACATTTTTTTTCTAATCGCTGAGAATATCGAGCAGAACATAATATAAGTAAGCAAAACGTGAATTGCTTAATTTAATATTGTTGTGAACTTACTCAAAATATGATAAACTATAGAACATTATATATTGCGTGCTACTAAAATATTTCATTATTTTTTTAAAAAGCATGCAGGATAAAAACAAAATATACAAAAAAAAAAATAACTTGATCGAGACAACAGCTAACTAAGCCCACCCATTATGCCCGCTGTGTATTTGTATGGCGAGAAATCTAGGAGATGACTCAATGACACATTTCTGCTGAACGGTCAATCGCATCACAACACCCCTTAAAAAACTAACCCACCGTATAATTGAAAATCATTCACATCATCGTAGCCATTTAAAAACAAACGCGTTTTTTTCACAAATTATTTTCTAGGCAATCGATCAAATTTGATAAATAAAATTAGTTTTTAATCGTTTTTAAGTAATCTTGAATAATTATGAAATTTAAAATCTTAGGCGACACCATAGTCACAAGTCATGCGTGACTCGGGTAGCGTACAAAATACACATGAGTGGGTTTGTTGATCTACATGACGAAACAACAAGAGTGTGGAGAAATAGGATGTTGTGAGAGGTTACTAGCCTGCACAATAACACGTGACCCCAACATTCCCACAACAATAACACGTGACCCCAACATTCCCACAACAATAACACGTGACCCCAACATTCCCACAACAATAACACGTGACCCCAACATTCCCACAACAATAACACGTGACCCCAACATTGCCACAACAATAACACGTGACCCCAACATTCCCTGGCCACCACTGACTTTTATATATATATATATATATATTTATATATATATATATATATATATATATATATATATATATATATATATATATATATATATATATACACATATATTTCTACGAATATATATATATATATACACATATATTTCTACGAGCGGCAACGCTATTGAAAAGCGGCCAGACAGAGAATAATGGGGGGCGAGACTGACGGCACATAAGTAGCTGACCAGGGGTCAGAGAGTAGAACAAAAGGATACTCCTGGCATGTTTCTCCTTGACTGGTGTCTCCTGGTTGTTGATAGCCTTGGTCAGGGCCACGGTCTGTGGAGAAAAAAACCTCATTACAGTGGTGTCTCCTGGTTGTTGATAGCCTTGGTCAGGGCCACGGTCTGTGGAGAAAAAAACCTCATTACAGACTTGTACAGTAACATCTACAACAACATCAACAGACATGTACAGTAACATCTACAACAACATCAACAGACATGTACAGTAACATCTACAACAACATCAACAGACATGTACAGTAACATCTACAACAACATCAACAGACATGTACAGTAACATCTACAACAACATCAACAGACATGTACAGTAACATCTACAACAACATCAACAGACATGTACAGTAACATCTACAACAACATCAACAGACATGTACAGTAACATCTACAACAACATCAACAGACATGTACAGTAACATCTACAACAACATCAACAGACATGTACAGTAACATCTACAACAACATCAACAGACATGTACAGTAACATCTACAACAACATCAACAGACATGTACAGTAACATCTACAACAACATCAACAGACATGTACAGTAACATCTACAACAACATCAACAGACATGTACAGTAACATCTACAACAACATCAACAGACATGTACAGTAACATCTACAACAACATCAACAGACATGTACAGTAACATCTACAACAACATCAACAGACATGTACAGTAACATCTACAACAACATCAACAGACATGTACAGTAACATCTACAACAACATCAACAGACATGTACAGTAACATCTACAACAACATCAACAGACATGTACAGTAACATCTACAACAACATCAACAGACATGTACAGTAACATCTACAACAACATCAACAGACATGTACAGTAACATCTACAACAACATCAACAGACATGTACAGTAACATCTACAACAACATCAACAGACATGTACAGTAACATCTACAACAACATCAACAGACATGTACAGTAACATCTACAACAACATCAACAGACATGTACAGTAACATCTACAACAACATCAACAGACATGTACAGTAACATCTACAACAACATCAACAGACATATACAGTAACATCTACAACAGCATCAACAGACATGTACAGTAACATCTACAACAACATCAACAGACATGTACAGTAACATCTACAACAACATCAACAGACATGTACAGTAACATCTACAACAACATCAACAGACATGTACAGTAACATCTACAACAACATCAACAGACATGTACAGTAACATCTACAACAACATCAACAGACATGTACAGTAACATCTACAACAACATCAACAGACATGTACAGTAACATCTACAACAACATCAACAGACATGTACAGTAACATCTACAACAACATCAACAGACATGTACAGTAACATCTACAACAACATCAACAGACATGTACAGTAACATCTACAACAACATAAACAGACATGTACAGTAACATCTACAACAACATCAACAGACATGTACAGTAACATCTACAACAACATCAACAGACATGTACAGTAACATCTACAACAACATCAACAGACATGTACAGTAACATCTACAACAACATCAACAGACTTGTACAGTAACATCTACAACAACATCAACAGACATGTACAGTAACATCTACAACAACATCAACAGACATGTACAGTAACATCTACAACAACATCAACAGACATGTACAGTAACATCTACAACAACATCAACAGACATGTACAGTAACATCTACAACAACATCAACAGACATGTACAGTAACATCTACAACAACATCAACAGACATGTACAGTAACATCTACAACAACATCAACAGACATGTACAGTAACATCTACAACAACATCAACAGACATGTACAGTAACATCTACAACAACATCAACAGACATGTACAGTAACATCTACAACAACATCAACAGACATGTACAGTAACATCTACAACAACATCAACAGACATGTACAGTAACATCTACAACAACATCAACAGACATGTACAGTAACATCTACAACAACATAAACAGACATGTACAGTAACATCTACAACAACATCAACAGACATATACAGTAACATCTACAACAGCATCAACAGACATGTACAGTAACATCTACAACAACATCAACAGACATGTACAGTAACATCTACAACAACATCAACAGACATGTACAGTAACATCTACAACAACATCAACAGACATGTACAGTAACATCTACAACAACATCAACAGACATGTACAGTAACATCTACAACAACATCAACAGACATGTACAGTAACATCTACAACAACATCAACAGACATGTACAGTAACATCTACAACAACATCAACAGACATGTACAGTAACATCTACAACAACATCAACAGACATGTACAGTAACATCTACAACAACATCAACAGACATGTACAGTAACATCTACAACAACATAAACAGACATGTACAGTAACATCTACAACAACATCAACAGACATATACAGTAACATCTACAACAGCATCAACAGACATGTACAGTAACATCTACAACAACATCAACAGACATGTACAGTAACATCTACAACAACATCAACAGACATGTACAGTAACATCTACAACAACATCAACAGACATGTACAGTAACATCTACAACAACATCAACAGACATGTACAGTAACATCTACAACAACATCAACAGACATGTACAGTAACATCTACAACAACATCAACAGACATGTACAGTAACATCTACAACAACATCAACAGACATGTACAGTAACATCTACAACAACATCAACAGACATGTACAGTAACATCTACAACAACATCAACAGACATGTACAGTAACATCTACAACAACATCAACAGACATGTACAGTAACATCTACAACAACATCAACAGACATGTACAGTAACATCTACAACAACATCAACAGACATGTACAGTAACATCTACAACAACATCAACAGACATGTACAGTAACATCTACAACAACATCAACAGACATGTACAGTAACATCTACAACAACATCAACAGACATGTACAGTAACATCTACATCAACATCAACAGACATGTACAGTAACATCTACATCAACATCAACAGACATGTACAGTAACATCTACAACAACATAAACAGACATGTACAGTAACATCTACAACAACATCAACAGACATGTACAGTAACATCTACAACAACATCAACAGACATGTACAGTAACATCTACAACAACATAAACAGACATGTACAGTAACATCTACATCAACATCAACAGACATGTACAGTAACATCTACATCAACATCAACAGACATGTACAGTAACATCTACAACAACATCAACAGACATGTACAGTAACATCTACAACAACATAAACAGACATGTACAGTAACATCTACAACAACATCAACAGACATGTACAGTAACATCTACAACAACATCAACAGACATGTACAGTAACATCTACAACAACATCAACAGACATGTACAGTAACATCTACAACAACATCAACAGACATGTACAGTAACATCTACATCAACATCAACAGACATGTACAGTAACATCTACAACAACATCAACAGACATGTACAGTAACATCTACAACAACATCAACAGACTTGTACAGTAACATCTACAACAACATCAACAGACATGTACAGTAACATCTACAACAACATCAACAGACATGTACAGTAACATCTACAACAACATCAACATACATGTACAGTAACATCTACAACAACATCAACAGACATGTACAGTAACATCTACATCAACATCAACAGACATGTACAGTAACATCTACAACAACATCAACAGACATGTACAGTAACATCTACAACAACATCAACAGACATGTACAGTAACATCTACAACAACATCAACAGACATGTACAGTAACATCTACAACAACATCAACAGACATGTACAGTAACATCTACAACAACATCAACAGACATGTACAGTAACATCTACAACAACATCAACAGACATGTACAGTAACATCTACAACAACATCAACAGACATGTACAGTAACATCTACAACAACATCAACAGACATGTACAGTAACATCTACAACAACATCAACGGACATGTACAGTAACATCTACAACAACATCAACAGACATGTACAGTAACATCTACAACAACATCAACAGACATGTACAGTAACATCTACAACAACATCAACAGACATGTACAGTAACATCTACAACAACATCAACTAGAGTAGCATCTAGAACATCAACATAGTCAGATGTTTTGTTGGGGCCCACACAGAAACCCCATGATGTTTAGGTGGGGCCCACAGAGGAGAGAAATTCCATGATGTTTTGGTGGGGCCCACACAGAAACCCCATGATGTTTAGGTGGGGCCCACAGAGGAGAGAAATTCCATGATGTTTTGTTGGGGCCCACACAGAAACCCCATGATGTTTAGGTGGGGCCCACAGAGGAGAGAAATTCCATGATGTTTTGTTGGGGCCCACACAGAAACCCCATGATGTTTAGGTGGGGCCCACAGAGGAGAGAAATTCCATGATGTTTTGGTGGGGCCCACACAGAAACCCCATGATGTTTTGGTGGAGCCCACACAGAAACCCCATGATGTTTTTTTGGGGCCCACACAGAAACCCCATGATGTTTTGGTGGGGCCCACACAGAAATCCCATGATGTTTTGGTGGAGAGCACCAGATTGTATGAGCTAGCGAGCTACACCTGATGACGTCACGTATACCTGGGCGTTCCTGTACATTTGAGCACTACACACACACACACACACACACACACACATATATATATATATATATATATATATATATATATATATATATATATATATATATATATATATATATATATATATATATATATATATATATATATATATATATATATATATATATATATATATATAAATATATATATATACACACAAGAGAGAGAAAACATGGAACACAGAACTGTTTACTGCCGATGACTTCTCAATGACGGCATATCTTAGTGTTAAGTTACCAGACCAGACGATAAGGTATGCTGGTCATTGTGTAGGAAAAAAAAACAGGATAGATTAGTCTCTTGTTGACGGGACCATACAGGTGAGTTGGGTGGCCGGCACGTCGCTACAGGTGAGTTGGACGGCCGGCTACAGGTGAGTTGGACGGCCGGCTACAGGTGAGTTGGGTGGCCGGCACGTCGCTACAGGTGAGTTGGACGGCCGGCTACAGGTGAGTTGGGTGGCCGGCACGCCGCTACAGGTGAGTTGGGTGGCCGGCACGCCGCTACAGGTGAGTTGGGTGGCCGGCACGCCGCTACAGGTGAGTTGGGTGACCGGCTACAGGTGAGTTGGGTGGCCGGCACGCCGCTACAGGTGAGTTGGGTGGCCGGCTACAGGTGAGTTGGGTGGCCGGCACGCCGCTACAGGTGAGTTGGGTGGCCGGCTACAGGTGAGTTGGGTGGCCGGCACGCCGCTACAGGTGAGTTGGGTGGCCGGCACGACGCTACAGGTGAGTTGGGTGGCCGGCTACAGGTGAGTTGGGTGGCCGGCACGCCGCTACAGGTGAGTTGGGTGGCCGGCACGCCGCTACAGGTGAGTTGGGTGGCCGCTACAGGTGAGTTGGGTGGCCGGCACGTCGCTACAGGTGAGTTGGGTGACCGGCACGCCGCTACAGGTGAGTTGGGTGGCCGCTACAGGTGAGTTGGGTGGCCGGCACGCCGCTACAGGTGAGTTGGGTGGCCGGCACGCCGCTACAGGTGAGTTGGGTGGCCGCTACAGGTGAGTTGGGTGGCCGCTACAGGTGAGTTGGGTGGCCGGCACGCCGCTACAGGTGAGTTGGGTGGCCGGCACGCCGCTACAGGTGAGTTGGGTGACCGGCACGACGCTACAGGTGCGTTGGGTGGCCGCTACAGGTGAGTTGGGTGGCTGGCACGACGCTACAGGTGAGTTGGGTGGCCGGCACGCCGCTACAGGTGAGTTGGGTGACCGGCACGACGCTACAGGTGAGTTGGGTGGCCGGCACGCCGCTACAGGTGAGTTGGGTGACCGCTACAGGTGAGTTGGGTGGCCGGCACGCCGCTACAGGTGAGTTGGGTGGCCGGCACGACGCTACAGGTGAGTTGGGTGGCCGCTACAGGTGAGTTGGGTGGCCGCTACAGGTGAGTTGGGTGGCCGGCACGACGCTACAGGTGAGTTGGGTGGCCGGCAAGCCGCTACAGGTGAGTTGGGTGGCCGGCACGACGCTACAGGTGAGTTGGGTGGCCGGCACGCCGCTACAGGTGAGTTGGGTGGCCGGCACGACGCTACAGGTGAGTTGGGTGGCCGCTACAGGTGAGTTGGGTGGCCGGCACGTCGCTACAGGTGAGTTGGGAGTTGGGTGGCCGCTACAGGTGAGTTGGGTGGCCGGCACGACGCTACAGGTGAGTTGGGTGACCGGCACGACGCTACAGGTGAGTTGGGTGGCCGGCACGCCGCTACAGGTGAGTTGGGTGACCGCTACAGGTGAGTTGGGTGGCCGGCACGCCGCTACAGGTGAGTTGGGTGGCCGGCACGACGCTACAGGTGAGTTGGGTGGCCGCTACAGGTGAGTTGGGTGACCGGCACGACGCTACAGGTGAGTTGGGTGGCCGGCACGACGCTACGGGTGAGTTGGGTGGCCGCTACAGGTGAGTTGGGTGGCCGGCACGACGCTACAGGTGAGTTGGGTGGCCGCTTCAGGTGAGTTGGGTGATCGGCACGCCGCTACAGGTGAGTTGGGTGGCCGGCACGCCGCTACAGGTGAGTTGGGTGGCCGCTACCGGTGAGTTGGGTGGCCGGTGTCATTTTACAGTCTGTATGGTGTCTGTCAATGGTGTCACACTTCAGTCTGTATGGTGTCACACTACAGTCTGTATGGTGTCACACTAAAGTCTGTACGGTGTCACACTACAGTCTGTATGGTGTCTGTCAATGGTGTCACACTACAGTCTGAATGGTGTCACACTACAGTCTGTATGGTGTCTGTCAATGGTGTCACACTTCAGTCTGTATGGTGTCACACTACAGTCTGAATGGTGTCTGTCAATGGTGTCACACTACAGTCTGTATGGTGTCACACTACTAGGAGGTGGGGTCAATTTTTGTGACAACCCGTGACATGGTATTCAAGGAGGGGAGGGGGTGGAATATAATTTCTGAAACCAAAATTTGGTTGTTTCCAGTTTTAAATTTTGTTTTAGCTAGAAAAATTTCCAGACAAAAGTCCAGTGTGTTGAGGGGGAAGGGGCTCGGCTGGTGACGTCATTTGGTTGTTAGACGTTAGCCACGATGGGGAGGTTGAGGTAAAATATTATCCATCGAAAGTATGACGTCATTAACAGACGGCCCTCCTTGAAGTCAGAGGAGATGAAAAATAGACTGCATTAAACTGTAACATGACCGTCAAAAACGTGTTAGAATTTAAATTACACCGCACTCCCTACGGATTTATAATGGGCGAGTGGGGGGGGGGGGCACTTGCTGGCGAGAGCAGCCGGTATGGGCAGCAGACAGCTGGTCGACGAGCAACTGCTGCTTCCGGTGGCCTTGAACTGACTCTAAAATTGTCAGACACAAAGGGCGGTCACATGTCCAGACACCACGACATTTTTGTGTTGAGGAAACAGAGAAATAGCCGTCTGTTTTCTTGAGACATTCTTTGCCCGAGTCTAGTGCGTCCCACTCACTCAGGCTGTCTAGCAGGTCTTCAACACACATGTCTTCACGTGTGTTTGTTTACACACACCTGTCGTCTTTACAGGCGTTTAAACATAATAATACTTATATTCTTTAAGTGTATTTAATTTAAACACATGTGGTCTTTACAATTACATGTGTTTTCATGCTACCTTTCCTTTATTTACTTCAGTAAAAAATATTTCAAACGGCTTAATTTACATAAATGTCAAATTTTTAATTGTTGCAATTTGTCAAACACTGATAAACTCATCATATTATACTAATGGAAACCAATTTTTTTTTGTATTTAAGAACTGAATGATATTTCAATAGTTTTGAAGTTACTATTTAGATTTCAATCCATACAAGCAGAATATGAATGTGTGAAGTGGGGTTTAAGTTGTTTGAACAGACATATTAAGTGGTAGAGACTAGATGAGCAACAAACTAAAATGGACACTTCCGCAATCATGAGCTAGACTATGTAGCCCTACTATAGAATGGCCATAGTTTTAGTTATTCTTATAATTATAGTTTGACTTATAGCCATAGTTTTAGTTATTCTTATAATTATAGTTTGACTTACAGCCATAGTTTTAGTTATTCTTATAATTATAGTTTGACTTACAGCCATAGTTTTGAATGGCATAGGCATAGTTTTATTTTTTCTTAGAGTTTGACTTACAGTAGTTATATTCCTATAGTCCTAGTTGGTTCTAATAAAAACACCAGCAGGACATAACAGTACCACATCAATCACTCAATGTTTTTATCTGTGTTGCTGCCGTTTCATTAGAATAAGGGTAGCAATAGTGATGTTTTAATAGGTTATATGTTTGACTAAGTCAAGACTAGATCTAATTATTATTAATCTACCTAGATCTAAATATTGATTGACTGAACTAGATCTAGAGTCTAGATCTAGATTCTAGCTCTAAAAAAAGTGGTAATCTATCGTTTTAGGTACGTAAAATCGCCTGCGACTAGTAATGTGAAAAACAGGTGACTCCTTAAATTTTAATAATTATTTCACATTTTGAGGAGGGTTTATGTTTTGAAAAATACAAAAAAGTTGTTTTTTTTCATTTATTTACCTGTTTTTAAACAACTGAATTAAAACTTTTCAGTAATAAATGAAGATTAGCGATGTTTCCAACAGATGCAACCATGCTCATTTAATATAGCAGCCATCTTGTTTATTTATTTTTTATTGGAGACTTATAGCGCAAGATTCAGGGGAAGCCACTCTAACTTACAGATGGCCGCTTTTTATATAGCAAATCCTGCTCGCAAACACTGCTGTTTAAAGTTAATTTCTTGCCTATATTTATATATTTAGCCGTTGATTTAGGTTTATTATTCATTTATCTATATATTTGACACAAATATATCACAATATAGTAATTCAATATACTTCTATTAAAGCCTTGACAATGAGGTAACTGTTTCGTACATTACTAGCCGCTGGCGATTTTACAAACTTATCACGATAAATTACCAAAAAAGTGACTTTTAAATTAAAATTCTAACTAACTAAAGTCTTACTAATGGAATGACTCTATTCTAGACTAGAGTCCGTCTAGATTAGTCTAGATCTAGATTCTAGAATAAAGATCTAATCATTCTAATGAGTCGAATGACTATTGAAATCACTTAGTCTGCTTACTCTTGTTAGTTAGACCTTAGTTTAATTAATACAATTATTATTAATTAATTGTTAAACTTAGCTTACTTAGGCTACTAGTAAAGTACTAGTACTTAGGCCTTGGGCCTATTTTAAATGAAAGCCTCTATCTAGGCCCTAGGGCCTATTTGTTTTAAATTAGATTCTCACTCTAGAAATCTAGATACAAATTTAAAAAAAAAACCAGTCTTATAAAAAAAATTTCTTAAAGATCTAGATCTATTAAAATTATTAACAATCATTAGAAAACAACTGTCAAAGAACGAAACCGACTGACCTGTCTTTTTTCGAAGTTTTCTCTTTCAATATCCAATGAAGTTTTTCCTCTCTGACTAACAACTTTAGGAAGATGTATAGATGACATATTGTGCCACTAGATCTAATAATTATAATCCGAAAAAGAAAAAAAAAAAGAAACACAAAACAAGTCCTACGACTCTGTACTCTATAGTCAATAAGATCCTCTGTTATTTAGACACTTGTTTGAGGAAACGATGCCATATTTCTAAGTTTCGTTTATTATGATTTTCCGCAGTTCGCTTACTGCCCCCTACATGAACAAGGGAAGTCACTCTACGCAATGTAGGATGATCGCGTTTTATTATAATTATTACATTCTATGGCCCACATAAAAATTTGTTTTATGTTTAAAAAACTATTGATCGATAGGCCTAATCAATAATTAACATTACTATTTGTGACATTAAAAAGACTAATCATTCAACACGTATTAATATTAGATCTAGTATTCACTATCCAAGAATCAACAAAAGAAATAAATCTAGGCCTGACTTTTTTTTACTGTTAAGTGTTAAAGGTATATTATATACGAGCCGACCCGCGGCGTATGATACGCCGCTATTTTGTTGTTTTATTTTCTACTTTTCAGTAATTCATAATTTGTCAATTCGACAGTACCAACGCTGCCACTGAAAATATTTGCTTTAAAACACTATCAGTAGGTCGTTAAGGACCATAACCCCGAACCCCCCTCTTACCCCTACCCCCCCCCCCCCCCCGTGAAAGTAAATTCCTCTTAGTCACCTCCCCTAAGTTTAAAATCGTTTCAAACTAAATTATCTGCCCTAATAGCCGTCACTAAACCCGGCTCTACGATTGTAAACAATTAGCGTGAACCACAGCTCACCAGACCATGTAGGGGTGGGGGTGGTAGTGAACGCGCTTACAGCTTGGTGTTTTCTATTGTCTCCAAGAAGAGAATTATATATATATTAGATTTTCTATATAAATTCCATTTCGTGCGGGGGGGGGGGGGGGGGGTAGAGTCTCCTCCTTCCCCCCTCCCCCGAAAAGATAATTGGAAGAAATTCTGTTTGGTATACAAATTTTGTGTTATTTATATGAATTTAATTTTACATTTGTAATTAGTAATAAGAAGGCCATTTTCATCATCTATATCGCTTACATATGGTAAATAAAATTGAAGCAAACTATTGCTAAGTCAGAGTTCATAGGTCTAGATCTGGCTCATTTCAAGGAGTCTAAACTAGTCTAAAGGAAAACATTATGTTAAAAGTAGTTTGAAAACAAAGTTTTTGTATGCTTTTATTCACTACCAGCTCTCCCAGTCTTATTTCTTACAAAACCAGTTGTGTAATTATTCTAACACAAATTGGATTTAGTTCAAAGAATAAAATAATGTGAAAAAAAAATTGGGAGAGTTGAGAGAAACTGAGTAAAAATGAGTCTATTTAAAACATTTGACCACGCCTCTAAACATGCTTGCATGTTTGTTTTTCCATGAGGTTATTAAAAAGATTTCTGCTCTAGCATAAATACTCCACCACGCTTTCAGAATTATGCAGTTTAACAATTTTTTTTTCATGGAAAGTTTATTGTGCATTTAAACACTCAAGTCACTGTACATGTTAGTCACAACTGGGGTCCTACTTTACTAAGCACCATTATAGTTGATTTAAAGAACACAAAAACCAGTAACAAAATTAGTGACATTGATAATTTTATTATCATGTGTGTAAGAGGCATTAAAAATCTGAGTGTACAGTAACAATTGACAACAAATGCAGCACTTGAAAATCTAGTTTCATCTTCCAGCTTTATCAGAACCAGTATCTTTATCAGAATATCAGCAATATGTTATACACATTCCAACTTTTTAATTTACCAATAAATTAGAAATAAGACAAACCTGCTAATACTATCTCTGTCATTTTTCAGAATACTTGCTGCTATTTGAACCATATGATTAGCCAGATTCACTATATAAATAACAGACACCCCGTTCTAAACCAATTTCTTCTTTTTATTTTTTTTCTGATTTTTCAATATTTCTTTTTTCTCTTGCAATTTCTTGGCTTCCTGTTGATTCTTCTTGCGAGAGGTCATGATCTTATTGTAGAGACGCTTGTGTTTTTTAGGAATCATCATCTCAGCCAGCCTTCTCTCCTCTGCTTGTTGGTGCTCAAGTAATTTGTGCTTGTCCACTTTTTCTACAGCACCTGCCGTCACAGCCATTTTGGACACCTGTAAATACAAGCAGGACATTTCATGTACACAAGTAAATACAAGCAGGACATTTCATGTACACAAGTAAATACAAGCAGGACATTTTATGTACACAAGCAAATACAAGCAGGACATTTTATGTACACAAGTAAATACAAGCAGGACATTTCATGTACACAAGTAAATACAAGCAGGACATTTCATGTACACAAGTAAATACAAGCAGGACATTTCATGTACACAAGGGTTCATTTTCAGGAGGGAATAATACAAGATATGTTCAAGTATTTTGCTTAAAATATATTTTTAAATATTGAGAAATAATGTATAAACAATAAAAAATTAAATTTGGCAACTAAAGCATCAAAACTGTGTCAACATGATAAACAGATAAACAAACACATCAGTAAACACGTGTCTATCAATGTGCTATGACACAAATCTCAAGAGTTGAGGACTAGGCTGAGGCTCACCTTAACCTTCTTTGACTCGGTGCTGTCTTCTTCAACTCTCTTTCTTTTCTTGCCTGAAATGGTTTCTGTTAACTCTGAAAATGTTATTTTTTGGAAAAAGAAAATAATGCTTGTTCTATAAGGATTGGCAATATTCATGAACATACATTTTGCTTGAAATTTTGTTTTACGGTTACAGTGAAATATTAACTTCCACCACAATCTTCAAAGTGAAGATGTTGACACTGAACTACTGAATGTCTAGCAGCAACTAAAAAAATAACCTACCAGGTTCCTCTTCTGAGCTATCTCCCATATCCTCTTCATCTTCATCAGATGATTCTTCCTCGTCTTCATCCAACTCCTCACCTCTAATCCTCTTTAGGAACTTAACTTTGTCTTCAGGTACATATTCTCCCTCTTTCTCTTCTACAAATGGAGATAAGTGTGGGGGGCATGGGATCCCAGGAAAGTAATCTTTAGCAGGCAGCAGTGTCCGAGCATTTACACAGTCAAACACCCATTGAGGCTGTACATAAGTTCTGGAAAAGTAAAACACCACAACAAACTACATGAAAAGAATATACCACAGAAAAGTAAAACACCACAACAAACTACATGAAAAGAACATACCACAGAAAAGTAAAACACCACAACAAACTACATGAAAAGAATATACCACAGAAAAGTAAAACACCACAACAAACTACATGAAAAGAATATACCACAGAAAAGTAAAACACCACATCAAACTACATGAAAAGAACATACCACAGAAAAGTAAAACACCACAACAAACTACATGAAAAGAATATACCACAGAAAAGTAAAACACCACAACAAACTACATGAAAAGAATATACCACAGAAAAGTAAAACACCACATCAAACTACATGAAAAGAATATACCACAGAAAAGTAAAACAGCACATCAAAGTACATGAAAAGAATATACCACAGAAAAGTAAAACACCACATCAAACTACATGAACATAAGAATGAGAAAGCATTTAAGAAAATTGATAGTGTCAATGTGTACCTATCAAGTCTTTGATCTGTAACTGCTGGTCTGTCCACTATTTGATGGGTTATGCTGTTGTCAGATTCTTCAAAAGTTGAACCAGGACCTATTGTAAAATCCCAGGAGACTGAACCACTGCATGCCCTGAGCAAATCATACAAGAGCCACAAATGAAGCTCATTAAACATTATTTACACATATATCAATTTATCCACATATAATAGAATTGACTAGGATGAAGTAAAATCTTACCTGATGACAAAAGTGAGTTCATCCCTGGGAACTTCTCGATTGAGGAAAAACTTGAGACCTTTGAATAAATTTTGTAACCTCAGGACACTCTTGGCCTCCAGCTTAGATTTCTCAATAAAGTCTGGATCTTCAGCCTGTGGAGGAGGGGAAAACAGGACTAGAAACTAGACTACCATAATCTAAGATAGTGGTGGATGATGCAAGGCCCAATAAGATAAGCACATCAGGTAGATTCAAGGGGCAATAGACATCTACATCCAACATCAGAAAACACAAACATCTGCAACATCAGAAAACACAACCATCTGCAACATCAACACAAACATCTGCAACATCAGAAAACACAAACATCTGCAGGTTTTAACACTCACATTGATGGCATTCATGGCTTCCACCTCTGGATCCTCATCATCATCATCAACAGATTCACCTGTAGTTCTGATTGGCAGGGCTAAACTGGCCAGGTGTTCATCTACCCTGTCTACTTCCAGGCAATGATCTGTATCAAACTGTAAGGGTTGTTCTAATAACTGAAAACAAGAAATATAATTTATCAACTGTAAGGGTTGTTCTAATAACTGAAAACAAGAAATATTTTATCAACTGTAAGTGTTGTTCTAATAACTGAAAACAAGAAATATTTTATCAACTGTAAGTGTTGTTCTAATAACTGCAAACAAGAAATATTTTATCAGTCTGCCCGTTTGAGCAATGATCTGTATCAAACTGTAAGTGTTGTTCTAATAACTGAAAACAAGAAATATTTTATCAACTGTAAGTGTTGTTCTAATAACTGCAAACAAGAAATATTTTATCAGTCTGCCCATTTGAGCAATGATCTGTATCAAACTGTAAGGGTTGTTCTAATAACTGAAAACAAGAAATATTTTATCAGTCTGCCCATTTGAGCAATGATCTGTATCAAACTGTAAGGGTTGTTCTAATAACTGAAAACAAGAAATATTTTATCAACTGTAAGTGTTGTTCTAATAACTGCAAACAAGAAATATTTTATCAGTCTGCCCATTCGAAAAAGTATCATTTACAAGAAATAGGTGTAAAATGAGAGCCACAGTGACCTCCAATGTGTACTTACTAACTTGTGTAGGGTAGACTAGATGACTATCACTGAATAACTTGATATTTATGTGACCAAGAAGATCCCATGTGTACTGACTAACTTGTGTAGGGTAGACTAGATGACTATCACTGAATAACTTGATATTTATGTGACCAAGAAGATCCCATGTGTACTTACTAACTTGTGTAGGGTAGACTAGATGACTATCACTGAATAACTTGATATTTATGTGACCAAGAAGATCCCATGTGTACTTACTTGTGGAGGATAGACTAGAGCAGGGGTCTCCAAACTTTTCAGTCCGAGGGCCGCATTAACTATCAAATTTCAGTTCGGGGGCCAGTTTCTTCCAGGCATGTCTTTGATTTTTCTGGGCAAAGTTCCTCAGCCATAACAACCAAACGATTTTTGCTTGGACAAAAAGATCTCCGCGGGCCGGATGAGGGCACTTTGCGGGCCGCATCCGGCCCGCAGTTTGGAGACCCCTGGACTAGATGACTATCACTGAATAACTTGATATTTATGTGACCAAGAAGATCCCATGTGTACTTACTTGTGGAGGATAGACTAGATGACTATCACTGAATAACTTGATATTTATGTGACCAAGAAGAACACAATAGTACTCAGCAAAAGTCTGCATAATTTTGTAATCAACATCATGAGGAGGCTGAAACAAACAGATCACATTGTCAAGTATTTATCTTGGAGAAATGGTTTAACTATTGCAATGTGGTAACATGAGTGTTAAAATAATTCTGCATATTGTACATTCATCATGTAGAGGACAACAGAGAGTTCACTTATCAATAACATGACCCACATACCTCATAGCCTCTTTTATGGGAAACCACCCATGTAATAGTTTCTCCTTTAATGTCTGCTTGATAATAAATACCTTTAATGGACACAAACACCTGGGAAAAATGAATCTTTATCAAAGAAGGAAGGGATTTTATACAAGACAAAATGTAGTTGAACCTACACCAGAGCAGGGTGGTCAGTTGGTAGGTACTGGCTCAAAAGCTACTTTGTTTCTTGTTGGTTGCTGAGTAAATTTTTAAATGACTAACTTATTGAAAACTAGATATTAAACACACAAACTAGACAAATGAAAATAAGAATCAAAATGACAAAACCTAAATCAAGACTTACCTTTCTAAGTGCCTTAGCTGCTATCACAAAATGATGGAATTCAACTGAAACAACCAAATGTATGGAATTCAACAGAATGAACAGGCACCACATAACAAAAGGAATTCATACACCATATTGTCTAAATTCTACATGTCAAGAGCATTTCTTCTGCGATATATAGCCTTTTTAATAACTTCATCTGCTTCTCAAAAAAGACAATGATCAGACACCTAACAAGTACACATTTTCTTTACGAACATAACAAGGCATCTTGTATTACTTGATACTACCTTGGAAATTTTAAGAATGAATTTCCATCTTAAAACCCCATGGTGTTTAATCTGATGAAATTCAAACAAATACTTTAGATATTAGAAGCAATGATGATGCAGAAAAAGTACTTCTTTTATGAGCTAACTTTTTAGAAATGTTTGCAATTTAACCAACAATTGGAATAATACAGTCACATTTCTGACAATTTAAACAGTGACTAATTTGGTCTGCCCTACCACTTCACAGAGTCAGCAGTAATGTCAGTAGTGGAGTCAACTAAATGTACCCTGTGTAAGCCTCATTGTTTTAAAAAAAACCATAAGTCAGTAGTGGAGTCAACTAAATGTACCCTGTGTTAGCCTCATTGTTTTAAAAAAAACCATAAGTCAGTAGTGGAGTCAACTAAATGTACCCTGTGTTAGCCCCATTGTTTTAAAAAAACCATAAGTCAGTAGTGGAGTCAACTAAATGTACCCTGTGTTAGCCCCATTGTTTTAAAAAAAAAACCATAAGTCAGTAGTGCAGTCAATTAAATGTACCCTGTGTAAGCCTCGTTTTAAAAAAAAAACCATAAGTCAGTAGTGGAGTCAACTAAATGTACCCTGTGTTAGCCCCATTGTTTTAAAAAAAAAACCATAAGTCAGTAGTGCAGTCAATTAAATGTACCCTGTGTAAGCCTCATTGTTTTAAAAAAAAAACCATAAGTCAGTAGTGGAGTCAACTAAATGTACCCTGTGTAAGCCTCATTGTTTTAAAAAAAAAACCATAAGTCAGTAGTGGAGTCAACTAAATGTACCCTGTGTAAGCCTCGTTTTAAAAAAAAAACCATAAGTCAGTAGTGGAGTCAACTAAATGTACCCTGTGTAAGCCTCATTGTTTTAAAAAAAACCATAAGTCAGTAGTGGAGTCAACTAAATGTACCCTGTGTTAGCCCCATTGTTTTAAAAAAACCATAAGTCAGTAGTGGAGTCAACTAAATGTACCCTGTGTTAGCCCCATTGTTTTAAAAAAAAAACCATAAGTCAGTAGTGCAGTCAATTAAATGTACCCTGTGTAAGCCTCGTTTTAAAAAAAAAACCATAAGTCAGTAGTGGAGTCAACTAAATGTACCCTGTGTAAGCCTCATTGTTTTAAAAAAAAACCATAAGTCAGTAGTGGAGTCAATTAAATGTACCCTGTGTAAGCCTCATTGTTTTAAAAAAAAAACCATAAGTCAGTAGTGGAGTCAACTAAATGTACCCTGTGTAAGCCTCATTGTTTTAAAAAAAAAAACCATAAGTCAGTAGTGGAGTCAACTAAATGTACCCTGTGTAAGCCTCATTGTTTTAAAAAAAAAACCATAAGTCAGTAGTGGAGTCAATTAAATGTACCCTGTGTAAGCCTCATTGTTAAAAAAAAACCATAAAGAAATGAACCTGTTCTCTTGCGACAAAGTTGTACCATTTCTACAAAGACCTTCTTAGAGTGGGGAAATGTTGCAAACACACAACAGAGGTTCAAGCAGTCGTCAAGATCTCGCAGGGCATCAATAAATGATGGATATCTACAAATCAAAGCAAAGTACAAGTTCAAACTCAATAAAACAAGTCAACTGACACAAAACACGGCTATGAACACACCTTTCTTTTATAACAGACTTTAAGCTATACACAGGTTTGTTACGACATAAAACAAGGCTATGAACATACTGTTCTTTTATAACAGACTTTAAGCTATACACCGGTTTGTTACGACATAAAACAAGGCTATGAACATACCGTTCTTTTATAACAGACTTTAAGCTATACACAGGTTTATTATGACATAAAACAAGGCTATGAACATACCTTTCTTTTATAACAGACTTTAAGCTATACACTGGTTTGTTGTCACGAAGAAGGCTCTCAGCAAATTTGTTTTTTTTGGCCACAGCTTTCTTCAACTTCCTGACGTAATGCTGTGTACACAGAAAGTTTGGCATGAGATCAGAACATTATTTGCTGGTAATGCTGTGTACACAGAAAGTTTGGCATGAGATCAGAACATTATTTGCTGGTAAGGCTATTTAAAATATAATTAAAAAACATTTGTAAATTGAACATTCTACATCTGTTATGCAATAAAAAGGAAGCCAACAAGCAAAACACATCGTAAATCTACTTGTGTATATTTAAAATCAGAACTTACCTTAGTTTCCCTGAACTTGCTTATAAGTTGATCATGTGAAAGAAACTGGATATCCTTTAGATTATAATAGGTCTTTAACGCAGTGCTGCCCTTGTTTACTTTCTTCCTATGCAGGGGTTCAACTGGGTAAATTCCCTTGAATATGCACAGTGTTCTGCAAAAATGACAAGTTATACAAACGTACCAGATTGTTTTCAAAAACATTAAGATTTTTGCCCTTCCATTGTTTTCATTTCAGATTTTTTTTTAAAAAACTATAGAAACCTATTGTAGTTAGATATTTTGTTAACATGTAAAAGTGAGTCAATGATTTTAAAAACAATATGTACCTATTTATTCCCTTCAATTACTTGGTTCATAATTAAGTCAACATCACACAAAACTAAAAAATATTAGCTTTAAAAACTGTTTAGTTGCTCAAGATCCTAACTTTAAATCAACATTTATCTCTTATTATCTCCAGTCTTCTAGATTTGAAAACATTTGACATGGCTCCGAATCAAGTTACAAGATTGACCTTTACACCCAGATAGAACAAAGAAGTAACAACTGAAGTAGTTTTCATAAAATGAACATATAATCAAATTAATAGTTAAACCACACCTGAAGTCTGCCAAATTAAGCTGAAGCTTTTTGAGAGCTTTATTTCTTGATATGAATGCCGTGGCTGCTCCCCTTTCAAACTGGAATAATTTGAAAACAATATTTATAGTTATTATAAACATGTTTCTACAAATAAAAACAAACCTGACGTTGAGAAAAGTACTGACACACAAATGTGACGTTTAGACAAGTAGGCACAAATTTGATGTGTTTGTATATAGTGTGGTATTGCTAGGAGATATAGTCATGTGAGCAAATAAAGCAATTTTACTAACTTTGGTAGTATAGACTATACTAGATTAAAATATTTGCCTGACAAACTAGTAGGGTCAAATTGGAAACAAGTATATGTTTGTTGTTGGCTGGTAACAAAATTAAACTAAGAATCATAAATAGTCCTATTTGCTCAGAATGCTTGAGATTTATGTGATATTTAGGCCTAATTGTTTGCTTAACAGTATCAGTCTAGTTGAAGTTCCACTTCCGGTTATTGGAAATCGCTCAAAAGTTTATACGAATCTACGATTTTGATAAAATACTTATATATAAAATTTCATCAACCTAGCTGTAATTTAATGGTACTCAAGTAATCGTATTTACAGACACACACACATACACACAGAGACGTACTGACAAGATTGCAAGACTATGTTTTTCCGACTTAGGGAGTGGGAGCTGTTGCAAATCTCGATTATTTTTTTTGCACGATTACAAGACTTACTCTATACTTCGTATATACAAGAAAGTGGGAGATTCAGGGGAAGCCACTCTATTTTACAGATGGCTGCTGTTTATATAATTATATAAATAATTAAATATAGATCTCTAGGCCTATAGCAAATCTTGCTCGCAAACACTTCTGTTTAAAAAGTTAGTTTCTGGCCTATAGTGATTTTTTAGCCATTGATTTTGGTTTATTTATTCAGTTATCTAGGCCTATAATGCCCTACAATAATTTTTAAAAAGTGTGACACAAATATATCACAATACTTAGGCTAATTCCTTAACAATGGGCAACATTTTTTTTACATTTCATTACATTAGGGTTGTCGGCATCCGCCGAGTTCGCGGTAAAAACATGACCCGAAATCGCCCATTACTTTCTGATACCGGACCCACGAGATTTGGTTTTGCATACTAATAAGTTTTTAATTTATGGTAATTAATTAAGTTTAAAAGGTCATTTCCTAAGGTTAATTAAAAAGAAGAGTGGTTATCCCTTAGTTTTAATGGCTTTGCGACCTGATTGCATGCTGTCTCTGCTTTGGTCTTCCCTCTGTATCAAGGTTAGTTTCAAATACGTTGGAATCTCGATTTTTTAAAAGATTCCTCTAGATGAGAGTAGATTACTGATCAGACATATCTTAAGTAATTGGAAATGAAATTTGTTTTTGGATATTTTGACTCCGACATTAGTTATACCCCTCCGAACGTAGTCACTGTATGTAGGTCACGCTGCCACCATTGTTATATTTTTTCATCCCGATCTTCCTGCCTTTAAATTTGATCAACTAATAACAGCATTCTTATGGCATGTGCAAACAAATCTAATTTTTTATTTCAAAATATATTTACATACCCATCTTTAATTTTTTCAGCTCTAGTTCTAGTTTTGCAGAATATGTTTTTCCTAAAAATCCAATTTTGTCAGACTAGACTCTAGACTGACGAGAGTCAGACCTAGATCTAGGTTACCTGTCTGTTGCTATACACTAGCATTGTGCTAACTGTAATTTTAAGTATTCAAGTTCTACTTACCCTTAGATATAGTTATATGCTGAAAATCAGAATCCATACACGATTCACACATAAAAACATTGATCTGATAACTTCATTTCACTTATTACAAAATGGCTTTTATATGGACTCTACTTCACCTGCCCAAAATAACAAGGCAGTTATAGACACATTACAGTGTTCAAGTCATTTACTTTAGATTTCTGACTATGGAGTTCTTTCATTCACTGTATTTATATAAAATATTGCTTTAGAAACATTTTCATATTTGCGCAGCAGTTTTATAACAAAATGGCTTAAAGATGGACTCTACTTCACCTGCCCAAAATAATGAGGCAATTATATGCACATAACAGTGTTCAAGTCATTTACTTTAGATTTCTAACTTTGTAGTTCTTTCATTTGCTGTATTTATATAAAATATGGCTTTAGAAACATTTTCATATTAGCGCAGCACAGTTTTTTGGGGTTATGGGAGGAAGCCAACACAAAAATATAAGTTCTGTATTATTTTTATTAATTTCAACAGCATTTACAAGTTCTATATATCATTCTAGTTAAACTCTGCAAATATGAACAAAATACAACTACAAGTAAAATAACTATGCTCAATTTATTCAGGTATACCATGACTTGTCACAATTGGCCAATGCTAAAGCAAGGGGATTCCACCCCTCACAAAAAAATTCGCAAAAAAAAAACTATTTGAGCTAGACAAAAAATCTTTTTTGTTTTGTTTTCATTTTGTTGAGCTCTACAAGAATATGTAATTTTTATTTTTATATGATGATTAGTGTTTTTTTACCTAAATCCCTAATTACATTACAAGTACAAGACATCTGGATCTAGAATCTAGATTAGATCTAGATTCTAGCCGCGGCCAATTTACGCACAGTGAAAGCGATAAATTGCCAAAACAATTTGGATCAGTTCAGTTCAGTGATGAAAATGATTCAGTAAACTAGAGAATCTAGAACTAGAATCTAGATTTCTAGTCAACAAAACAGTTCGCGTTTACTACTGGAGAAGGCAGGCTGGACAGGCGGAGTTTGATGACACTTAGAAGAGATCTAGAATCTAGATCTGTTAATGATTTAGTCATCCCAGTTTTGTATTAAAAATGTCACCAATAAACAAAGTAGCTCATTATTTACGATGACAGGCAAGGATTTTGTTAATAATACATTTTCAACCGTGTAGGCTACTGTAGGCCGTGTAAGCGGGTAAGCGAGCATCGCTTCCATCCATTTCACGTTAAATTAAAAATAAAATAGTTTACTCAAGCAAACCATATTTAGGATCTGAATAAGTATTGATCTGACAGCTAGGCTTATTCTTTTATTTTACCTTCTTTTTCTTCGTTCCACCCATTCTTTAATTTAGATCTTAAACCTAGATTTCTGGACAACAGTGATAGCGAATGCACAGAGCACGATTGATGAACAACCGAGGTAACAAACGTGCTTCCGCTGAAAATGAAAACAAGAATGTCATCCTAGTTACCAAAAGCTTCTAAACATTGGACAACTGTTTTTACTTTCTCGTATATAGATCTAGAGAAAGTCTTGTAATCGTGCAAAAAAAAAAAAAAAATCGAGATTTTTACAAATCTCGACGTTTTACACCTCACTGATACGGAAAAACATAATTTTGCAAACTTGTCCGTATGTCTGTGTGTCTGTCTGTGTGTAAACACGATAACTTGATTACCGTTACAGTTACAGCTAGGTTGATGAAATTTCATATATAAGTATTTTATCAAAATCGTAGATCCGTTTCAACTTTTGAGCTATTTCCGATAACCGGAAGTGGTACTTTTTCTACTTTGAATTTTTCAAAAGCCTATAATTTTAGTACTATTTCAGATAGATAAATGAAATTTCACATGTAAGTAAAAGATCTAATTTTCTACCTTCTGTTAAATTTTGAGTAATTTCCGTTGACCGGAAGTACTAATTTACGCTATTTCCGATTTCTCAAAAAACGCATGTAAATTTATAAAGTACTAATAATATTGCCCATTATTATGCACTTTTTTTATTTGGCGTTCACTTGATGTGCAATTCTTTTGTCTACGAGATTTAATTCTATTTTTAAAATTTTAAGTATTTAAAATGGATTAAAAATCATGTCTATAGCCCGAATTTCCATCCCCTGTTGTTTTATATAAGAATATTCCAGAAAGTTTAGGGGAGATCACTCCCGGTGTATTTAATCAAATTATTATTGTACCTTCATATTGGTTGATTAGGCATATACAATATACTGTAATATGAACTTTGATTTCAATTAATTATTTTAGCAAACGGTTTTCTAACAGCGTCTTCTTAGATATCTTCGCAGTCACACGGCTGATGGAACTAAGTTAGTTAAATGACTAAAATTAAAAAAAAAATTCACGTCAAGGCTTTTGGTTTCAGCAATCAGCAAGTGAAGTTTCATTAGTTGTTTTTTTAAATATCATAACTCGGGAGTTGTGTGGACGAACCCATGTGCTGTGTTGACTAAAGTAAGAGTAAGATAAGCATTAGGCTCAAGTGGTATTAACCAAATTAATTGGCAATCATCACTTAAGTTTTCTCTGATTATCAAGCTCGGGGATCGGGTCAAGCAAGTCGTCGCGAGCGGCTATAAATAACCTCAGCGTCGTTCTGTGATTACTAGATGAGTTGGACCGTGCGTGGAGCAGCTGTTTATTGAACGAGTCTCTTATTAACGACTTGCACGAATTTCTCTCGTCAAACCTACATCCATGCAGATAAACCACGCTCAGATACCATAACATAACTATCATCTTCCCCCTTCCACTAACTCCTATAAACGTCTGTGTCCTGTGTCTATTTGTCTGAACATCATGTTTAGTTTATGGCTTGGTAATGGTACTTATCGGAACATCACGTTTGTGTCTCGGTTCTTGACTAAACGTCACGTTTGTGTCTATTTGTTCGAACATCACGTTTGTGCCTACTTGTCTAAACGTCACGTTTGTGTCTACTTGACTAAACGTCACGTTTGTGTCTACTTAACTAAACGCCACGTTTGTGTCTACTTGTCTGAACGTCACGTTTGTGTCTATTTGTAGAAACATGTTTATAATAACAACAAGTGATTTTTAAATATGTGGAACATAAAACCATCTAGACTCTAGATGGTTTTATGTTCCAGATATTTAAAAATCTAACTCTAGATTCTTGAGTCTTTAAAATACTAGACCTTCTTGTATGCTGCAGACATGTATTGGGTCGTCGAGTGCATGTCGCACACCACCAGTTAGGTTAATATCCCTTTGAATTAATTTCTCTACATTTTGTTTTAATCTCCTACATAGGCCATGCATTTTTTGAACGTCAATCATTTCTGTAGTTAATTTGGGGCTACTCGATCTGTCTCTAAGGGTGGCCGTTTGGCTACTTAGAGTAACAAAAGTAAATAGTTAAAAAATGTTTGTATGGGGAGGGGGTGTTAGCTGTACATGCAAGTTTTATAACACGCTTAAATATTAATCTTCATGTATAGAGCTTGATCTAGATCTCTGTGCCATGTTTTCAAGAGTCGCCATTGTATGCCGTACAGTTTTGTTGAACATTGCCTAGAAACCAACTTAGTGATGCAGCTGTTACTAAAAATAGCATGTCTCCTGACCTGATGGAAAGTGTACACAGCGGGCTGAGAACAAGAGCGATCTAACCTCACTCATTTTTCTCTGCTATTTATATCACTTTTATTTTCAGACTCCAATTATGAAGAAGTCGTTTGACGGATCGATACCGCGACATGGAACGCTCTGAATATCTCCACAGCGAATCTCGCAGCAACATGCAGAGAATACGGCAGGAATCGATTCGAACAAATAACTTATTGCGTAAAATTGTATTGAAATAAATGTATCACCCAACAGCTATGTGTACGACTAAATAGAGGGGTGTGTGGGGTTGGGTTGGGGTGTCAACAACGGAAAATACAGCTTGACATTCAACGGGCACATTTCAATAACAAAAAGAGAATTATGTACATTAATTGATAGCTTTATATCGGTTTACGAAACTTAATGAGTTAATAGCTATAGATGACATGCAAGTAAATAAATAGCATGAACTAACCCAATGGGCTAATTTTTTCTTCTATTTCTATCATCATAGTTTTTAGTGGCCAGATTTGGCATATCGAGAGAATCATTTAATTGACTCTTAAACAAAGCAATGTCATATTTTCTGCTCCAAAAGAGTTAAATTCTCAAACGAGTCGCCAAAACACCCAAACAAATACTATATTATGATAGTACGTTCAGCCAAGGGACAAATGTGTACATGGGTGGACTGGTCTGCTTGTCTAACGGGAAAAAAATCACGGTGATTTCCTCGGAATGTTGCTGTAATAATCCTATAAGATAAGTGTTCAGATATTTAAATTATAATTTGTTGGTATTTCTCCATTTTACAATGGTCGTTACTTCTTACCAAGGCGTAAAGTTCAGGAATCGATGGACAAAAAAAGGCACACTGAAAATTTTAATTTAGGGTTGGGGGCCCCTTTTAAAATTTCCCTGGCCCCCTGGACACGCCAGTCTACCATGGAGCTCTTGTCACAGAAATTATTGTCAACATCACGTGGGCTGCCGTCCTAAATTGCACGGAGCGTGTGTTTATTTTACATTTTAAAAACAAATATACAAGTTCAAATACAACTGGCTCGCCCCGACCCAATTATCAGCAATTAAAGTCTTGTAGTTGTGTGCTGACTAGGCCCACGTACTGCGGTGATAAACTAGTCTTGTAGTTGTGTGCTGACTAGGCACACGTACTGCGGGGCTCGCCGGAGACGTTCGGGAATTTCTTTTTTAAATGTGATTAGTAGCGTCACAAGGCGGGGGTGGAGGTGGGGTGTGGGCAGCACCACGTGACAGCATCCAAGGGGGCGCCACCAAAAGTCAAATAAATTTAACGAGAAAGTCTACCAGCGAGTTTAAAAACTCAACTGTTATATTGGTTATGTACATCATTAGTCATTTGCCAGGGGGGGGGGCATATCACACACTAGTATAGGCTGCACATCACATCACACACTAGAAAAATCTGCACACCACATCACACACTAGTATAGATATCACATCACACACTAGTAAAGGCCGCACATCACACACAAGTATAGGGTACACATTTCCTGTAGCAAAATATGGGTCATATATAAACGACATAACTCATTTTAAAATATATTCATCCTCGTCCATCCTGAGTAACATTGTCACAAAAATCCAGAATCCCTACCTCAAGAGGACCTCACAGATTAGCCCTGTATTGTCACAAAAATCCAGAACCCCTACCTCAAAAGGACCTCACAGATTAGCCTTGTATTGTCACAAAAATCCAGAACCCCTACCTCAAGAGGACCTCACAGATTAGCCCTGTATTGTCACAAAAATCCAGAACCCCTACCTCAAAAGGACCTCACAGATTAGCCCTGTATTGTCACAAATATCCAGAATCCCTACCTCAAAAGGACCTCACAGATTAGCCTTGTAGTATTGTCACAAAAATCCAGAACCCCTACCTCAAGAGGACCTCACAGATTAGCCCTGTATTGTCACAAAAATCCAGAACCCCTACCTCAAAAGGACCTCACAGATTAGCCTTGTATTGTCACAAAAATCCAGAATCCCTACCTCAAAAGGACCTCACAGATTAGCCTTGTATTGTCACAAAAATCCAGAACCCCTACCTCAAAAGGACCTCACAGATTAGCCTTGTATTGTCACAAAAATCCAGAACCCCTACCTCAAAAGGACCTCACAGATTAGCCCTGTATTGTCACAAAAATCCAGAACCCCTACCTCAAAAGGACCTCACAGATTAGCCTTGTATTGTCATAAAAATCCAGAACCCCCTTGCCTTGTCACACGTCGTTTAAAAAATCTGAAATTCCCCCAATACCCTAAGAGTGTGACGACTCCCCCCCCCCACACGAGTTTCTTCCAGGCAACTCTTCGGGGGGGGGGGGTCCTCCCCACCCCCCAGAGGAAAATATTTCACTTCTGCGTGTCAAGCTCACCTGACATTTACCGGCGCATTGTGGGACACTCCCCCTCCCCTCCCCATGCCATTATTTCCTGTTACGTTGACTCCACCCAGTCAAGCTCAGCAATTATTCCGCCTTCCATAGATACCACTAGTGCATCTCACTACACGAGACCTGGGTAAACTACTTCACGGGACTACTTTTTGGACAACGCCATCATGAAACTCTGTGGTTCCGGGTTCGATTAATTGGTATGTAACGTCAGAAAACAATGGTGATGACGTAATAGATCGAAGACACAAGCATTACCATCCACGGAGACAAACTCTAGAAAGATGCTTCATAAAAAAAAAAAGGAAAAAACACACACCCAACAACTCAATTATCGTTACGGTCACGACGCCTTTGCGAGACTACGTTTGCGTAATATAATCGGTCAGACCTCATCCTCCCTACACTTTGTGTATGGCGGTCATACAGCCATGTTTATTTTAGGCCTATAGAATAAATCACCAGCCAAATATAGGAACAGATGAAAACAACCAATCAATAATGCCCGTCTATGTTCAGTGAAAAAACACGTTGTCAAGCAGCTGAATTATTCGCCTTAGCAACGCGTCACTGATAATTATTTTGTAATTAGCCAATGAGGTAATTTCTGGTTGGTTGGGAAACAGATGTAAACAAATGAATTCTTACTTTTTAAAATAAATAAATAGATACATTAAAAAAATAAATAAATAGATACATAAGAAATAAACACACACACCTCTCCTCTCTCTCTATATATATACATACATATATATATATATATATATATATATATATATATATATATATATATATATATATATATGTAACGAGACTATTTGCCTGTAGTGCCAAATGTTAACGAGTTCTGCTCGACAACGCCAAATGTTACCGAGTCTAACCACTCATTCTACACAACATCGACCACAGTATAGATACTCGAAGATGCAGGTTCGCTATTGATCCTTTTATTACATGAATCAAAGAAATGCTTCACAATAATATAATAAATCAAAAGGAATGCTTCACAATAATAGTCTGAATCAACTGACCCCCAACAGTCCTCACTAGTCTTCACATAACTGAATGCACATGTCTATCGTCCTTCTTAACACAATACGGCTAACCCGTTCAATAACCAACTTGATACTGCCTCACTGACTGACTGATCGAGAGAGAGAGCGAGAGACCGAGAGACTGCGAGCTCAGCCGTCGCCTTCCTATATATCCCCTTCGTATTCGTAATCGTATTCGGTTCTATCATAATCGTAATCGTAATCGATTCTAATCGTTGCATCAGAATGTTAATTACGCCGCTTCTGTCGTACAGTCCGATTTAATAAGCCATCTGCATCCTGTCACATCAAAGTTGACAGACCGTATTGCGTTCTTATCGTATCGCTTCCCAAGATACTACGCCTTGGCTTTCTGATCGTTATCAGCCAACACCTGCGTTATTGCATCAGTCGTGTCAAAGTTGACAGCGCTGTACTGCGTTCTTATGTCTCTGGTAACTTCCCCTAGTTACATCCACCCCTGCCTTTTTTTGTGTGTTATCAACCACAAACAACGCTTGGCAGGTGCAGTCCTTCAAAGTCAATCGCACCACCGTAAAAAAAAATGTATTGTTCCACTCACTGTCAATGTCGTCACATTCGTATAAGATTGACAGTTATCCCTATTTCACATATCAAATGTGTCTACATCATCTTCCTCAGACACAAAACAGTTCTAGAATTCACATCCACCCTTTTTCGTTTGGTGCCTTCACCAGTTCACTTTTATGACTTTTTGAACAGTCTGTTCTCATACCAGCGCGACCATGAAAGAATTGATGGTTGCTGACAAAAAATTTCGTATTCTTTCTGTTTCTCAAACTTCTCCGCGGACCACTTATCTGATGGTCTACTGTCTCTCTGCTTCTGGGAGGAACGGGATCCTCTTCGTTGCCGTTATCCTCCACTTGTGTATCGCTGTTGTTCTGTTGATGGTGACATGGTTCCGGGATGGGTATGTGAATTTCCGTTATAGTTTCCGGTTCCCTAATTGTCTTGGGTTTCCTTGTGTGTAACTGCTCTTCTTGACTATGACAATATTTCTTTAATTGAGCAATATTCGCCCACCGATCCGGTTTGGCGTGATCGATGGGTCTTATCTTAAAGGGGCCACCTGCTACTTTAGGCATCTCCACGACTTGCCATATCTCCTGTCCCCAGAGGTCGTGGATTTTGTTTCTGCCTAACGGGTGGCTACGCAGTAATACCCTGTCGTTCAGTTTGAGTGGCGGGTCCTTTGTCTGTACCGGCGGTTCCCTTCGCCGTGCTTCATGTTCTAGTCTTTCCTGTACTACCCTGTACATTTCTCTAATTCGTCTCATATGTTCATTCACATATTCCAGTGCAGTGTATGAGCCAGTCATACTCTCCTTTTTTCCTAGGAACAAGTCAAGGGGGAGTCGAGCCTCCCGTCCGAACAGCAACATGTGTGGCGAAAGGCCGGTTGTGGCATGGGGGGTGCAGTTGTATAGATATACCAACTCTGGGAGAAAATCAGGCCAACGTTTTTTCTGTTCAGGTTCTAGAGTACGCAGCAAATCATGCATGCTGCGGTTGAACCGCTCGCACTGTCCGTTTCCTTTCGGATTAAATGTGGTTGTTCTAGATTTGTTGATCCCGTAGTGGCTGCACAGTTGGTTAATTACTTCTGACTCAAAGGCCCTTCCTTGGTCAGAGTGTAATTGTCTTGGTATGCCATATTTGATGAACCAATGTTCTATTAAGACCTTTGCCACTGTTTTGGCAGTCTGATCTCGTGTGGGCACCGCCACAGTCCATTTGGTGAATACATCAGTCATTACCAACACATGTTCCGTCCCATCCGATGATTGCTCCAACGACGTAAAGTCCATAGCCACAATCTCTAGTGGTTTTGTCGCTAGTAGGTGTCCTGATGGCTGTCTCATTTTGACAACTGGCATTTTCGCATGCTGACACCTCACACAAGCCTCACAATGGCGTTTGACCTCCATTTCCATATTGGGCCAGTAACACCTCCGTCGTAATATTTTGTGCGTCCTGTCCTGACCCTGGTGTCCTGCCCTGTCATGTGCCAACCTTAGCACTTCTTCTCGTAATTGTCCAGGCACCACCACCTGGTGTATTGTCCCATCAATTTGGTCATGAATTCTCCGCATGAGAACACCATCCTTTATACTGAGACGGTCCCACTGACTCAGTATTTTCTTTGTTTCTCGACCAAATTGTTCTCTTTCCCTTCTTCCTGGGAATTTTTGTTCCTGGACGTGTTTCAACAGCGGCTGTAAGCCACTATCCGTTCTCTGGGCATCTCTTATCTCTTTGTGATTAAGGCAATTAAAATCACTAATGTCCATATGTCCGGGCTCTGTGGATATGTGCTCCACCCCGGTCTGTCCGTTTTGCATCACTTGCACCCCGTGAGGGATATCTGTTGACGCTCTGACCTCACATATTCCTGTCAGCGTTTCTTCCTCATCGCCCGGTCTCTCGTACGGATTCCTTGATAAAGCGTCCGCATTGCCATTGGACCGCCCCGGGCGATATTTTATCTCCAGGTCAAAGAGTGCCAATTCTGCTGCCCATCGCTGTTCGATGGATCCCAACTTTGCTGTCTTTAGGTGACTCAAGGGGTTATTGTCAGTGTATACCACACATTTAGCACCTAATAGATAGTCCCTGAATTTTTCAGTCACAGCCCATTTTAATGTCAAAAGTTCTAGTTTCATGGCGCTGTAATTTGTCATGTTCTTCTCTGATTCCTTCAGAGCTCGACTGGCATACGCAATAACCCTGAAACCTTGCTTTTGTTGTTGTGATAGCACAGCTCCCAGACCTTTAGAGCTGGCGTCAATTTCTAGCCGAAATGGTTTGTCAAAGTCCACGTATCCTAATATCGGCGTCTCTGTCAAAGCCTTTTTCAAGAGCTTAAACGAGTTCAGGCATTCATCAGTCCATAATTCACCTATCAGTTGTGTTTTACCTTTCTTTTTCTCCTTACTGTGTTTCTTTGTCATTTTGTTTACCAAGTCATGCAACGGTGCGGCAATTTTTGCAAAACCAGGTACAAATTTTCTATAATAGGAAGCAAAGCCCAAGAATGATCTGACCTCTACTGTAGTTGTTGGCTGTTTCCATTCTTTAACAGCTGCAATTTTATCTGGGTCAGTGGCGATGCCATCCGACGAAATCACATAACCCAAAAAATGTACCGATTTCAGACCGAAGCCGCATTTGTCTGGGTTCAGCTTTACTCCTATCTCCCTAAGACGGAGAAACACTTGTTCTAATCTTTTTAGATGGTCCTCCCAAGTTTTTGAGTAAACCAGTATATCATCCAAGTACACCAACATTATTTGAAATAGAAAGTCACTCATAGCACTCTGCATTACTCGCTGGAATGTAGCAGGCGCATTAGTTAGACCAAACGGCATACGGGTCCACTCGTACAGTCCCAGTGGAGAAATAAATGCAGTCTTATGTTGATCGTTGGGGTGCATGGCCACTTGGTGGTAGCCGCTAGCCAAATCTAAGGTAGAAAAAAATCTTGCTCCCCCCAACGCATCAAGACATTCATCAATACGAGGCAAGGGGAATGCATCCCTTCTTGTGATATTGTTCAATTTCCGGTAATCACAACACAGTCTTATCTCCCCCGACTTCTTTTTTACCACTACTATCGGTGCCGCATACGGGCTCGTGCTGGTTGTAATAATTCCCTTTTTTAGTAGATCGTTCAGGTGTGCTTTCACCGCCGAGTAGTGACTTGGTGGTAATCTTCGATAAGGTTGCGCCACCGGCTTGTCTTGTAGTAAGGGTATCTGGTGTTTTATTACTTCCGTGTAACCCAAATCACCCTCGTACGAGGCAAATATATCCCTGTACCTATTCAGCAATTTATTTAGTTTTGGGTCCTCAGTTTCCGGGAATGTATATGATCGGCCATCCTCTTTCTTCACCTCGGCCGTCACATTGACCGACCTAATTGTTACTTCATTACTGCTGGTATTGCTCAGTTCGATGCACTGTGCCGACCTTAGTACCTCGACGTTCTGTGGTACTCCTACCAGAGTATTAGGCGGTATAAAAATTTCCTCATCCAAAACATTTGCCACTAATCCTTGAACTAGTCCCTTCTCCGCTGATGTGTATGTCCGCAGTAACACGACGCCTGCCCTCAGTGCGGCGCCACATGGTTCTATCATCACATCACCATTCACGCTTCTATCACCAATTTGTAATGTGATTGCCTTGACCGTGTTTGCCGGGACTGATATCCTTCCTCTGGTCTTGGCAAACCTGGCCAACTTGGATCCCCGACCTGGTGTGGTCGATCCGACAATATTTGTAAGAAATTCTGGCAACTGGCCAAGAATATTCATGCCCAACAGGCAAGGTATATTTGACACATTTGTCTCTAGGTTGTGTTTCGTAACGAACACCCCAACCTGCTTCAACCTATGTCCCGCCACCACGACATCCGCCAGAAAATAACCACAGTATGGAATGGTTAGTCCATTAGCTGCCGTCAGGCGCATGCACGTGTCAGACCTCAACCTATGGTCTTTTCCTTTCATCCATTTGGTGTAAAAATTTTCCGTAATTGTCGTCACCTGGGAGCCTGTATCCACAATTGCCTTCACCGCGATGTCCCCAATCGTAATCACCATTTCGGGACAGACTCCCATCATTTTGTTTCTTGGGCCATAACCTCGCCCCTCTGTAGCCTGGCCCTGCCTTACAGAGGACGACCGTTTCCCTGACAGTACCGTGCCATATGTCCGGGTTGTGAACAGGACAAGCAAATTGGTCGACCGTCAGCCGTCCACCGGAGCGATGGACCGGCGGGTCGCGGCCGTCCAACCTGTCTCTGTTTTGTCCCGTTCTTTTCCTGATTCTCAGCTGTTGACCTGCTTTCTAACCTCTCCAATCGTTGGTCAACCTTATCCAGGTGGGCCAACAGTTGAGCCATCATGGTTTCCACCGTGCCGGTCCCTGTGGGTGGGAATTGTTTCTGTTCCGGCACAGAGACTTTGTCCACCGAACAGTTCGATTGGTCCTCATCCTCGGACCTGCGGATCGCTGAGTTCCTGACCTGAAGGAAGGTCAACTGCGGGTCTTTGTGGACCTCCTCTTTCAACTCTCTCCTTAAGATCGGGGTTGCTAGCCCCTCGATGAAATGGTCCCTCAGTAGGCGTACATCAATGTCAGGTGTTTTGCCCTTTACCGAATCAAAGGCCCTGTTCATTCGGTGTGAATACTCCATCACACTCTCCGCCATTCTCTGCTTTAAGCCTACGAACCCCGATAGCAGTTGCGATCCCGACCGTCTCTCCCCAAAGGTCTCCATAATTAGATCCAGCACCTTATCTGGATCTGATTGGATGGTTTTATCGTGGCATTTGACCTATGCCCTAACCGTCTCTCCTATACTGCCCATCAGCAGTCTTAATCTTTCCTCTGGTGACATGTATCTCGAGGCCCAGGCCGCTTTGACCTCTTCACTGAACCTGTTGGTTAAAGCTGGATCACCGTCCCCGTAAAATTTGTTAATATGGGACTCTCTGGGCAGGACCACAATATGGGTCTGCTTCTCGTCCAGAGTAGACATTTTATTCCTTGAGTAACAAAAAAAAGAGTTCTTTCTTACCGTGTGTGTATGAAAAATTTTCCTCGTTCCTCAATTTTCACTGTTCCTGAATGTCCGAATTCACACACACACGAAACACAGTTATGAACAAGGTTGACTATGGGTGCCTAAAGCGGCAAGTCTAGTTGAATTCATCCTGTCCGCAGCGCCAAATGTAACGAGACTATTTGCCTGTAGTGCCAAATGTTAACGAGTTCTGCTCGACAACGCCAAATGTTACCGAGTCTAACCACTCATTCTACACAACATCGACCACAGTATAGATACTCGAAGATGCAGGTTCGCTATTGATCCTTTTATTACATGAATCAAAGAAATGCTTCACAATAATATAATAAATCAAAAGGAATGCTTCACAATAATAGTCTGAATCAACTGACCCCCAACAGTCCTCACTAGTCTTCACATAACTGAATGCACATGTCTATCGTCCTTCTTAACACAATACGGCTAACCCGTTCAATAACCAACTTGATACTGCCTCACTGACTGACTGATCGAGAGAGAGAGCGAGAGACCGAGAGACTGCGAGCTCAGCCGTCGCCTTCCTATATATCCCCTTCGTATTCGTAATCGTATTCGGTTCTATCATAATCGTAATCGTAATCGATTCTAATCGTTGCATCAGAATGTTAATTACGCCGCTTCTGTCGTACAGTCCGATTTAATAAGCCATCTGCATCCTGTCACATCAAAGTTGACAGACCGTATTGCGTTCTTATCGTATCGCTTCCCAAGATACTACGCCTTGGCTTTCTGATCGTTATCAGCCAACACCTGCGTTATTGCATCAGTCGTGTCAAAGTTGACAGCGCTGTACTGCGTTCTTATGTCTCTGGTAACTTCCCCTAGTTACATATATATATATATATATATATATATATATATATATATATATATATCCCGAGTCTATCCCACTGCTAGACAACGCCAAATGTAACGAGTCTATCTGCTTGTAGTGCCAAATGTTAACGAGTGTATAGATACTCGAAGATGCAGGTTTACCATTGATCCTTTTATTACATGAATCAAAAGAAATGCTTCACAATAATATAATGAATCAACTGACCCCCAACCGTCCTCACTAGTCTTCACATAACCGAATGCACATGTCTATCGTCCCTATTAACACAATACGTCTACAACGTTCAGTAACCAACTTGATACTGCCACACTTCTACTCCTTCGTTCTCAGCTGTCGCCTTCCTATATATCCCTTCGTATTCGTAATCGGATTCGTAATCGGATTCGTACTCGTATTCGTACTCGTATTCTAATCGTTGCATCAGAATGTTAATTACGCCGCTTCTGTCATACAGTCCGATTAATAAGCCATCTGCACTGTTACGTCAGCCTGTGAACTGCGCAGCGGCTTTGTGATCATTATCAGCCTAACACCTGCACTATTGCGTTGTTATCGTCTCTGGTAACTACACCTAGTTACATCCACCGCCGCCTTTTTTTTGTGTGTTTTCAACCACAAACAACGCTTGGTAGGTGCACTTCTTAAATGTCAATCGCACCATCGTAAAAAAATTTATTGTTCCATTCACTGTCAATGTCGTCACATTCGTAAAAGATTGACAGTTATCCCTATTTCACATATCAAATGTGTCTACATCATATTCCTCAGACACAAGGCAGTTCTAGAATTCACATCCACCTTTTTTCGTTTGGTGCCTTCACCAGTTCACTTTTATAACTTTTTGAACAGTCTGTTCTCATACCAGCGCGACCATGAAAGAATTGATGGTTGCTGACGAAAAATTTCGTATTCTTTCTGTTTCTCAAACTTCTCCGCGGACCACTTATCTGATGGTCTACTGTCTCTCTGCTTCTGGGAGGATCGGGATTCTCATTGTTGCCGTTATCCTCCACATGTGTATCGCTGTTGTTCTGTTGATGGTGACATGGTTCCGGGATGGGTATGAGAATTTCCGTTGTAGTTTCCGGTTCCCTAATTGTCTTAGGTTTCTTTGTGTGTAAATGCTCCTCTTGCCGATGCCAATATTTCTTTAATTGAGCAATATTCGCCCACCGATCCGGTTTGGTGTGATTGGTGGGTCTTATCTTAAAGGGGCCACCGGCTATTTTAGGCATCTCCACGACTTGCCATATCTCCTGTCCCCAGAGGTCGTGGATTTTGTTTCTGCCTAACGGGTGGCTACGCAGTAATACCCTGTCGTTCAGTTTGAGTGGCGGGTCCTTTGTCTGTACCGGCGGTTCCCTTCGCCGTGCTTCATGTTCTAGTCTTTCCTGTACCACCCTGTACATTTCTCTAATTCGTCTCATATGTTCATTCACATATTCTAGTGTGGTGTATGAGCCAGTCATACTCTCCTTTTTTCCTAGGAACAAGTCAAGAGGGAGTCGAGCCTCCCGTCCGAACAGTAACATGTGTGGCGAAAAGCCGGTTGTGGCATGGGGGGTGCAGTTGTATAGATATACCAACTCTGGGAGAAAATCAGGCCAACGTTTTTTCTGTTCAGGTTCTAGCGTACGCAGCAAATCATGCATGCTCCGGTTGAACCGCTCGCACTGTCCGTTTCCTTTCGGATTAAATGTGGTTGTTCTAGATTTGTTGATCCCGTAGTGGCTGCACAGTTGGTTAATTACTTCTGACTCGAAGGCCCTTCCTTGGTCAGAGTGTAATTGTCTTGGTATGCCATATTTGATGAACCAATGTTCTATTAAGACCTTTGCCACTGTTTTGGCCGTCTGATCTCGTGTGGGCACCGCAACAGTCCATTTGGTGAATACATCAGTCATTACCAACACATGTTCCGTCCCATCCGATGATTGCTCCAACGACGTAAAGTCCATAGCCACAATCTCTAGTGGTTTTGTCGCCAGTAGGTGTCCTGATGGCTGTCTCATTTTAACAACTGGCATTTTCGCATGCTGACACCTCACACAAGCCTCACAATGGCGTTTGACCTCCATCTCCATATTGGGCCAGTAACACCTCCGTCGTAATATTTTGTGCGTCCTGTCCTGACCCTAGTGTCCTGCCCTGTCATGTGCCAACCTTAGCACTTCTTCTCGTAACTGTCCAGGCACCACCACCTGGTGTATTGTCCCATCTATTTGGTCATGAATTCTCCGCATGAGAACACCATCCTTTATACTGAGACGGTCCCACTGACTCAGTAGTTTCTTTGTTTCCCGACCAAACTGTTCTCTTTCCCTTCTTCTTGGGAATTTTTGTTCCTGGACGTGTTTCAACAGCGGCTGTAAGCCACTATCCGTTCTCTGGGCATCTCTTATCTCTTTGTGATTAAGGCAATTAAAATCACTAATGTCCATATGTCCGGGCTCTGTGGATATGTGCTCCACCCCGGTCTGCCCGTTTTGCATCACTTGCACCCCGTGAGGGATATCTGTTGACGCTCTGACCTCACATATTCCTGTCAGCGTTTCTTCCTCATCGCCCGGTCTCTCGTAAGGATTCCTTGATAAGGCGTCCGCATTGCCATTGGACCGCCCCGGGCGATATTTTATCTCCAGGTCAAAGAGTGCCAATTCTGCTGCCCATCGCTGTTCGATGGATCCCAACTTTGCTGTCTTTAGGTGACTGAGGGGGTTATTGTCAGTGTATACCACACATTTAGCACCTAATAGATAGTCCCTGAATTTTTCAGTCACAGCCCATTTTAATGTCAAAAGTTCTAGTTTCATGGCGCTGTAATTTGTCATGTTCTTCTCTGATTCCTTCAGAGCTCGACTGGCATACGCAATAACCCTGAAACCTTGCTTTTGTTGTTGTGATAGTACAGCTCCCAGACCTTTAGAGCTGGCGTCAATTTTTAGCCGAAATGGTTTGTCAAAGTCTGCGTATCCTAATATCGGCGCCTCTGTCAAAGCCTTTTTCAGTAGCTTAAACGAGTTCAGGCATTCCTCAGTCCATAATTCACCTATCCGTTGTGTTTTGCCTTTCTTTTTCTCCTTACTGTGTTTCTTTGTCATTTTGTTTACCAAGTCATGCAACGGTGCGGCAATTTTTGCAAAACCAGGTACAAATTTTCTATAATAGGAAGCAAAGCCCAAGAATGATCTGACCTCTACTGTAGTTGTTGGCTGTTTCCATTCTTTAACAGCTGCAATTTTATCTGGGTCAGTGGCGATGCCATCCGACGAAATCACATAACCCAAAAAACGTACCGATTTCAGACCGAAGCAGCATTTGTCTGGGTTCAGCTTTACTCCTATGTCTCTAAGACGGAGAAACACTTGTTCTAATCTTTCTAGATGGTCCTCCCAAGTTTTTGAGTAAACTAGTATATCATCCAAGTACACCAACATTATTTGAAATAGAAAGTCACTCATAGCACTCTGCATTACTCGCTGGAATGTAGCAGGCGCATTAGTTAGACCAAACGGCATACGGGTCCACTCGTACAATCCCAGTGGAGAAATAAATGCAGTGCTATGTTGATCGTTGGGGTGCATGGCCACTTGGTGGTAGCCACTGGCCAAATCCAAGGTAGAAAAAAATCTTGCTCCCCCCAACGCATCAAGACATTCATCAATACGAGGCAAGGGGAATGCATCCCTTCTTGTGATATTGTTCAATTTCCGGTAATCACAACACAGTCTTATCTCCCCTGACTTCTTTTTTACCACTACTATCGGTGCCGCATACGGGCTCGTGCTGGTTGTAATAATTCCCTTTTTTAGTAGATCGTTCAGGTGTGCTTTCACCGCAGAGTAGTGACTTGGTGGTAATCTTCGATAAGGTTGCGCCACAGGCTTGTCTTGTAGTAAGGGTATCTGGTGTTTTATTACTTCCGTGTAACCCAAATCACCCTCGTACGAGGCAAATATATCCCTGTACTTATTCAGTAATTCATTTAATTTTGGGTCCTCAGTTTCCGGGAATGTATATGATCGGCCATCCTCTTTCTTCACCTCGGCCGTCACATTGACCGACCTAATTGTTACTTCATTACTGCTGGTATTGATCAGTTCGATGCACTGTGCCGACTTTTGTACCTCGACGTTCTGTGGTACTCCTACCAGAGTGTTAGGCGGTATAAAAATTTCCTCATCCAATACATTTGCCACTAATCCTTGAACTAGTCCATTTTCCGCTGATGTGTATGTCCTCAGTAACACGACGCCTGCCCTCAGTGCGGCGCCACATGGTTCTATCATCACATCACCATTCACGCTTCTGTCACCAATTTGTAATGTGATTGCCTTGACCGTGTTTGCCGGGACTGATGTCCTTCCCCTGGTCTTGGCAAACCTGGCCAACTTGGATCCCCGACCTGGTGTGGTCGATCCGACAATATTTGTAAGAAATTCTGGCAAGTGGCCAAGAATATTCATGCCCAACAGGCAAGGTATCTTTGACACATTTGTCTCTAGGTTGTGTTTCGTCACGAACACCCCAACCTGCTTCAACCTCTGTCCCGCTACCACGACATCCGCCAGAAAATAACCACAGTATGGAATGGTTAATCCATTAGCTGCCGTCAGGCGCATGCTTGTGTCACACCTTAACCTATGGTCTTTTTCTTTCATCCATTTGGTGTAAAATTGTTCCGTAATTGTCGTCACCTGGGAGCCTGTATCCACAATTGCCTTCACCGCGATGTCCCCGATCGTAATCACCATCTCGGGACAGACTCCCATCATTTTGTTTCTTGAGCCATAACCTCGCCCCTCTGTAGCCTGACCCTGCCTTACAGAGGACGACCGTTTCCCTGACAGTACCGTGCCATATGTCCTGGTTGTGAGCAGGACAGGCAGATAGGTCTACCGTCAGCTGTCCACTGGAGTGATGGCTTGGCAGGTCGCGGCTGTCTAACCTGTCTATGTTTTGTCCCGTTTTTACCCTGATTCTCTGCTGTTGACCTGCTTTCTAACCTCTCCAATCGTTGGTCAACCTTATCCAGGTGGGCCAACAGTTGAGCCATCATGGTTTCCATCGTGCCGGTCCCTGTGGGTGGGGATTGTTTCTGTTCCGGCACAGAGACTTTGTCTACCGAACAGTTCGATTGGTCCTCATCCTCGGACCTGCGGATCGCTGAGTTCCTGACCTGAAGGAAGGTCAACTGTGGGTCTTTGTAGACCTCTTCTTTCAACTCTCTCCTTAAGATCGGGGTTGCTAGCCCCTCGATGAAATGGTCCCTCAGTAGGCGCACATCAATGTCAGGTGTTTTGCCCTTTACCGAATCAAAGGCCCTGTTCATTCGGTGTGAATACTCCATCACACTCTCCGCCATTCTCTGCTTTAAGCCTACGAACCCCGATAGCAGTCGCGATCCCGACCGTCTCTCCCCAAAGGTCTCCATAATTAGATCCAGCACCTTATCTGGATCTGATTGGATGGTTTTATCGTGCCATTTGACCTCTGCCCTAACCGTCTCCCCTATACTGCCCATCAGCAGTCTTAATCTTTCCTCTGGTGACATGTCTCTCGAGGCCCAGGCCGCTTTGACCTCTTCACTGAACCTGTTGGTTAAAGTTGGATCACCGTCCCCGTAAAATTTGTTAATGTGGGACTCTCTGGGCAGGACCACAATATGGGTCAGCTTCTCGTCCAGAGTAGACATTCTAATTTTACTTTGAGTAGAAAAAAAAAGACCTTTCCTACCGTGTATGTGTGAATAATTTTCCTCGTTCCTCAATTTTCACTGTTCCTGAATGTCCGAATTCACACACACGAAACACAGTTATGAACTAGGTTGACTATGGGTGCCTAAAGCGGCAAGTCTAATTGAATCATCCTGCCAGCATCGCCAAATGTAACCGATGTCTAGTTTCATCTTCTGCTCGACCACGCCAAATGTAACCTTCCCGAGTCTATCCCACTGCTAGACAACGCCAAATGTAACGAGTCTATCTGCTTGTAGTGCCAAATGTTAACGAGTGTATTTACTCATTCTACACAACATCGACCACAATATAGATACTCGAAGATGCAGGTTTACCATTGATCCTTTTATTACATGAATCAAAAGAAATGCTTCACAATAATATAATGAATCAACTGACCCCCAACCGTCCTCACTAGTCTTCACATAACCGAATGCACATGTCTATCGTCCCTATTAACACAATACGTCTACAACGTTCAGTAACCAACTTGATACTGCCACACTTCTACTCCTTCGTTCTCAGCTGTCGCCTTCCTATATATCCCTTCGTATTCGTAATCGGATTCGTAATCGGATTCGTACTCGTATTCGTACTCGTATTCTAATCGTTGCATCAGAATGTTAATTACGCCGCTTCTGTCATACAGTCCGATTAATAAGCCATCTGCACTGTTACGTCAGCCTGTGAACTGCGCAGCGGCTTTGTGATCATTATCAGCCTAACACCTGCACTATTGCGTTGTTATCGTCTCTGGTAACTACACCTAGTTACATATATATATATATATATATATATATATATATATATATATATATATATATATATATATATATATATATATGTGACGAGCGAACATTTATCCTGCCGACAACGCCAATTGTAACGAGCCAACAGTTACCATGCTCGCAACGCCACATGTAATGAGACCTAATTGCCTGTAGTGCCACGTGTTAACGAGTTTAACCACTCATTCTAGACAACATTGACCACAGTATAGATACTCAAGATGCAGGTTCGCTATTGATCCTTTATTACATGAATCAAGAAATGCTTCATAATAACACAATAAATCAACAGGAATGCTTCTCAATAATAGTCTGAATCAACTGACCCCTAACAGTCCTTCACTAGGCTTTATATAACTGAATCCACATGTCTATAATCCTCCTTAACACAATACGGCTAACCCGTTCTATAACCGACTTGACATAGTCACACAGACTGACTGATCTAAGCGAGCGATGAAGATGGAAGAGAGCTCGCTGAAACGGGAAGAGAGAGAGAACGAGTCCTGCCGTGCCCTCCTATTTATGCCTTGTATCCGTACTCGTCTCTGTACTTGTATTCCTCCGTAATCGATACTTGTACTCGATCTCCGACCACCAGTTGCGTAGTTCAAACGTACAGACCGTAAAATAACATCTGCGTCCTATCCATCAAAGTTGACAGGCCGTCTGAATACCGTTTCCCAAAATAGCACGCGCCGGCTTTGAGGTTGTTATCAGCCCGACCCAATAAGCCACCTGCTATGTTGCGTCAGACTAATACCGCGTCTCAGCCTCTCGTTCGTTATCATTTGTAACTGGTAGTTAGGCCTACCCCAGTTACATCCACCCCTGCTTTTTTTGTGTGTTTTCAACCACAAACAACGCCTGGCAGGTGCACTCCTCCAAAGTCAATCGCACAGTCGTAAAAAAAAAATCTATTGTTCCACTCACTGTCCACGACGTTCCATTCGTATACGATTGACAGTTCTACCTATTTCACATATCAACTGTGTCTACATCATCTTCCTGAGACACAAAACAGTTCTAGAATTCACATATCAACTGTGTCTACATCATCTTCCTGAGACACAAAACAGTTCTAGAATTCACATCCACCCTTTCCATTTGGTGCCCTCACCAGTTCACTTCTATAGCTCTTTGAACAGTCTGTTCTCATACCAGCACGACCATGAAAGACTTGATGGTTGCTGACAAAAAAAATCGTATTCCTTCTGTTCCTTAAACTTCTCCGCGGACCACTTATCTGATGGTCTACTGTCTCTCTGCTTCTGGAGGGACCGGGATCCTCATTGTTGCCGGTATCCTCCCCTTGCGTATCGCTGTTGTTCTGTTGATGGTGATATGGTTCCGGAATGGGTATGTGAATTTCCGTTATAACTTCCGGTTCCCTAATTGTCTTGGGTTTCTCTGTGTGTAACTGCTCTTCTTGCCTATTCCAATATTTCTTTAATTGAGCAATATTCGCCCACCGATCCGGTTTGGCGTGATCGATGGGTCTTATCTTAAAGGGGCCACCTGCTACTTTAGGCATCTCCACGACTTGCCATATCTCCTGTCCCCAGAGATCGTGGATTTTGTTTCTGCCTAACGGGTGGCTACGCAGTAATACCCTGTCATTCAGTTTGAGTGGCGGGTCCTTCGTCTGTATCGGCGGTTCCCTTCGCCGAGATTCATGTTCTAGTCTTTCCTGTACTACCCTGTACATTTCTCTAATTCTTCTCATATGTTCATTCACATATTCCAGTGCGGTGTATGAGCCAGTCATACTCTCCCTTTTTCCTAGGAACAAATCAAGAGGGAGTCGAGCCTCTCGTCCGAACAGCAACATGTATGGCGAAAAGCCGGTTGTGGCATGTGGTGTGCAGTTGTATAGATATACCAACTCTGGGAGAAAATCAGGCCAACGTTTTTTCTGTTCAGGTTCTAGCGTACGCAGCAAATCATGCATGCTGCGGTTGAACCGTTCACACTGTCCGTTTCCTTTCGGATTAAATGTGGTTGTTCTAGATTTGTTGATCCCGTAGTGGTTGCACAGTTGGTTAATTACTTCTGACTCGAAAGCCCTTCCTTGGTCAGAGTGTAATTGTCTTGGTATGCCATATTTGATGAACCAATGTTGTAATAAGACCTTTGCCACTGTTTTGGCGGTCTGATCTCGCGTGGGCACCGCCACCGTCCATTTGGTGAATACATCAGTCATTACCAACACATGTTCCGTCCCATCCGATGATTGCTCCAACGACGTAAAGTCCATAGCCACAATCTCTAGTGGTTTTGTCGCTAGTAGGTGTCCTGATGGCTGTCTCATTTTGACAACTGGCATTTTCGCATGCTGACACCTCACACAAGCCTCACAATGGCGTTTGACCTCCATTTCCATATTGGGCCAGTAACACCTCCGTCGTAATATTTTGTGGGTTCTGTCCTGACCCTGGTGTCCTGCCCTGTCATGTGCCAACCTTAGCACTTCTCCTCGTAATTGTCCCGGCACCACCACCTGGTGTATTGTGCCATCAATTTGGTCATGAATTCTCCGCATGAGAACACCATCCTCTATACTGAGACGGTCCCACTGACTCAGTATTTTCTTTGTTTCTCGACCAAATTGTTCTCTTTCCCTTCTTCCTGGGAATTTTTGTTCCTGGACGTATTTCAATAGCGGTTGTAAGCCACTATCCGTTCTCTGGGCATCTCTTATCTTTTTGTGATTAAGGCAATTAAAATCACTACTGTCCATATGTTCGGGCTCTGTGGATATGTGCTCCACCCCGGTCTGCCCGTTCTGCATCACTTGTACCCCATGAGGGATATCTGTTGACGCTCTGACCTCACATATTCCTGTCAGCGTTTCTTCCTCATCACCCGGTTTCTCGTAAGGATTCCTTGATAAAGCGTCCGCATTGCCATTGGACCGCCCCGGGCGATATTTTATCTCCAGGTCAAAGAGTGCCAATTCTGCTGCCCATCGCTGTTCGATGGATCCCAACTTTGCTGTCTTTAGGTGACTCAAGGGGTTATTGTCAGTGTATACCACACATTTAGCACCTAATAGATAGTCCCTGAATTTCTCAGTCACAGCCCATTTTAATGTCAAAAGTTCTAGTTTCATGGCGCTGTAATTTGTCATGTTCTTCTCTGATCCCTTCAGAGCTCGACTGGCATAAGCAATAACCCTGAAACCTTGCTTTTGTTGTTGTGATAGCACAGCTCCCAGACCTTTGGAGCTGGCGTCAATTTCTAGCCGAAATGGTTTGTCAAAGTCTGCGTATCCCAATATCGGCGCCTCTGTCAAAGCCTTTTTCAATAGCTTAAACGAGTTCAGGCATTCATCAGTCCATAATTCACCTATCAGTTGTGTTTTACCTTTCTTTTTCTCCTTACTGTGTTTCTTTGTCATTTTGTTTACCAAGTCATGCAATGGTGCGGCAATTTTTGCAAAACCCGGCACAAATTTTCTATAATAGGAAGCAAAGCCCAAGAATGACCTGACCTCTACCGTAGTTGTTGGTTGTTTCCATTCTTTAACAGCTGCAATTTTATCTGGGTCAGTGGCGATGCCATCCGACGAAATCACGTAACCCAAAAAATGTACCGATTTCAACCCAAAGCAGCATTTGTCTGGGTTCAGCCTTACTCCTATCTCCCTAAGACGGAGAAACACTTGTTCTAATCTTTTTAGATGGTCCTCCCAAGTTTTTGAGTAAACTAGAATATCATCCAAATACACCAACATTATTTGAAATAGAAAGTCACTCATAGCACTCTGCATTACTCGCTGGAATGTAGCAGGTGCATTAGTTAGACCAAACGGCATACGGGTCCACTCGTACAGTCCCAGTGGAGAAATAAATGCAGTTTTATGTTGATCGTTGGGGTGCATGGCCACTTGGTGGTAGCCACTGGCCAAATCCAAGGTAGAAAAAAATCTTGCTCCCCCCAACGCATCAAGACATTCATCAATACGAGGCAAGGGGAATGCATCCCTTCTTGTGATATTGTTCAATTTCCGGTAATCACAACACAGTCTTATCTCCCCTGACTTCTTTTTTACCACTACAATCGGTGCCGCATACGGGCTTGTACTAGTTGTAATAATTCCCTTTTCTAGTAGATCATTCAGGTGTGCCTTCACCGCCGAGTAGTGACTCGGTGGTAATCTTCGATAAGGTTGCGCCACCGGCTTGTCTTGTAGTAAGGGTATCTGGTGTTTGATTACTTCCGTGTACCCCAAATCACCCTCATACGAGGCAAATACATCCCTGTATTTATTCAGTAATTCATTTAATTTTGGGTCTTCAGTTTCCGGGAATATATATGATCGGCCATCCTTTTTCTTCACCTCGGCCGTCACATTGACCGACCTAATTGTTACTTCATTACTACTGGTATTGATCAGTTCGATGCACTGTGCCGACCTTTGTACCTCGACGTTCTGTGGTACTCCTACCAGAGTGTTAGGCGGTATAAAAATTTCCTCATCCAAAACATTAGCTACCAACCCTTGAACTAGTCCGTTTTCCGCTGATGTGTATGTCCGCAGTAACACGACGCCTGCCCTCAGTGCGGCGCCACATGGTTCTATCATCACATCACCATTCACGCTTCTATCACCAATTTGTAATGTGATTGCCTTGACCGTGTTTGCCGGGACTGCTGTCCTTCCTCTGGTCTTGGCAAACCTGGCCAACTTGGATCCCCGACCTGGTGTGGTCGATCCGACAATATTTGTAAGAAATTCTGGCAACTGGCCAAGAATATTCATGCCCAACAGGCAAGGTATATTTGACACATTTGTCTCTAGGTTGTGTTTCGTAACGAACACCCCAACCTGCTTCAACCTATGTCCTGCCACCACGACATCCGCCAGAAAATAACCACAGTATGGAATGGTTAGTCCATTAGCTGCCGTCAGGCGCATGCCTGTGTCAGACCTCAACCTATGGTCTTTTCCTTTCATCCATTTGGTGTAAAAATTTTCCGTGATTGTCGTCACCTGGGAGCCTGTATCCACAATTGCCTTCACCGCGATGTCCCCAATCGTAATCACCATTTCGGGACAGACTCCCATCATTTTGCTTCTTGGGCCATAACCTCGCCCCTCTGTAGCTTGGCCCTGCCTTACAGAGGACGACCGTTTCCCTGGCAGTACCGTGCCATATGTCCGGGTTGTGAACAAGACAAACAAATTGGTCGACCGTCTGCCGTCCATTGGAGTGATGGCTTGGCAGGACGCGGCCGTCCAACCCGTCCCTGTTTTGTACCGTTCTTTTCCTGATTCTCAGCTGTTGACCTGCTTTCCAACCACTTCAAGCGTTGGTCAACCTTCTCTAGGTGGGCCAACAGTTGAGCCATCATGGTCTCCATCGTGTCGGCCCCTGTGGGTGGGGATTGTCTCTGTTCAGGCACAGAGACTTTGTCCACCGAACAGTTCGATTGGTCCTCATCCTCGGACCTGCGGATCGCTGAGTTCCTGACCTGAAGGAAGGTCAACTGCTGGTCTCTGTGGACCTCCTCCTTCAACTCTCTCCTTAAGATCGGGGTTGCTAGCCCCTCGATGAAATGGTCCCTCAGTAGGCGTACATCAATGTCCGGTGATTTGCCCTTTACCAAATCAAAGGCCCTGTTCATCCTGTGTGAGTACTCCATCACACTCTCCGCCATTCTCTGCTTTAAGCCCACGAATCCCGATAGCAGTTGCACTCCCGACCGTCTCTCCCCAAAGGTCTCCATAATCAGATCTAGCACCTTATCTGGATCTGATTGGACGGTCCTATCGTGGCACTTAACCTCTGCCCTAACCGTTTCACCTATACTGCCCATCAGCAGTCTTAATCTTTCCTCTGGTGACATATGTCTCGAGGCCCAGGCCGCTTTGACCTCTTCACTGAACCTGTTGGTTAAAGTTGGATCTCCGTCCCCGTAAAATTTGTTAATATGGGACTCTCTGGGTAGGACCACTATATGGGTCTGCTTCTCGTCCAGAGTAGACATTTTCTTCCTTAAGTACTAAAAAAAAGAGTTCTTTCTTACCGTGTGTGTATGAAAAATTTTTCCTCGTTCCTCAATTTTCACAGTTCCTGAATGTCCGAATTCACACACACACTAAACACAGTTATGCACAAGGTTGACTATAGGTGCCTTAAACGGCAAGTCTAGTTGAATTCATCCTGATCGCAGCGCCAATTGTGACGAGCGAACATTTATCCTGCCGACAACGCCAATTGTAACGAGCCAACAGTTACCATGCTCGCAACGCCACATGTAATGAGACCTAATTGCCTGTAGTGCCACGTGTTAACGAGTTCAACCACTCATTCTAGACAACATTGACCACAGTATAGATACTCAAGATGCAGGTTCGCTATTGATCCTTTATTACATGAATCAAGAAATGCTTCATAATAACACAATAAATCAACAGGAATGCTTCTCAATAATAGTCTGAATCAACTGACCCCTAACAGTCCTTCACTAGGCTTTATATAACTGAATCCACATGTCTATAATCCTCCTTAACACAATACGGCTAACCCGTTCTATAACCGACTTGACATAGTCACACAGACTGACTGATCTAAGCGAGCGATGAAGATGGAAGAGAGCTCGCTGAAACGGGAAGAGAGAGAGAACGAGTCCTGCCGTGCCCTCCTATTTATGCCTTGTATCCGTACTCGTCTCTGTACTTGTATTCCTCCGTAATCGATACTTGTACTCGATCTCCGACCACCAGTTGCGTAGTTCAAACGTACAGACCGTAAAATAACATCTGCGTCCTATCCATCAAAGTTGACAGGCCGTCTGAATACCGTTTCCCAAAATAGCACGCGCCGGCTTTGAGGTTGTTATCAGCCCGACCCAATAAGCCACCTGCTATGTTGCGTCAGACTAATACCGCGTCTCAGCCTCTCGTTCGTTATCATTTGTAACTGGTAGTTAGGCCTACCCCAGTTACATATATATATATATATATATATATATATATATATATATATATATATATATGTGTGTGTGTGTGTGTGTGTGTGTGTGTGTGTGTGTGTGTGTGTGTGTGTGTTTGAAAAGAAAAAACACTGTAGTGATCAAATGTACATGAACGCCCTGGTTTACGTGACGTCATCAGGTGTATCTCGTTAGCTCGTAAAATCTGGTGCTTTCCGCCAAAACATCATGGGATTTCTGTGTGGGCCCCACCAAAACATCATGGGATTTCTGTGTGGGCCCCACCAAAACATCATGGGATTTCTGTAAGGGCCCCACCAAAACATCATGGCATTTCTGTGTGGGCCCCACCAAAACATCATGGCATTTCTGTGTGGGCCCCACCAAAACATCAAGGATTTCTGTGGTGTATAATTGAAATGGAAATAGTTTCAACATTTTGGATTTAGGTACATGGACACCGATGGCTGATTCTGTGTCTCTATGACAGCGCTTCAGTGTCAGACGTGTCAGATGGTAAGTTGTGGCCAGACTTGTCAGATGGTAAGTTGCGGCCACACAATGTAACCCACTTGGCCAGACTTGTGAGATGGTAAGTTGTGGCCACACAATGTAACCCACTTGGCCAGACTTGTGAGATGGTAAGTTGTGGCCACACAATGTAACCCACTTGGCCAGACTTGTCAGATGGTAAGTTGCGGCCACACAATGTAACCCACTTGGCCAGACTTGCCAGATGGTAAGTTGCGGCCAGACAATTGGTAAGTTGTGGCCACACAATGTAACCCACTTGGCCAGACTTGTCAGATGGTAAGTTGCGGCCACACAATGTAGTCCACTTGGCCAGACTTGCCAGATGGTAAGTTGTGGCCACACAATTGGTAAGTTGTGGCCACACAATGTAACCCACTTGGCCAGACTTGTCAGATGGTAAGTTGCGGCCACACAATGTAGTCCAATTGGCCAGACTTGCCAGATAAAAAAGTTGCGGCCACTGGCTGACCACTCACGGTAGGCTCAACTTCCATCTTTACTCCACACGACTGTCATGTTTACTCCACACGACTGTCATGGTCTCATGATATTAGCACAGATTAGTTGACGTCACCAGATCACCTGGCTAACTGACGTTACAAGATCACCTTGGGGGTCATCCATAAATGACGTCACGCTTTTTTGACGATTTTTACCTCCCCCCCCCTCCCCTCCGTCACACGTCGTCACAAAAAGCCAGACCCCCTCCCCCTAAAATGACGTCACACTTCAACCTACAACCCCCCTCAAAATTGCAGTTAAATTAAAAAAAAACATCGATATTTTTCCAAAATCTTGTCTAAACTATTACAATTTATTGAAACAGTTATCTAAAACGCGAAATAACGTCTAAAATTCGTTTTCTAACATTGCTTTTTTATAATGCTAAAATGTGACGTCGCAACATCTGACCCCCCCCCCCTCCCCCTCATCACACATCGTCACAAAATTACGGACCCCCCCCTCCCCCCTACGAGTGTGACGTCATTTATGGATGACCCCTTGCCTATTGATGTCACCACATGGTCAATTGGTGACCCAGATCACCTGGTCAATTTTCACGACCCATAATAATCTAAATCAAAAATATGATTATACCATTCGTATTCAATACATGTGATATGACAAAGATAGACGACAGAGGTGAAGGTCATATGATCTCTGTTGCCATGGCGCATGAAAGTGTCATCAGGATTAATTAGTGCATTTAATTGGAGCTGCTATATAAATCCAGCCGTAAATCGACAGCATCCTAATTTGTGTGTACGTTCTTACATTGTTTAAAAGGCACCTTCTTAAATCTTATGACCTAGATCTAAATTACGTCTGTTAAAATCAGAAATTTAATTTAGCCAAGCTACTTTTTTTCTTCTAAGGGGTGAAAAAAAAACATTAAAAAACCAACGTTTTATTTCTTCCTTGCTTTAAAATAGACACACAGCTGAATAAAAATCAAGCGTCAAGGTCATAGTACCACTTTGCCGTCTACCTGGTGTGTTCAATCCTCAAGCAGAATATCTGATTGGGCTGAGTTAAGAAATGATATGTCTCCGTAGATTTGAGAGAATCGCGAGCCGTTAAGAATATGACGTAAACGAGTCTGTCACGTGATCGCAACCCATCGATAGGTTCACTAAGACTGTCAGTGCGTCACTTTCAAGATGGCGGCACAGGGATCTCAGTCCAAGACTGGAGGAAAAAATCCCGGAGAATTAGTTAGGGGACAGACCTTTGAAGTCGGCCCAAGATATACGAATTTGACGTACATTGGAGAAGGAGCATACGGAATGGTCGTGTAAGTTGAGTGCTTTTATCGACATGTATTTAAATAGATTCAGGCTTCCGCGTTCCTTTTCTATGACCGATGTCGACCCGGTGACGTCCCCTTTCTTTGGCTTGTTCTGCTAGAAAAATCATTTGAGCCCACCATCTGTAAACAAAAATACAAAATACGTTGATATAAAGTATAAACCAAGTATCATTGTTTACATTTAATATATTTTAGGCACTCCAAACATACATTTGTTATTAGTCTACAAATAAGACTCACGTTGAAGAAGATAAAATTGACAAAAAAAAGTGGACTGCCTTCATTTTTTTTTTCAATCATTCTAGATTTCCAGACTTAACTAAGAGTTAAGACTTTTATTAATAGTTCACTAGATCTAGAATAATCTAGATCTAATTACTAATTTGAAATTTACTAAATTTAATTTAGTTAATATCGTTTTAGGTACTTGAAATTGGCCGAGACTTGAATCTAGATCTAGTAATGTGAAAAAAAAGAGACTCATTAAATTTTAGTAGGCCAACATTTTTTCACCTTTTTAAGTAATTTAAGAGGATTTATTCTAGATTCTAGATCTGAATATGTTTTGAAAGCTACACAAGTGACAAATGTTTCAAAGTTTCTTTCATGTAGATTCTACCTGTTTTAAAATAGTTGTATTAAAACTTTTTAGTATGTAGGCCCTAATAAATAAAGACGAGAAATGTTTTCTTCAGATGCAACCAAGCTCATTTACTTTAGCAGTCATCTTAAGTTTTTTTTTTGGTAAAATTATAGTTAGAGATTCAGGGGAAACCACTCTAATTTACAGATGGCCGCTGTTAATAGAGCAAATCTTTCTCCCACACTGCAGTTTAAAGTTGATCTCTTGCCTATATTATTATTGATATATTAAGACATTGTTTTTGGTTTATTATTCAGTTATCTCTAATATTTGACACAAATATATCACAATGTAATTCTATTAAAGCCTTAACATTAACAATGAGGACACTTTTTTTCACATTATTAGCCTCGGCCGATATGAGTGAATGCTACATTATAGCCATGTAGGAAAATTGTTACTATGTTAGTATTTTTAAGTGGCATATCATTTTCTGTCCTTATAATTTGCTTCCACTGTTGTACATCCGTATTTTAAATTTGAAATATTAAAACAACCAGGTGTACCATTAGTAAAAACCTGGGTTGATATTTACGAATTAATGCCCTGCTGAATCTCCAACCAATCATCATAATTCCTAGTGGTCTTCAATCTACTAGAGAAGTCCAGAAGAGGTTTCAATGCTTCAATTGCACCACAAGCTTTGTTAAAATCCCAAAATAAAACCTCCCTTACATAAGCCATGCTACTTAACAAAGAGTTATGTTGCATAAATGTTCCTTCATTACACAAAAGTTAGATTTTCTGCAATTTTCAAATCAGTTATTTCAAAACTATTATTATCGATATTTATCTAAGTGATCAGTTAAAATTTTGTTTTAATTGATAAAATAGTGCTTGTTATTTTTATGTGGTAGACTTGAACATAAGTTTTTGTACTTTTAAGCTTTGTCTGCATTTTTTGGTTGTATAAATGATGCCTAATTAATTAACTAAATGTGCTAGCTATATTACAAAAGCCTGCAAGTTGTATTAGTTCTATGGCTATTAGTCAATTTCTTAATAAATCTACCCAATCTAAAGCAAGTATAAGTCTGGTTAGGGCCAGAACATGTTGGAAGCCTCTTATACTTTGTTGCTAAAGTCTGGTTAGGGCCAGAACATGTTTGATTCCTAAATGTTGGAAGCCTCTTATACTTTGTTGCTAAAGTCTGGTTAGGGCCAGAACATGTTTGATTCCTAAATGTTGGAAGCCTCTTATACTTTGTTGCTAAAGTCTGGTTATTTTATTTTTCTGTTTGTAGACAATCATGTCAGACTTAGCAGCCGTAAGTAAGCAGCATTTTCACTGTCAGGCACCAACAGAGGCTGAGGTCAACTGGGGCAAAAGTTTGCAACATTTGATGTGCTGCAGTTGTTGTCAGTTCAGATCATTTCTAGGTTATAGGAAGTCATTGATGTTATGACACACTTGGGACAAAAGTCTGCAACATTTGATGTGCTGCAGTAGTTGTCAGTTCAGATTATTGCTAGGTTATAGGAGTACACTGAAGTTGCTTTTCAATTGCAGGTCAGCTACAGACAATCACACAAAACAGAAAGTTGCCATTAAAAAGATCTCACCCTTTGAACATCAAACTTACTGTCAGAGAACGTTGAGAGAGATCAAGATCTTGACACGGTTTAAACATGAAAATGTAAGTATTCACACATTACTTTCTTGTTGCTATGGCCTCAGTTTGGTTTGGATTTGACCAGCTTTTTAAGATGGTGTTGAGGTTTTAAAACCTTTAATATACATGTTTAAAAAGTATCTATGTTTAGAGTTCTACAATACATATTTGTTTTGTTTTTTAAAATGCTAAGTTTGCTGTTGGATTATTTTAAAATAGTAACTCTGTGTTGTTTTTACATTACCCCTAACAAATGTTCAACCTTCTAATATTATCTTTGCTGTTAAGCCAGATTATTTTAAGTTGGTTAAATATTTTTTATATTATTTTGCTTCCACTGTAAAATATTTTGGGTATCATATAACTTTGAGCATGGGCATGAAACCCATTAAAAACCAGTTGAATGCTTTTTTTATGTTGCGCAAACTTTGACATTTTTTTTTATTGAAGAGTTCAGATGAAAGTTTACAGAAATCTTAGGATAATATGGATTATTTCATAATCAAATTCCATTTTTAAAATTACCTGACATATAAAAGTTGGTGTTGTTTAGGTTTTTTTGGTCAAGATTAAGGTTCTATAGAACTGAATTATGTAAAAAAAATTCAGAAATATGAAATGATTTGTCCTTGTTAAATTTTTGTAAAAGGCCATGGTTAAAGTGTGTGTTTTAAATGTTTGTGATTTTCAGTCTACTCATATTTAAAAGTTCAAATATTTTCAATGATTTATCTTTGGCATCTGAACTCTTCAGTTGGTTTTAATTTTTCTTTTTATCCTTTTTTTCCCCTCCTACAGTTTCAACATGAAAATGTAAGTTTATTTCTCTTCATGTTACCCACATCACTCACACACTAGGCTGCTCAACTTTAGCAATATTTGCTTCTTGCTTATTCACTTGACCTAGCATTGGTCAGTAGATTTTAACCACTACATCATCATGAACATGTCTTAAATGATTAAACAATTACCTTAGACCATGTCTAGTGGAGGTTTATCAAAGTTTGAATACCAACGGAATAAATATCTAGGTGATAATTACTAAAGCTAATAATGATTCATTAAGTACATTGCTTCTAACAAATGCTTTCTAAGAATGTTAAAAAAAAAATCTCAACACGAAAAATATAAAATTTAGCATGTATATTACTTATGGCTAATTAACCCTTTTTTCTTTGCATACAGTAAACAAATGAATTTTTTTTTAGTGTATGAAATGTTTTAAGCTATTATGGTATATCTGTTGGTTTTTGTTTAAACAGAAAGAGAAAGAATAGTTAAATATAAGTGTGTGTGTATTAGCTGAATGATCTTGGTGCAGTATTTAAGTTAAATAGATATGTATGTGTGGTACCTTCATTTGATAGGTGCAACTTTTGTTTGAATAGATATGTATGTGTGGTACCTCCATTTGATGGGTACAACTTTTGTTTGAATAGATATGTATGTGTGGTACCTCCATTTGATAGGTGCAACTTTTGTTTGAATAGATATGTATGTGTGGTACCTCCATTTGATGGGTGCAACTTTTGTTTGAATAGATATGTATGTGTGGTACCTCCATTTGATAGGTGCAACTTTTGTTTGAATAGATATGTATGTGTGGTACCTCCATTTGGTGGGTGCAACTTTTGTTTGAATAGATATGTATGTGTGGTACCTCCATTTGATGGGTGCAACTTTTGTTTGAATAGATATGTATGTGTGGTACCTCCATTTGATGGGTGCAACTTTTGTTTGAATAGATATGTATGTGTGGTACCTCCATTTGATGGGTGCAACTTTTGTTTGAATAGATATGTATGTGTGGTACCTCCATTTGATGGGTGCAACTTTTGTTTGAATAGATAGGTATGTGTGGTACCTCCATTTGGTGGGTGCAACTTTTGTTTGAATAGATATGTATGTGTGGTACCTTCATTTGATGGGTGCAACTTTTGTTTCTATTTCAGATCATAGACATTAGAGACATCTTGCGTGCTCCTACAGTAGAAGAGATGAAAGATGTGTATCTTTTGGGTCAATACAAAATGTTTAGTTAGTGGGTCAATACAAAATGTTTAGTTAGTGGGTCAATACAAAATGTTTAGTTAGTGGGTCAACACAAAATGTTTAGTTAGTAGCCACTAGTACTTTAAAGCAGCTAAAAGTAAACAACAGAGTTAAATTATTTTTTTTTACACACTACCTGATTTCATCATAATTTAAATCAAATACTTTTATAAATAGAAAGTTGATCAGTGAACATCCACTTGTTTAGAAGAGTAGATGTCCAGAGCAATAGAAAGTAGATCATTAGCTAACATCCACTTGTTTAGAAGAGTAGGTCTAGCCACAGAAAGTAGATCATTAGCTAACATCCACTTGTTTAGAAGAGTAGATGTCTAGAGCCACAGAAAGTAGATCATTAGCTAACATCCACTTGTTTAGAAGAGTAGATGTCCAGAGCAATAGAAAGTAGATCATTAGCTAACATCCACTTGTTTAGAAGAGTAGGTCAATAGCCACAGAAAGTAGATCATTAGCTAACATCCACTTGTTTAGAAGAGTAGGTCAATAGCCACAGAAAGTAGATCATTAGCTAACATCCACTTGTTTAGAAGAGTAGATGTCTAGAGCCACAGAAAGTAGATCATTAGCTAACATCCACTTGTTTAGAAGAGTAGGTCTAGCCACAGAAAGTAGATCATTAGCTAACATCCACTTGTTTAGAAGAGTAGATGTCTAGAGCCACAGAAAGTAGATCATTAGCTAACATCCACTTGTTTAGAAGAGTAGATGTCTAGAGCAATAGAAAGTAGATCATTAGCTAACATCCACTTGTTTAGAAGAGTAGATGTCCAGAGCAATAGAAAGTAGATCATTAGCTAACATCCACTTGTTTAGAAGAGTAGATGTCAATAGCCACAGAAAGTAGATCATTAGCTAACATCCACTTGTTTAGAAGAGTAGGTCAATAGCCACAGAAAGTAGATCATTAGCTAACATCCACTTGTTTAGAAGAGTAGGTCAATAGCCACAGAAAGTAGATCATTAGCTAACATCCACTTGTTTAGAAGAGTAGGTCAATAGCCACAGAAAGTAGATCATTAGCTAACATCCACTTGTTTAGAAGAGTAGGTTAATAGCCACAGAAAGTAGATCATTAGCTAACATCCACTTGTTTAGAAGAGTAGGTCAATAGCCACAGAAAGTAGATCATTAGCTAACATCCACTTGTTTAGAAGAGTAGGTCAATAGCCACAGAAAGTAGATCATTAGCTAACATCCACTTGTTTAGAAGAGTAGATGTCTAGAGCCACAGAAAGTAGATCATTAGCTAACATCCACTTGTTTAGAAGAGTAGATGTCTAGAGCCACAGAAAGTAGATCATTAGCTAACATCCACTTGTTTAGAAGAGTAGGTCAATAGCCACAGAAAGTAGATCATTAGCTAACATCCACTTGTTTAGAAGAGTAGGTCAATAGCCACAGAAAGTAGATCATTAGCTAACATCCACTTGTTTAGAAGAGTAGATGTCTAGAGCAATAGAAAGTAGATCATTAGCTAACATCCACTTGTTTAGAAGAGTAGGTCAATAGCCACAGAAAGTAGATCATTAGCTAACATCCACTTGTTTAGAAGAGTAGGTCAATAGCCACAGAAAGTAGATCATTAGCTAACATCCACTTGTTTAGAAGAGTAGGTCAATAGCCACAGAAAGTAGATCATTAGCTAACATCCACTTGTTTAGAAGAGTAGGTCAATAGCCACAGAAAGTAGATCATTAGCTAACATCCACTTGTTTAGAAGAGTAGATGTCTAGAGCCACAGAAAGTAGATCATTAGCTAACATCCACTTGTTTAGAAGAGTAGATGTCCAGAGCCACAGAAAGTAGATCATTAGCTAACATCCACTTGTTTAGAAGAGTAGATGTCTAGAGCCACAGAAAGTAGATCATTAGCTAACATCCACTTGTTTAGAAGAGTAGGTCAATAGCCACAGAAAGTAGATCATTAGCTAACATAACTTGTTCCTTGACTGAGCTCAGTTACATAGTACAATGTCTGATGGAGACTGACATGTACAAACTTTTAAAGACACAACAGTTAAGCAATGACCATGTCTGCTACTTCCTGTACCAGATCCTCCGAGGCTTGAAATACATCCACTCTGCTAATGTACTGCACCGGGATCTCAAGCCAAGCAACCTACTTCTCAATACTACGTGTGATCTCAAGGTACCTCCTCTCTTGTATTGGTTTTAACCTACTTCTCAACACTACATGTCATCTCAAGACTATTTTACTTTTCACTACAACAAAAAACTCCCATCCACTTGTATACTATCTATATGAGAAGAATAGACCGTGTTAAACAAATCCAACTTGTATACTAATTGTATGAGAAGAATAGACCATGTTAAACATCTTATGTGATGTCTTGTTGTCTCAACAGATCTGTGATTTTGGTCTGGCTAGAGTAGCTGACCCTGACCACGACCACACTGGCTTTCTGACTGAGTACGTGGCCACCAGATGGTACAGGGCACCAGAGATCATGCTCAACTCTAAGGGCTACACTAAGTCAAGTATCCTTTGACTGGTTTAGTTTATTTATCTTACACAACCATACTTCTAATGAAAGCCAATTGTTTTTTTCCTTAACAAAGCTACAGTTGATGTTTGGTCTGTAGGCTGTATCCTGGCAGAGATGTTGGCTAATCGTCCATTATTTCCTGGCAAACATTGTATCCTTTTTGGTGTCATACCAGTTGAGTTGGGATAGACAACAAACTAAGGAAGATACTGAAGGGATTCAACAGAGCAAAACTTGTGATAAATTGCTCTACACTGATTCTAGTGTGGTGGGTCAAGCTAACTAGAAGTAAAACAAGCTGATCCATGTGGGGGTGGTAGGGATATGCCTAGAGAAAGAGAGGGGGCTGCTAGGCGTGCTTACAGCTTGGTGTTTTCTATGGTCTCTATGAAGAGAATTATATATATAGATACCTTTTTGTATCCATTAGTCCCTTCATTAGAGGTATCACAGTTGTGATTTTGAGGTCAGCTGTTGCCCCTCACAGTTGTGATTGTGGGGTCAGCTGTTGCCTCTCACAGTTGTGATTGTGGGGTCAGCTGTTGCCTCTCACAGTTGTGATTGTGGGGTCAGCTGTTGCCTCTCACAGTTGTGATTGTGGGGTCAGCTGTTGCCTCTCACAGTTGTGATTGTGGGGTCAGCTGTTGCCTCTCACAGTTGTGATTGTGGGGTCAGCTGTTGCCTCTCACAGTTGTGATTGTGGGGTCAGCTGTTGCCTCTCACAGTTGTGATTGTGGGGTCAGCTGTTGCCTCTCACAGTTGTGATTGTGGGGTCAGCTGTTGCCTCTCACAGTTGTGATTGTGGGGTCAGCTGTTGCCTCTCACAGTTGTGATTGTGGGGTCAGCTGTTGCCTCTCACAGTTGTGACACAATCAGCGCCATGCACTCATATCTTCAACTTAGCAGTTGTGTATTCTACTACTGAACCATGCTTTTCCTCTAGAGCTACTACATGCTTAAGCTCATTCAAAAACTTTGAAAAACCTACAACATTGGCCCTTGGTGTCAAAGTACTTTTTGTCACATTCTCTCCCCCCCCCCCCCGCAGAAGAGTGAGTCTTACATTAAAAAAATGAATCTATAGTAAATACTGCAATTAGATTAAAAATTGTAACGCTCTCCTATTTTGATCCAAGTAAAGTAATGTATAGTTGTACCTCAAATGAAAGCTTATTTTCATAGTTAAACTGCATTATTAAGTTTGAGGTGGTAGACTTTTGTCTTGTAAACCAAAGTTTGCTTGAAATGTCTTAACCAGCTGTTTAGACCTGGACCAGCTGAACCACATACTTGGTGTCCTGGGTTCACCTAGCCAAGATGACTTACAGTGTATCATCAATGACAAGGTGACTAGCCCCTTCTTTTTTCACATTGACTAGTCAACCTAGCTGCTTTTGCTGTAACCCAACCTGTCTTTTGGTTTCAGGCAAGGGGATACATCCAGTCTCTACCTTACAAGCCCAAGGTTCCATGGCAAAAGTTGTTCCCTAATGCAGATGTCAAAGGTGAGTTGATACCCTCCTACACTTGGCTACCTGTGCTTTATTAGAATGGTCTGTGGTCTTGCCTTGATCATTGGAAGTCTGGTCTTGCATGGAAGATATCTCTATTAATATGAAAGCTACATCTAGATCTACTCTTTATTTTTCAAGAAAAATGGTCTAAAAGTTTAAATCATAAAATAATTATGCAAGGGAATGTTTATACTTATTTAAAAAATGATCTGGGTGTGGGTAAAATGCAAGACAAGAAAGGGCGAGACATAGCTGCTGTGGAATTATGGGTAAAAATAGCAAGACATAATTTATCGAAGCATGTTGTTTGAGATGTGTGAGAAGAAAAGTTTTTACTGAACAACTAGATCTAGGCTCATTAAGATAAATCACGGATCGTATGATTTTAAAAACTTTTTCTACTAGATATTATCTAAATCTAGATTTAAAAAAAAAATGCAACAAGACACATGCTAATTCTAAACATCGTCACTTGTGCCATCTGCCTCTCACGTTTTCTTGTGAGCTGGGAAAAAAATCCTGCCACGATCGAGGGGTCACTGAGTTCACATTGGTTTAGATATCTGTACCCATAGTATAGGCCTATAGCATACGTCATACTACTCATAGCAAGAGCAATTCCTATTATCGCCTTACATGCTGAGTTTACATGCTGAATTTCGCGCTGTTTTTTTTTTTAATTAGTCAATTTCTTTGAAATAAAAAGTAGATTGCGCAACTAACGTCGCCCATTGTCATCATTACGCTATTAAGTTTTGTGTTAATATAAAATTGGTCTTATTTAAATTGTATTAAAAATGTAAAGAAATACTGAAAGTTACTGACAGTATCCAATTATTACGGAAAAATCTATGCTCATCTTACGGGGTAGGCATCCCTGTACATGTGGGTAGAGGTGCTAGCCCCCATACCTGGCTACCTAAGGGTAGAAGTGCTAGCCCCCATACCTGGCTACCTAAGGGTAGAGGTGCTAGACCCCACACCTGGCTACCTAAGGGTAGAGGTGCTAGCCCCCATAACTGGCTACCTAAGGGTAGAGGAGTTGGCCCCCGTACCAGGCTACCTGTGAGTAGAGGTGCTAGCCCCCATACCTGGCTACCTGTGAGTAGAGGTGCTAGCCCCCATACCTGGCTACCTGTGAGTAGAGGTGCTAGCCCCCATACCTGGCTACCTGTGAGTAGAGGTGCTAGCCCCCATACCTGGCTACCTGTGAGTAGAGGTGCTAGCCCCCATAAATGGCTACCTAAGGGTAGAGGAGTTGGCCCCCGTACCAGGCTACCTGTGAGTAGAGGAGCTATTCTCATACCTGGCTACCTGTGGGTAGAGGTGCTAGCCCCCATACCTGGCTACCTAAGGGTAGAGGAGTTGGCCTCCGTACCAGGCTACCTGTGCTACACAAGAGTAATAGACTGCTTTTGTTTCACTTCAACAGCCCTTGACCTTCTAGAGAAAATGTTGACATTTAACCCTAACAAGAGGATAACAGTGGAGCAAGCACTTGCACATCCATACTTGGAACAATACTATGACCCTGCTGATGAGGTGAGCACTACTTGTGTGTACATGTGTGGTAGGTTGGTGGTAGCTGTGTGTACATGTGAGGTAGGTTGGTGATAGCTTTGTGTACATGTGTGGTAGGTTGGTGGTAGCTGTGTGTACATGTGTGGTAGGTTGGTGATAGCTGTGTGTACATGTGTGGTAGGTAGGTTGGTGGTAGCTTTGTGTACATGTGTGGTAGGTAGGTTGGTGGTAGCTGTGTATATGCATGGTAGGTTGGTGGTAGCTGTGTGTAAGTGTGGTAGGTTGGTGGTAGCTGTGTGTACATGTGTAGTAGGTTGGTGATAGCTTTGTGTACATGTGTGGTAGGTTGGTGATAGTTTTGTGTACATGTGTGGTAGCTGTATGTACATGTGTGGTAGGTTGGTGATAGCTTTGTGTACATGCGTGGTAGCTGTATGTACATGTGTGGTAGGTTGGTGATAGCTTTGTGTACATGCGTGGTAGCTGTATGTACATGTGTGGTAGCTGTGTGTACATGTGTGGTAGGTTGGTGATAGCTTTGTGTACATGTGTGGTAGCTGTATGTACATGTGTACATGTAACCACTCTACAGCCAGTAGCAGAAGAGCCATTCACATTTGAAATGGAGCTGGATGATTTACCTAAAGAAAGGCTTAAAGAGCTCATTTTCCAAGAAACAGTCCAGATTGGTGTCAGAAACAGAGAATGACTTCTCACTCCAGCCAGGTAGGCAAGTTATTTAAATCTTGGGTACAGGTGTACTGTAAATATAGATTTTAGTTGTTTATTGAGGTTTCTAACGGTGATTGGAATAATTGTGGTTGTAGTTTGATTTGGAATAATTGTGGCTGTAAATATGTTTGATTGTGATTGGAATAATTGTAGCTGTAAATAGATTGTGATTGAAATAATTGTAGCTGTAAATAGTTTGATTATGATTGGAATAATTGTAGCTGTAGATGATTTGTTTCTCCCCAGTGTAAAGAGTTGAGTGTGTGTAGCTTGAGCTGGTGACTGTACATATCACTGTCAATGGTAGGCCAGAGCCCAGCCATGTGTAGCCTCCATCAGATGTACACCAGCAAGACTTGTTGAAGACAGGCTCATGTTTTGTTTGATGTGGTTCTATAGTTCATGTGCTAAAAGTTCACTCCTTTACCCATGCTGCCAACATGCGCTCTTGGTAGAAACATATCTATTCTCTCTTTCCTTCTAGAGCAAGTCTTTAGAAGGGAGGCTACAATTTTCCCCATCTTGTACAAATTTAGGTCTGAAAATTCCAAGGCTATTTATCTCTCAATAACTAGGTATGCATGCATATACCCAGCAGATGAACACACTGCTGGATTAGATTTGAAGCACACATTTTATAAGGCCAAATGTTGCTTTGGATGATTAGTTTTTCATGACCAGTTTTGACTAGCAATTGCTTCAATAATTTACTCTTTGTTCAACATTTTATTGCTGTTTCCAAACTCTCATTCAATGTGGACGTTTTTTTAAATAGTTAAACTTTGCACAATACATTCTTTGTAAAATAAGATGACTTTAAATGTTAGTTTTGATGAAAATACATTTTGTTAATAATTACCTCAGTTTTTTACAACTGTATGTAGACTATACATAATTATTTACAAACATTGACATTTGTTCTGTTAAAGAACATTTTGTTCATAATTACATAGCAGAAGGACTATCTGGCCAAAATTTATTTGAATCATGTATTTTTTATTTTAGGGCATTGGGTTGTTTTATTTTTTGATAGAAAAATGATTCTGTTAATAGTTTATTTGTTGAATAGAATACTTTTGACACAACTTTTGTTACAAGCACCAAAACTTAGTTTATCTCAGTGCCATATTCTATACATAGGATTTGTTTCACAAGGCTATTTAAGAACTAGTAGAAGTTAGGGGAGACCACCCAAGTATAAGATTCCTCTACATAATCAAAGTGCCAAGCCCACACTTATCTCCCTAAATTGTGGCACACATGTAATGTCTTCTTCTATAGAATCTTTGTTGCCATAAGTAGTAACACATCTTTATTTACAAGTTACATTTCTCTACTTTTTGCAAGCTTTACAATTTTTGCTGGAAATTAAAAAATAAATTAAATTTAAAAAATAGTTACAGTTGCAATGTATTTCACCAGTTGAATGTAGGATTGTTTCCTACCACTGTTGTTTCTCTATAGGTTTTTTTAAAAAAAATAAACCTACAACTACTTAGCTCCAGTGACATTTCTAGTCACTGGATGCATAGCTTGACAAACTCAACCAGTGCTGGCTAGCAGGACTGGCTGACGTGATGAACCCTTGGTTTGAGTTACTTGAAGTAACTGCCTGTTGTTTTATTAGTTCTGTGATTATCTTTTGGTGGTGCCCAGCCAGAAAAATCATTTATTTTTGTATTCATAATTTAATCGTCCCCCTTTTTGTGTTTATCAGTGATGTAGATATTCTAAACAAGTGTATATTCATTACCCTCATTCATTTCATCTAGATATTCATAACTTGTCTCCTAAACATCTGAGTGTTTTGCTTTCTACCAGTTCAGGTTGCTTTTTCATATCTCTCCATACAAAAATACACATGCATAAACCATCAATATTTTCCCCTATTTGGTGTAATCTGTAAATGAAACATGTATACAATTTATATCCCAAAACTGAAAAAAAAAAGTGTTGTGCTTACTGTTTGCTGATATGGTGCGCATTGACAGCCTGTGACAGGATGTGTAGAGCATGACTGGTGGTGTTTTTATTTCTTACATTTTTTTACTTAATTACTATAGACCAATTTAGTGTTCTGGCTGCTTGTGTCACTTACAAATCTTTTACTACTTCATTTACATAAAAAAAATATTAAGGTGATTTTTCTCAAGTAAAGATTTCTAAATTTGATTTTTTGTATCTGAGAATATTTTTATTCTATTGATGTATGAAGCATTCCGCAACCAAGCCATAATTTATAAATGTGCCATTAAAATTTTCTCAGTCCTTCTCCCACACTGGCATAGGAGTTCCTTGACTTTGTTATTGAATAAATACTCTAGTATAGTGCTGCATTACTTGTAACATTGCTTCATTAGAAATTGTATGCTTTTGTACATATTTTTTAAAAGTATAGTCACATTTAAATGACATAACTGGAACTGTTAAGTGTTCACATACTTAACCGACTTAGTGTCATTTAAGGTCGTATTACTGTAACAATTTTGTCATTTCAAATTTTTTTTTTTAGTTAAATGTAATGTATGCTAGTGACTAACTGAATGCTAAATGCTGGGCTGTGAATAAATGACAAATGCTTTGCTGTATGTCCTTTTTTTTTACTCAAGCTTTTAGTTTGATACATTTTGTAGGCAGGGTCTCTTTACCCAAATACCTTTAAAAAAAAATTTTCTCGCTCTCAAAATTCACAGTAATTTCTCACTGTAATACAATAGAAGTTCCAAATTCCAGCAGACTAATGTATTAGTAATGGCCATTGGTTGTAGCATGAGAGTTTTTCTGTGTAAGCTGCAGGTGTTACCAGCTTAATGTTGTATTACTTCTGTCTGTCATTTGATACAAATAACATGGACTCATTTTACATTACCGCCATTGCTTTACATTTCAGCCACAAATCTTTATATATTCTTTTTATTGTGTTCAACACCAAGAATAAAATTTAATATCAATTATTCCAATTTATGGCTTGCTTTTGGATTTGATGAACTAAGTAGGATACTTTAATTCAAATCATATCAATTGGTTCACTGGTAAACCATATTAACCATGTGAGCTAGAGGAAAATAAAGTATTGAGTGGCAGTCTATGAACTTTGACCCAGACTCCAGCACATTTCCTTAGATCAATTTAGAATTTGAACAGATGCCAGCCACACCTGAATAAACCTTCTCTAGTTGCTGTTGCTATGATGGCACCATTTGCTTCTCTCAGCACCAGTGTGGCCTAGGTTTCCTCTGGCTTCCAGCTATTGTGCTGCTCCTAGCCTTCTTCCATTCTCTCAGCTGATGCTGTTTCTGTCAAGTTCAACTTGGAAAAGGCAGGTTCCTGGCTGACTTGATCAGGGGAGAGGCTGATTGCTGCCACTGATTGATTTGTAACCAGCTCCTGAGCTTTGGGCTCAGTGCCTAGAGCAGTGGCACCATGCTCACCTGGGCTCACTGTTGCCTGCACAGGTGAGCTAGAGGATTGTGGACAGGTGTCAGGTGACATGTTTGTGCTGGAACCACTGGCAGTAATGTGACTGACAGTGACAGTACTGTGACTGACAGTGGCAGTACATTGAGAAGGTGGGGGTGATGTGGAGGCTACACTCTGAGGTACTGATGTAGCAGCCTCTGTTAGTGGCAGGGCAGAATTTGAGTCACCACTTGGTGGTGAAGCAGATTTTACATCACCAGTTGGTGGTACAGCATTGTTTGTGTCACCACTTGGTTGTGGGGTATTTTTTGTGTCACCTGTTGAAAGTGGTATGCTGGTTATGTCACCAGTAGATGGTAGACAACTGCTTGTGTTATCAGTCAATGGGGTGGTGTTTGTGTCACCAGTGGGTAGGGCAGTCGTGTCACCAGCATCCAATGTCACCACAGTGGTAGCCAGTTGAGTAGGGGAAGATCGTGAAGAGGATGTCACACAGCTGACATTGGATGCCATCTTTATATCTGTGGATGTCACAGCATTTGATGGCTCATTATTTAGTACACCATCACTGGCTGATGCCCCTTTGTTTAGTGCAACATCACTGGCTGATGCCCCTTTGTTCAGAGGAACATCATTGGCTGATGCCCCTTTGTTCAGTGCAACATCATTGGCTGATGCCCCTTTGTTCAGTGCAACATCACTGGCTGAAGTGTTGGCTGGACTCTCTGATACATCACCACCCAAAGCATTCAGCTGTCTTGAGACAGTTGCTTTAGGTCTCTGAGACATGAAAGGTCTGGACCTGCCAGTTGGAGTCCCTGAGGCTTTCCTTTTGGCTTCCTTCTCTGCTGTCCGCTGCAGGTGCTGTTTGAACAAAGAGTCCATGATATTGTCCATCTTGGCAACTCTTTTTTCTGTGCGGGGAGTGCGGGTTAGACCTGAAATAAATTTCAAACAAACATTCACTTTACTTAGCCAACAGAAATAAGATTTCCATGCATAGCTCAAGTGTTAAATAACTATAATTATATATATATATATATATATATATATATATATATATATATATATATATATATATATATATATATATACATCTTTCTGTGCACCAGCAAATACCAAAGTAAATGCAAGTTTGTAAAATGACAAAAAAAAATGTTTAAATCTAGATGCAAAACTTTAGGTGAATTAATTGCAAAAAAAAAAGGGTAACAATGAAATGTACCTGGTGTAGTTCTTGGTGTCAGCTTAGAGTTCATATCTGCTCCAAATTCATCAAAATCAAAAGCACTCACTTCAGGGGCTCTGGGGAAAAAAAGAAAAGTGAGGTCAACATAAGTAAGTACCACAACTTTCAAAGAAGTACAGGTCCCACAAAGCAGTACAGGTCCCACAAAGAAGTACATAATTCCCACAAAACATACTCTAGATTCTCACCTCAGTTTTTCCTCTTTACTATCAGCTTCACGTCTATCAACTCTATCGCTGGACTGGTCCTCCTGAGTTACATTTTTCTCTGGTGCTCGTCGCCCAGGGCACTTCCAAATCAATGGCAGGGGCCCGCCATTAGCCTGTTGTAGCTTCTCAAACACAGCTAAAATATCCGTGGGGTTTGGGTGCCATAGGCCTAAAATATATTTAAAACAACTAGTATTAGCCTGGGGAACAGTTATTACAGGTGTATAAACAAAGTATTCATCTGCCTCTAAATTTTACTTTAAAATCCAACAAGTAGAGCTAAGAATTAAGGAAGATTATATATCAGTCAGCACCAAATGATTTTTATTGGCAAAAAAATGGATTCTAAGTTCTACTGTTGCTGCAACTTTCTAAAAGTAAAATGAAACCAACCACAAGGTAATCATGTTATTTTGGCTCAATTTACCATTTTCTAGAATGAAGTTGAAATTTCCTTTATCAGGCTCATCAGTTTTTAAGCTATCTGTCTTTGGATTCTCCTCCATTGAAATAATTTCCAAAATTTGAAAAATATAGGCTGTAAGTGCAGTATTAATTTCAAAAGTCAGATAAGGAAAAAATATAGATCTAGAGGTCTAGCTAGGCCTTCTGAAATAAAAAAGTTAAAACCTTTATTTAGGCCTAAAAAAATTAGTTATTAACTTATTATTAGTTATGTTATTAGGCCTCTAGATTCTATTTATTATAAAATCTAGATCTAGATCTAGTCTAGACTGCATCTGACTAGTCACTACTTTTAGTTTTAGTCACTAGAATCTAATCTAGATTTAGATATCTATTAAAATTATTATAAATCTATTCTATAGGCCTACTAGATTATATAAATACTAGATCTATGTCTATAGACTATGAGATACATCTACTCTAGAATTCTAGAGATCCTTAGCTTAGCTGCGGCTTAGCAGCTTTTAGATTCTAAATCTAGAATCTAGATCTGTAGATCAGAGTACAATAGATCTAGAATCTAGGATCTAGATTAGATTAGATTAGATCTAGATCTTATTCTAGATTTCTAGATCTAGATCTAGATTTAGAATCTGGATCCAAGACAATCTAACTAACTTAAGTCATCAAGTGTCATTAAGTTCAAGTTGACATGTTAAAAATTTCAGCGCTATTAGTTAGATTAGTATTACGACCTAATAAATTTGAATAGATCTAAAAGGTAAACTCTATAACCGCCAGTTACCAAATATCACCGACAAATCTCAAACTTTTAAACTATTTATAGATTCTAGATTCACATACAATTCTCATTTTTGTTGCATTCGACTGTTTTCGGATTTAGATCTAGCTTTCGTCCCATTTTTTTAGAAGAATTCTCAGATTTAGTGTACTTGCTAAGTGAGTACCTTCTCAATTTATGAAGTTGAAAGCCAACCCATAGACCTTGATCTATATTGATATTCTCATACGTAGTGTTGTAGCAGCAAAGTGAGAATTACTCCCGGTGGCGTAACGAGGTCGGGTGTCACCTAGTGCGGCATTTAATGGTGTCACCCTCCCAGAGGCATAGCGACCCTTCCCGACGCCCGGGGACAAACTTTCAATTTGGCGCGCTCTCTGGATCAACCTTTCAATTTTCGATTTGCACCCCCCCCCCTGAAACTTTCGATTTCGGTTTGCACCCCCCCCCCCCATTTCGGGCACTTCTAACTGACAGATTCGGTTCAAAATTGGCACGTGGGTCAAGACATGAAGACAACACAAAATAACATTAAATTTGACTTAATTGGATGCCTAATTAATTTTTTTATGAATTAATTTTACTTTTGTCCAAATTAGTAGGCTGTCTTATTCAACTATTCCGCATTATCATGTTTATTATAGTAATTTAAATAGTAGTGTATAATTTATTTTCTACTTTTTAGTGCTTTATTACATAAAAGCTTGTTATTAAAACGTTTTTTATGAAATGTTTTTAGTACTTTACATGTTTTTATTTACAACAGATTTACATGACTAAAAACCATTGCGCACCTATTGAACGTGATTACGCGCTTTTGCCGAGATGAAGCGTGTGGATAGAACTGCCTACTAATCTGGTCAAAATGTTAATTAATTAATAAAAAATTATTCAGGCGACCAATTAAGTCAAATTTAATGTCACGATACATTGTCTTCATGTCTTGATCCACGTACCAATTACGAACCGTATCTGTCAGTTAAAAGTGCCTGCAATTTCGCTCGGCCGTTTCGATCTAGACAGATAGACAGACAGAGGAAGTGATTTAAGTAAAAGCTTGTAATGGACGCCAGCGAGAAAAGTCTCAAAGGTATTTGAGAGGTCCATAAATTAATTTAAAAATCATGTACGGTGTAGTTACAATTAATATGGTTATAAAATCCTGCCTGTCTGGTTTTTTTCGGACTTTACTAAAAATTGGATATATTTGATGTTTTTAATATTTTGGTAACTAAATACAAATTAAATAAACCGGGAGTGATCTTCCCTAAACTTTCTCGAATATTCTTATATAAAATAAAAGGGGATGGGAACTCGGGCTATAGACATGATTTTTAATCCATTTTAAATACTTAAAGTTTTAAAAATAGAATAAAATCTTGTAGACAAATTAATTGCACACCAAGTGAACGCCAAATAAAAAAGCGCATAATAGTGCGCAATATTATTAGTACTTTTAAAATTTACATTAGTTTTTTGAGAAATCGGAAGTAGCGTAAAGTACTACTTCCAGTCAACGGAAATTACTCAAAATTTAACAGAAGGTAGAGAATTAGATCTTTTACTTACATGTGAAATTTCATTTATCTATCTGAAATAGTACTCAAGTTATAGGCTTTTGAAAAATTCATAGTAGGAAAAGTACCACTTCCGGTTATCGGAAATCGCTCAAAAGTTGATACGGATCTACGATTTTGATAAAATACTTATATATGAAATTTCATCAACCTAGCTGTAACGGTACTCAAGTTATCGTGTTTACACACGGACAGACAGACAGACAGACAGACAGACAGACAGACAGACAGACAGACACACAGACAGACACACAGACATACGGACAAGATTGCAAAATTATGTTTTTCCGTATCAGTGAGGTGTAAAACGTCGAGATTTGTAAAAATCTCGATTTTTTTTTGCACGATTACAAGACTTTCTCTATACTTCGTATATACGAGAAAGTAAAAAAAAAAAAAGCAAAAACAATTTGCTTTTCACGTGTTATGGCGACATAAACAATGGCATCCTGTTATTCGATAGGCCGGCATAAATTTTATTGTACACATTGTAAGCTAATAAAATAACTATAAAGAAAAGCGTGGGTCACTTTAGTATCTATTGGATACAGTGGCGTAGCGAGATCGGGTGTCACCCGGTGCGGCGCTTAATGGTGTCACCCCCCAAAGGCGCAACGACCCTTCCCGGAGACAAACTTTCAATTTTCGATTTACACCCCGCTCAAACTTTCGATTTGCACCCCCCCCCCCCCTCAAACCTTCGATTTGCACCCCCCCCCCTCAAACTTTCGATTTGTACCCCCCACCTCTTAAAAGGCTATTTAACACTCTAATTAATCACTCTATTAAGTGGAATTATCATTTTTCTCTATATATTTTGCTATTTTTTGCCTTGGTGTCACCCCCTAAATGGTGTCACCCGGTGCGGTCCGCACCCCCCGCACCCCCTCGCTACGCCCCTGATTGGATACCTTTACTAATGTTAAGGACAGTAGCGTACGCAGAGGGGGGGGGGAGCAGGGGGAGCGGCCGCTCCCCCTTTGGCCATTTTCAGCAAAGTTGCGCCTTTTTGGAAACTTTTTAAACTCAAAGTTTTAAACAATGATATTTATTAAAAACATAGTTTTGGTCGGCATAATAATATCTATGTAAATCACAAGATTTCTTTTCATGCAGCATTTAAGCATTAATGTACTAGTCTACTAGTACTAGCAGTGTCTACGTTTACAACACGTATTAACAGCTGCATCAGTTTGCCATTCTAAGAATAACCATTACGATGCATTGCAATGTTTAAAAAACCTCTACGGGTAGTACCACTTGGCAAGAAGGGGGGGGGGGGGTCAGGTTTAAGGCAACTGTATAATATATTTGCTTACGAATAATTGATGAAGTAGTAGTATTCTTACAGTCTGGGCGATAGTGATTACGATTACAAATTATATGAAACAGTTACAGCCCCCCCCCCCCCCTCTCCATGGACCCATCTGTAAAAAAAGTACTGTCATAATACCACTGCTACTTATTTAAATCTATTTCTGTAATATATATTTGTGTAATATATATGTATGTTTTGAACAGTCATCTAAAAACTGACGCTATGTTCACTCTGAGTTGGTTATCTCCCCCCCCCCACACACACACCTCACCACCACAGTTGTGTAGAGCGACATTAATGTCACACCTAGGTATACACTGGGTTGGATAATTGACCTAAAGTGACCGGGCAGTGGTGAATGAAGTTGAACCCACCCCCCTCCCCCCCAACCCACCCCGAACTGATCTGTAGAAAAAACGCGTAATGATGCACCAAAGTACCATGCCGCCAGAAAATTAGCTTTTTAAACGTAAAACTTTGTGAATATTGTTTTTGCAATTATTTTTTTATTCCAGTAAAAAGGTGTGTGATCAATACAGTGATCTAACCCATACCTATCACTATGTTAAAAATGATCTTTAGAGAACACAAAGAAGCAGTAGTTAATTAAAAATATGTGGTCTGAACTAAAAACCGATATATAGCCAATTACAGGCTGTTATTCCGTATGTTTGCTATTATTCCGAAAAGCGTGGTTTTATACCAACTCTGATTTTAAAAACTTTTATTATGCTATAATACTTTAGCATTTATGATGTTGATATATTAAATTCTGATTATAGACAAAAACATTTCGTAAACACGAAAAGTGTTAAATAATTTCATTATATACTAAAGTAATTATTTATTTGTTTTGACATTTATAATTAAATGTGTAGATATATACATATCTATATTAACATAGTGATTATTTCCCCTATTTCACTTGTCTTAAAAAAATATTTCAGGAATTATTATGTAAGAATTTTTTTTTTTACAAGAATTACAAAACAAATTGTGTTACGTTCATTGTTTTTTGTTGTAGCATGTGTATATTTTTTTTTGTTTAGATTGATACAATTTTTGTTTTGTCGGCCTACATAGTGTGTTTTTTCTTATTTCTTCAGAGTGCTACTTTCAATTTATTTGACATCATAGCGAAGTAATGACATACAGCTAGTAATTATATACCAATACACACACACACACACACACACACACACACACACACACATATATATATATATATATATATATATATATATATATATATATATATATATATATATATATATATATATATATGTGATGACGCAAGATTACGTCAGACATGTTTAGCAGATATAGGTTAGCAGAAACAGACTATAGGCCTAGTTGGTTGGTTAGAGAGACCAATGGGCGCACAGGACTGACCGGTCACGTGGGACGGTCAGCTGACCACTGAGGCGTGGGGCAGTAGAGCGATAGGCCAGGAGTTGTTAGGTAGCGGTCAGAGACGGCCGAGGAATGTAGATAGTTAGGTAGATCATGATTAGCTAGCGAGGTAGAAGGTGTTAGATTGTAGAATGTAGAGAACAGTTAGTGTTAGGATTGGTCATGGGAGTGCGTAGTAGTAGGTAGCATGTGGTATGAACAGTCAGTAGTAGAAGTAAATAGTACAGTGTAGATCAGTTAGGTAGAAACTTGAACATATATATCATTTTAATAAAGAACAATTATAGTTGAACTTGAACTGTGTGTTATTGGATTCATTCGTTTCGCATCTTAAAATCCCCACCCTCACAACTGGTGGAGCGCGGGTCGAGGACAGGAAAGACTGTGTATATCGGGTTACTCATGACGGAGTACATCTGGTGTACAGCTTTCTTCAACTCAACACAACAGCGGGTTTCTTCAACCGGAACGAGTGGATTACCAATACAAGGGAACAGTCACCATATTCAAAAAGATAAGTACCTTCCAACATTTTTTTAAACGTTTGGGTTTATACCCGTGCTGGATAGTTTGTACCAGTGGTTTTTCTGCCTTATACATTCTTATGTTACGCCCTGTTGCCTTAGTTTTGTTTACTTTCCTCAACACACACACACATACACAACCATGGAGGCAGAGTTTCAATGCTATAAACATGGCATACCATTAGACAAGAAAGAAGAAGAATTTGAAACATCTTTAGAGAGTAGGTTAGAAAACAAGATAGTCAAGATAGTAAGAAATGTCAAGAACAAAAGCAGAGTTAGCGTTACAATTAGTGAATCGGAGAAACAAATAGATAACACGCAACTGCCCTAGAACATCAACCCCATGACCAAGAATGTGACCCGGACCGCCTCCATAAATGATTTTGAACAACGGACATGATAGTGAAGTCAAGTCGATTTTTTGTGTTGATCTAAGTAGTCGAGAAAATCGGCGTGAAGTCGATATAGTTGAAGTCGAAGTCAGTGTAGTCAATCTGAAGTCAATAGTGTTATTGAAGTCAGTGAAGTATAAGTCAGAACTGAAGTCAAAGAAGTTATTTGAAGTCAGTCAAGTCAGTCAATAAGTTGTTGAAGTCGTAGTTGAGGTCATAGTGACGTAGTTGAAGTCATGTTGCAGTCAAAGAAAAGTCTTTGAAGTTATATTAAAGTCGTTGAAGTCAAAGTTAAAGTCTTTGAAGTTGAAGTAAGGTTAATCTAAGTCAGTCGTTGAAGTCTTTGAAGTCATATTGAAGTCTTTGAAGTCATATTGAAGTAGTTGAAGTCAAGGAAAAGTCTTTGAAGTCTAAGTGAAGACGTTTAAGTCGTCGAAGTTTAAGTCGGTCAGTGAAGTCTTTTAAGTTGAATTGAAGTGAAGTCGTCGAGGTCAAGTTAATCTTCAAAGTGAAGTTAGTCGTCAAGTTGAAGTAATTGAAGTCGTCAAAGTGGAATCAGTCGTTAAATTGAAGTCAGTCACGTTACTGAAGTCAAAGTGAAATAAGTGAAATTACTGAAGTCAGTTAAAGTGAAATAAGTCAGGTTACTGAAGTCATAAGTGAAGTCAGTCATTAAGTCAAGCCAGCCAGTTTTTTGTCAGAAGTCAGATAGTGAGAGCTGCTCCACTATATGATCACGTGTTGAAATGACACGACACACACTCACATGTCTATTCTTTTTGTGAAGCTATTTCTAAGCTCTAGTAGTGTTTACGTCTATTGAGTTTATTAGGCTTTACAGATTGTTGTTAGATTAGAGTGTACTGATTTTTTATTTGGTTATGTTGTAATGTTTTTTTTTAATGTTTGTTATGCCGCCAGACAAATGTTCAGCACGTATAAATTTGGGATTGAGGTTTTAATGGAAGGTACCTCTGTCTGAATACTTGTCTGCGCGGGCACTAAGATGGTCACGTAAAGCCATTGCTCATAATCTCGTAATACAATTTCAGACCCACTACGCTTATTCAGAATGAGACGAGATGAAGCAGACACTTCAAAGAATGCCGCCACCTGAAGCCCTGATTACGTTGAATCACCTGGACAGCGAACAGCCTTGCTTAACAGAGAATTGCCCTGGTCAAGATAGCGGACGCATCGCCACCGCTTCGCCCCCGCACTGGAGTTGAATAACAGACCGCCAGCTACGTACACCTACGTCGGCACATACAAAGGGTAGACGACCCATCGTCCAAGTTCCCAGCGTCGGAACGTTACGTCGTTGTTCGCCACCGCATCAGACAGCTCCAGTTCATCGCATAACCACTCTACGTGGACGTCTCAACCAGCGTTGAGATGAGATTGTTGCGTCATCACATTGACCAACGAAGTTACGCATACACCCGCCTCACGGGAATTTACATCAAAACTCGCCACAACCCACCCACCACAGAGGAACGCCAGCAATTACATAACACTTACACATACACTTACACTGCTCGCAGAGCCCGTTCAACCAGTTACACATTCTACTAAGATTAGCTCAAGGCCAGTACACGACAACCTAACCAGAACTGAGTTACACATGATTAGATTCAATCAAACCATAACATAGACATACATTATCAAGCAGAGACACCACAGACGTCAGGATACTTACACAAAAACTAGAACAATGACATTTTTTTTTCAGGAACACAGACACAAGATTTTATGTTTTTGTAAACTGTGCTGTCCCATTTTGTATTTGATTTACATGATTGATGCAGAGGCGTAGCGAGGGGGGGGGCGGGGGGGGGACATATGTCCCCGGGCGCCGACCTTAGGGGGGGCGCCAAATTGACAGTTTGAGGGGGGGTGCAAATGAAAAGTTCGAGGGGGGGGGTGCAAATCGAAAGTTTGAGGGGGGGGTGCAAATGAAAAGTTCGAGGGGGGGGGTGCAAATCGAAAGTTTGAGGGGGGGTGCAAATGAAAAGTTCGAGGGGGGGGTGCAAATCGAAAATTTGCTCCCGAGGGGGGCGCCAAATTGAAAGTATGTCCCCGGGCGCCGGGAAGGGTCGCTACGCCTCTGGATTGATGTTAGGGATAGAATAGAGTAGTAAGATAGATAGTTGTTGATGTATTAGATTAGTAGCAGACGCTGAAAAATATAATTTGTCAGCTACAGAAAGGGAGGGAGATATGTGATGACGCAAGATTACGTCAGACATGTTTAGCAGATATAGGTTAGCAGAAACAGACTATAGGCCTAGTTGGTTGGTTAGAGAGACCAATGGGCGCACAGGACTGACCGGTCACGTGGGACGGTCAGCTGACCACTGAGGCGTGGGGCAGTAGAGCGATAGGCCAGGAGTTGTTAGGTAGCGGTCAGAGACGGCCGAGGAATGTAGATAGTTAGGTAGATCATGATTAGCTAGCGAGGTAGAAGGTGTTAGATTGTAGAATGTAGAGAACAGTTAGTGTTAGGATTGGTCATGGGAGTGCGTAGTAGTAGGTAGCATGTGGTATGAACAGTCAGTAGTAGAAGTAAATAGTACAGTGTAGATCAGTTAGGTAGAAACTTGAACATATATATCATTTTAATAAAGAACAATTATAGTTGAACTTGAACTGTGTGTTATTGGATTCATTCGTTTCGCATCTTAAAATCCCCACCCTCACAATATATATATATATATATATATATATATATATATATATATATATATATATATATATATATATATATATATATATATATATATATATATATATATATATAATACACGTATATAGAGCTTGTTAAAAATTCGGCGCCTTTTTTTGCTCTTTTCGCTCCCCCTACAACGAAAACCTGGATACGCCTCTGGTTAAGGAAGACACCCACGCTTTTCTTTATAGTTATTTAAATAGTAGTCTATAATTTATTTTCTACTTTTTAGTGCATTATTACATAAAAGCTTGTTATTAAAACGTTTTTTTTTAAATTTTTTCCAGTACTTTACATGTTTTATTTACAATAGACTTACATGACTAAAAACCATTGCGCGCCTACTGAACGTGATGGCGCAGCCATTGAACGTGATGGCGCAGCTATTGAACGTGATGACGCGTGTGGTATGGTTGGATAGACATGCCTACTGATTCGGTCCAAATTTTAATTAATTCATAAAAAAATTAATTACGCATCCTATTAAGTCAAATTTAATTTCAAATTGCATTGTCTTCATGTCTTGACCCACGTGCCAAATGTGAATCGTATCGGTCAAGTAGAAATGTCCGAATTTTCACTCCGGCGTTTCGATCTAGACTGACGACAGAGGAAGTGAGTTAAATAAATAAAAGCTTGTAAAAAAATCATTTAAAAAACGTTTTAATAACAAGCTTTAATGTAATAATGCACTAAAAAGTAGAAAATAAATTATAGACTACTATTTAAATAACTAGAAAGAAAAGCGTGGGTCACTTTAGTATCTATTGGATACCTTTACTAATGTTAAGGAAGACACCCGCGCTTTTCTTTCTAGTTATTTAAATAGTAGTCTATAATTTATTTTCTACTTTTTAGTGCATTATTACATAAAAGCTTGTTATTAAAACGTTTTTTTAATTAATTTTTTTTCAGTACTTTACATGTTTTATTTATAATAGAGTTACATGACTAAAAACCATTGCGCGCCTACTGAACGTGATGGTGCAGCCATTGAACGTGATGACGCGTGTGGTGTTGTTGGATAGACATGCATTGTCTTCATGTCTTGACCCACGTGCCAACTGTGAATCGTATCGGTCAAGTAGAACTGTCCGAATTTTCGCTCCGGCGTTTCGATCTAGACAGACAGAGGAAGTGAGTTAAATAAAAGCTTGTAAAAATAAATTTTTTTTTCATAAAAAAACGTTTTAATAACAAGCTTTTATGTAATGATGCACTAAAAAGTAGAAAATAAATTATACACTACTATTTAAATTACTATAAAGAAAAGCGTGGGTCACTTTAGTACTTTAGTACCTATTGGATACCTTAACTAATATTTGAGAAGAGACCCACGCTTTTCTTTATAGTAATTTAAATAGTAGTGTATAATTTATTTTCTACTTTTTAGTGCATCATTACATAAAAGCTTGTTATTAAAACGTTTTTTATGAAAAAAAATTTCAGTACTTTACATGTTTTATTTACAATAGTGCTACATGACTAAAAACCATTGCGCGTCTATTGAACGTGATGGCGCAGCTATTAAACCTGATGGCGCAGCTATTGAACGTGATGACGCGTGTGGTGTGGTTGGATAGACATGCCTACTAATTCGGTCCAAATTTTAATTAATTCATGAAAAATTAATTAGGCATCCAATTAATCAAATTTAATTTCAGATTGCATTGTCTTCATGTCTTGACCCACGTGTCAAATATCAAATGTGAATCGTATCGGTCAAGTAGAAGTGTCCGAATTTTCACTCCTGCGTTTCGATCTAGACTGACGACAGACAGACTGTCGACTGACGAGGAAGTGAGTTAAATAAAAGCTTGTAAAAACTAGGTTATGGTGTTTAAATTTGCATTGTTATTTAAAAACTTGATCTGCAAAGTTTTGTAAACAAAAAAACTATAAAGTGGGGCTGTCAGAAATCAATCACGGAGTTCCTGAACAGCCAATCAGTGTTTGTCTAACGAAAGTGAAACATCGGGTTATAACTTAGGCTTGATGAAAATAAATAGAAATGTAGCCTTAAACTCAACAAATTAGTTTCAAGTTCTCTGGATCTGCAACTTGTATAGCATTGATTCTAAAAAATATTAAATTTCTGAATTAATTTTAGGCTTAAGTTTTTAATAAAATTTTATCTTTTTTTATTTTTACGGTCCTAAATATAAAAAAGCACATTTTTATTCCATGTCAACAACATTACGGAAGGAATCTCGTCAACTCACTGGTGTCCATTAAAAAAATCATCTCTATATCCCAAGCTGCCATCCCTTGTAGGGTTATATAAGAATATTCGAGAAAGTTTAGGGGTGATCACTCCCGGTTTATTTAAAACCATTTGATTTGTTCTCATGTGTTTGAACTTCAAGCGGGAAGTGGCTCTATCAACCGACACAATTCACTTAAGACGGTTGACCTGTGACTGACCCACGTGATATTGTCTCTACCAAGTCCACACAATGCTGACAATCAGATCGGTGGAACCGACCCAATCATCTGAAGTCGCCCGCGTGCTACCGTCTCCGTTAATCACTCAATCAAAGACTTGAGGTCGTCACGGTTGAATGGATCCACGCAGGCGACGCTGGATTGGCCACGCCACCTGGCTGGCCGGATTGTCCCCCAACAAGTCTGCAATGTTCGAATGCCGATCAAGGAACCTCTCTATTGACCCGGCCGTTCGCTGACGGCGGCCGCGGCACACCGTTCTCGCTACACCAGCGCCCTACTTGAGACGGCGGAGGAATATTTGAGGAGTTGTTCTAGTCTGCTCTAAGTCTCTGCTCTAACAATTTGAATGAAGCGCCGCGCGGACTATTTGATCTATGTTTCTACTCCTCTAACAAATTTTACTGTTGAAGAGGAGATTGAAGCCTTAAAATCCAAGATTGAACTTTGATCAATGTACAAGGCAGGGACGCAAGAGAAGGTGAGTTGTGAATAGTTCATAAAAAAACCTCTTGTATTGGCATATTTACATAACGGAATAAGCAGATAATTAATTAGCTAACATCCTATAGACCTACGATACTGATGTTTGGTGAAACAAGTAATTTTAGTAGGTGAAGGGCGTTTGGTGGCATCTGTAATCCATTACTTGACAGGTCTCTAAAACATCCTGCTATTTGAATCATATTCTGGTGACAAACTTTGCTACAAATGACACATGGCGACAAACTTAGCTATAAATGACACATGGCGACAAACTTAGCTACAAATGACACTTGGCGACAAACTTAGCTACAAATGACACATGGCGACAAACGTAGCTACAAATGACACATGGCGACAAACGTAGCTACAAATGACACATGGCGACAAACGTAGCTATAAATGACACATGGCGACAAACTTAGCTATAAATGACACATGGTGACAAACTTAGCTACAAATGACACATGGCGACAAACTTAGCTATAAATGACACATGGCGACAAACTTAGCTATAAATGACACATGGCGACAAACGTAGCTACAAATGACACATGGCGACAAACTTAGCTACAAATGACAAATAGCGGCCCACCAGATGACACTAATTACAATAGCGGCCCACCAGATGACACTAATTACAATAGCGGCCCACCAGATGACACTAATTACAATAGCGGCCCACCAGATGACACTAATTACAATAGCGGCCCACCAGATGACACTAATTACAATAGCGGCCCACCAGATGAAACTGATTAAAATAGCGGCCCACCAGATGAGTAGACCATTCCGGTACCGCCACATTCAGCAAGCGTGTAGCGTGACATCTTTTAGAACTTGTTGTTGGTAGACAATTGGGCTCTACAGCAGACACAACAATTGGGCTCTACAGCAGACACAACAATCGGGCTCTACAGCAGACACAACAATCGGGCTCTACAGCAGACACAACAATCGGGCTCTACAGCAGACACAACAATCGGGCTCTACAGCAGACACAACAATCGGGCTCTACAGCAGACACAACAATCGGGCTCTACAGCAGACACAACAATCGGGCTCTACAGCAGACACAGCAATCGGGCTCTACAGCAGACACAACAATCGGGCTCTACAGCAGACACAGCAACAGACGACCGCTTCTTTCTGCTGGTTCAACGTGTTTTGTTAGGAGAAAAATGTTAACCCCACGACCACCAGCTAACCCAGTGCAATTGTTAACCCTCTAACACTCTAACTCCGTTTTGGCTAAATAGAAAAATCTTTTTGGTCGCTAATTGTGAAACACATCCTGAGTTCAATTTTACATCAACCCCCATCCCGCAACCCCCATCCCCTATCCCCCACCCCCATCACCAATATTCCTGGAAAAAACTTCACCCCCCACCCGCCAGAGCCACGATAACCCTCCCCCCACTCACCCCCCCCCCCCCGCCAGAGCCACGACCCCCCCCCCCCCCAGACCTGTGTCTGCTGCTGGTTACCGTCTGATCCATTAGACCAGCAGACGTTAAAACAAAAGCCGTCTGCCCAACTTGTGATTTATGTCTCTATGGATTCCATTAGCCAGATTCGTGTAAATGGCCAAATTTGTTACCGGATGTGACGTCACGGGGGCCATTGTTGGGGGTACCAGTCCGCTTTCTGCTATTAGCGTGTTTGATTGGTCAGCTTTAGATTCATCTTTAACGCCCCCGTTATTACGGCTCCAGATGAAAGGTCTCACGGTTGGGGAGGGGGGGGGGGGGTAGAAGATAGTGAAAACAAATAGCGGTGCTGATGACGTCATGTGGTCGGTAAACACTTAGTACACACAGTGTAGGCAGGAACTGCCCCCCCCCTCAGTTGTAGAGGTTTCCTGTAGTATTCAATATTCAAGAAATGTCTAAGTTTAGTTGACCAACAATCCGACACCTTGACCAACCACCCGACACCTTGACCAACCACCCGACCATCCACCCAACAGTTGGGCCACCATCCTTACACCCATTGTCTATACTGTTGTTACCTCCCCTTTCTTCATTACCTTTATTTATCTTCGAGTTACATCCCCTTAATTCAACTTATTGTTACCTCCCCTTTATTTAGCTTCGTGTTACCTCCCCTTTTCAACCATTATTTTGTTACCCCCCTTTATTTAGCTCCGAGCTACCTCCCCTTTATTCAACCATTTGTTACGTCCCCTTTATTTAGCCTCGTGTTACCCCCCTTTATTTAGCTTCGAGCTACCTCCCCTTTATTCAACAATTTGTTACCCCCCCCCCTTTATTTAGCTTCGTGTTACCTCCCCTTTATTTAGCTTCGTGTTACCCCCCTTAATTTAGCTTCGTGTTACCCCCCTTTATTTAGCTTCGTGTTACCTCCCCTTAATTTAGCTTCGTGTTACCTCCTATTTCACCAGGCACACATTTCATTTTTTTCTAAGGCCTACAGTGGGGAGTCTCTGTATGGAACACACGAGACATTTATGTGGTGCAAATTTCACGGCAGTCTAGTCAGCAGACGTCAGTGTTAGTCAGCAGACGGCAGTGTTAGTCAGCAGACGGCAGTGTTAACTTGTGTTTTCTATCCAAGTTTTCTATTGGCTGGTACACGTCAGTACCTGTGACCTTGTTGTATCACGTGGTCTAACTACAGGTGTCGCTTCAGTTTTTACTTTCGACATCAGCAAACGGAGAGAGGAAGCCACTCTCAATAGTAGGGGCCAGATGAATGGAGAGAAGGGGTTCGTGTCCTACCCCAGGGTTCGTGCCTTGTGACGGGGTTCGTGTGACGTGAAGGTTCGCGTCGAGCGAGAAAGAAAGTAGAGCAACAACTGGGTCACGACATCCAAATATGGGCACACAGGAGGCCAGGCGTCACGTGACCAAACTTCCACCAATGGTAACGCAGTGTGATTTTAAATTGTCCAATCACGAGCGGATCAAGGAGGGACAACGACAGACTTTACCCAATTTAGGTATGGAATGTTCGATGTCCTACCCGGGTCCTATTTTTATGTCCTACACCGGGTCCTATTTTTCCTGTAGTCTCTTTCAGACATTTATTTCCGGAGTAAAACTTGGAAATTTCCGGTGGGGGGGGGGGGGGGGGTGTGCTTACCTCAATTTCCCGGGGAGGGTGTGTGGAGGGGACAATGTTTAAAGTATGTTTTCTCAATAAATAATGTCTTTCTTCAGTTTCGTAGGGGTGTGTGTGGGTGTGTTTGTGTGTGTGTGTGTGGGGGGGGGGGGGGGGGGGGGGAGAGTGAGTTGCCCGGAAAAATCTGCATGGTCCACTCTTGTCAAATGAAACCAATTTTCTGTTTACTTTTTCCCAACCGTCAGATCGCCTTAGTGTTCCACTGTGTTGTTTCAGGCACTTACGTCATTGACACACCGCTCGATGACCGGTTGATGTTCCACTGTGTTGTTTCAGGCACTTACGTCATTGACACACCGCTCGATGACCGGTTAATGTTCCACTGTGTTGTTTCAGGCACTTACGTCATTGACACACCGCTCGATGACCGATTGACTCTGAGACAAGAATGTCTGAGGTTCCAGCAGGCCAACAGGGGCGTGGTCAGGAACAAGGTGATTCATGCATGTCTATGTCATCTTAACCGTCTCACCACTAAATCGTCTCACCACCTAACCGCTCACCACCTAACCGTCTCACCACCTACCCGTCTCACGAATTAACCGTCTCACCATCAAGACTCACCACCTAATCGTCTCACCACCTAACCGTCTCACCGTCTCACCAATTAACTGTCTCACCACCTAACCGTCTCACCACCTAACCGTCTCACCACCTAATCGTCTCACCACCTAACCGTCTCACCATTTATTAGTCTCACCACCTAACCGCCTCACCACCTAACCGTCTCACCACCTAACCGTCTCACCATAAAGACTCACCACCTAATCGTCTCACCACCTAACCGTCTCACCACCTAACCGTCTCACCATTTATTAGTCTCACCACCTAACCGTCTCACCACCTAATCGTCTCACCACCTAACCGTCTCACCATTTATTAGTCTCACCACCTAACCGCCTCTCCACCTAACAGTCTCACCACCTAACCGTCTCACCACCTAACCGTCTCACCACCTAATCGTCTCACCACCTAACCGTCTCACCATTTATTAGTCTCACCACCTAACCGCCTCTCCACCTAACAGTCTCACCACCTAACCGTCTCACCACCTAACCGTCTCACCACCTAATCGTCTCACCACCTAACCGTCTCACCATTTATTAGTCTCACCACCTAACCGCCTCTCCACCTAACAGTCTCACCACCTAACCGTCTCACCACCTAACCGTCTCACCACCTAATCGTCTCACCACCTAACCGTCTCACCATTTATTAGTCTCACCACCTAACCGTCTCACCACCTAACCGTCTCACCATAAAGACTCACCACCTAATGGTCTCACCACCTAACCGTCTCACCACCTAACCGTCTCACCATTTATTAGTCTCACCACCTAACCGTCTCACCACCTAATCGTCTCACCACCTAACCGTCTCACCATTTATTAGTCTCACCACCTAACCGCCTCTCCACCTAACAGTCTCACCACCTAACCGTCTCACCACCTAACCGTCTCACCATTTATTAGTCTCACCACCTAACCGCCTCTCCACCTAACAGTCTCACCACCTAATCGTCTCACCACCTAACCGTCTCACCATTTATTAGTCTCACCACCTAACCGCCTCTCCACCTAACAGTCTCACCACCTAACCGTCTCACCACCTAACCGTCTCACCACCTAATCGTCTCACCACCTAACCGTCTCACCATTTATTAGTCTCACCACCTAACCGTCTCACCACCTAACCGTCTCACCATAAAGACTCACCACCTAATGGTCTCACCACCTAACCGTCTCACCACCTAACCGTCTCACCACCTAACCGTCTCACCATTTATTAGTCTCACCACCTAACCGTCTCACCACCTAATCGTCTCACCACCTAATCGTCTCACCACCTAATCGTCTCACCATTTATTAGTCTCACCACCTAACCGCCTCTCCACCTAACCGTCTCACCACCTAATCGTCTCACCACCTAACCGTCTCACCATAAATCGTTCACCCCTTTAGTCATCCAATCAACTGGAGTTTTAAAGTTGTTGATAATGTTCCCAACACTAACGCTTAACTTAGGCAAATGTTGGCCATAAACAATCAATAGTCATCAATCACACGATATTCAATCACAATCAGTCTATCACTATTGATCTGCAATGTTTGTTTTTATTTTTATTTTTTTTTTGTTTAAAAATTACTCAGGCGTAAGATTACTTACATAATGCATATTTCATCCAACAACCCATCCAACAACCCATCCAACAACTATCCACAGGTTGTATCTGAGCCCGATACCCACAAACGATGTGAGATGAGATCGATACCGATAGTTCAGTTAAAAGAAATGTACAATACCGATACTAGAACGTCCAGCCGTCGAACGAACAACGAATCGTTAGGGGAAGTATCGTCCAACAAACAAGCATCGATGTCAAAAACTCCACACGATACTGCTACGTCAAGAATTTATAAACAGGTGGGTGTTGCGGTGAACGGAAAAAAAGTCACAGTGGAAAAATTTTATCGGAAAAAACGTCACAGAAATAAAGTCACAGAAATAAAGTCACAAAAATCATTCTAGAAATATTTTGATTTATTGTTTAAGAATTGCAGAAATTTGTATGTTTATTGTTGTGGGTTGTATTTTTTAATAGCATTAATTATTTATAGAACTTAAAAGCATTATGGTTTATAACAAATGTAAGTAAAAATACTTGAAAGATAATTTACACAACAATCTCAACTTTTGTTACGTATTTAGTTAAATACGCGGTAGAAAAGTTTATAAAAGAAATTTACGCAAATTTTGCCGTAGGCTATTCTCTGGTCGGCCTCGCCTCAGCAGAGGCGTAGCTAGGGGGGGGGGCGGGGGGGGGGGCGGTCGCCCGGGCGCCGACCCTATGGGGGCGCCAAAAGGGGTGGGAAAATTTTTTTAAAGCTGATTTTATGCTGCAGTTTTGAATTATAAACTGTCTAAGTTAAGAAATGTAATGGCTACACGCATTTACATACTGATTTAACTGTTTTCTATCTTGATTTCTTAATGTAAAACATATACTCTTAAGAAACAGTGACCGGCAAAACCGCTTTGAAGCTTTTCCTAGATGGGGGGGGGGGCGCTTTTTCGAGACTTAAAACGGAAGAATTTACACTAGATTGTTGAGTCGATAAACGTTACCACTATTAAAAGAAACCAATTGTATTAAAACGTATTGTACGATTGTTGAACTGTAAAATACGTTAGTGACTTTCATCAAGATGGTGCAGGGGGGCGCTTTTAGGCTAAATAAAATAGCAAAATTACACAGGATTCTGAGTAAACAACCTTTAGCTCTCAGAAAGAAACGAATTGTACTGTGCATTGTATAATTGTGTAACATTTAAAAAAAAAAGTTAGTTACGTTAAAAACCGCTCTACAAACTTTGTCCAAGATGGTTGTGATGAGTGTGTGTGGGGGTGGGGGGGGGGCGCTTTTTTCGCTAACAAAAATCGCAAGTATTTGTACTGGATTGGTGAGTAGATAACTCTCTTAACACTTAGTAAAGAAACCAAGTGTATTAACGCGTAATGTACAATTTCAATAGCCAGTTTTGTTAAAAAAAAAAGACGCGACTAGTTCTTTGTAAGATTCTTACGATTCTCTCAACTTCAACGTGAGAGATCAGATACTTTTGATCAGTGTTTCTTCCAGACTTTTTTCTCCGGGGGGGGGGGGGCACTTGAAATCTTCGGGGGGAGGGGGAGGCGGTAAACTTTCTTCGGGGGGGGGGGGGGCGGACACTGTTAAAAGAATATATTTTCTATATATAAATTATATAAATTTCATTTCGTTCGGGGGGGGGGGGCGTAAAAATTTTTCCGGGGGGCTTAGCCCCCCCGAAAAGATGCCTGGAAGAAACTGTGTGCGAGAAGGCAGGGCAAATCTGCAAAATCCAAGACTACGAGCTGTTAACATCCGTTGGATTCCAGTTTGTTTTCTCTAGCTTGTTTTGTCATACCATCAACCAATCAACGAAATACCCATGTCGTATTCCAATGTGAACAATAAATATTTCTGATAACTTCTTCTTGTATGTCACTTGTGTGTCCTTACTCTAACAAACTTCGAATCCAACTATGTACCATATCACAACAGAGATCGTTCAAAACTAGAACATAAAAGGCTGGTCTAAACATATTAGCGTTAGCTACAAACTACCCTCTAACACAGATCAGGCTTATTTTTTTTTACTGACATTACTAATCTTTCGCAAAAAAATTTAAACGCATCTTAATGGGAATTAAATTGTCGTAAAGTTTTAAGGAATGAAAATCATACAATGTAATTATTAAACCTTGTCCGGACTGTAGCATACATGCTTACACACACGCTTACACACACAAATACACTCTTACCCACACACAAGCTTATATATAAACACACTATCACACACACATAATTATACACACACACACACACATATATATATATATATATATATATATATATATATATATATATATATATATATAAGCGGGGGGGGGGGGGGCGCCATATTGAAAGTTCGCCCCGGGCGACGGGAAGGGTTGCTACGCCTCTGCGCCTCAGTAGGCATTGTCCGAACATATTTTGTGTTGTTGTCGTTATGCGTCAATGACAGCCTTTGAACCTTGTCGGCTTTCTGTTTTGATTCTAAGTTTTGTTATGTAATGAGCGTGATAAATGTGGGCAGTAAAGGTGGTTGAACTAAGCATTGTTGTGATGAGTTGAGGGCAACAAGTCAGATGAACTTACCATTTCACGGTAATTTAATGTTGGTATTTAAAAATAATTATTATTACAATTAAAAAAAAAACCCCACGTTTTCTGATTGAACTAAAAAGTTTTTTGGTCATTCAGTAGGAGGCCAGAAGAGTGAAAGTACCGAACCTTGTTTTTATCAAATTACAATTACTAGGTTATGTCCCTTTTTTGTACAAATCAATAGGCGTCTAAAATGATCAATAAAATGTTTCCATGGATCAATTTAGTAATAATAGTAATTGAATATTGTATTGTCATCGGAAACAAAGCTTCCCTGAAAATTTCAGCGCGCTAGCTAACTGGGAAGTGCCCGAAATTTCGATCGTAAAATTTGATGGAAAGACAAACAGACGCGAAAGCAAGTTAAAGAAAACGTGGGAAAAAAACACGATGAAAACCGTGGACTTTGGAGCATTCTATTAAATGCTACTAATCTTAAGTTTAACATAATTACAATCTACATACTACTAAATATTTTTAGATGAATTATAAAAATTACTAAGCGTATACAGCCTACACACATAATATTACATTTAATTAATCCTAAGTTAATTTGCACTCTCTAAATATTTAATACATAAAAGTATTAACAAATATGCAAATATATATTTTTGACTTTTTTTCCTGTGACTTTTTTTCTGTTTTTTTTTCTTGTGTTTTTTTTTCCTGTGACTTTCTTTCCTGTGACTTTCTTTCCTGTGACTTTCTTTCCTGTGACTTTCTTTCCTGTGACTTTTTTCCTGTGTTTTTTTTCCTGTGACTTTCTTTCCTGTGACTTTTTTCTGTGTTTTTTTTTCCTGTGTTTTTTTTCCAGTGACTTTTTTTCTGTGTTTTTTTTCCTGTGACTTTTTTTCCTACAATCGGGTGTTGCCATCCAAGGTTAGCTGTGGTAGCCCAATTAAAACATAAAAATAGATGGTAGGATGGTTGGATGGTTGGATGGTACGATGTTTCGATGGTTAGATTGTTCGATGGTTGATTAAAAAAAAGCGTATTGGATCTCCGAGCCTTGGTGCCAGGCGCCGTCCCCACCCCCTAGCTGCGTCACTGGTGGCGATTAGACAGACACACTGCAGCGGTTCTCATGTTCTCACTCTTTTTTAACGTTTCAGACGACTGTTGTGACAGGCCAAAGAACGACGCCAGACCGCGTCACAGCGAGCTGCGGCTGCGTCAGATGGAGTCCGACACAGCAGGGCCTGACGCCACTGGCCAAGGAGAGAGTCAGCTTGGAGTCACGGCGGTCTGGGACCTCGCATCAGCTCCAGGCGTGCAAGTTCCATCAGACAATCGCCAGACAGATCCTGCCGACAGTCAGGAGACATCGGGAACCTGACAGTCACTGCCAGCCTGCAGACAGGGAACCAGACAGTCACTGCCAGCCTGCAGACAGGGAACCAAACAGTCACTGCCAGCCTGCAGACAGGGAACTAGGCAGTCACTGCCAGCCTGCAGACAGGGAACCAGACAGTCACTGCCAGCCTGCAGACAGGGAACCAAACAGTCACTGCCAGCCTGCAGACAGGGAACCAAACAGTCACTGCCAGCCTGCAGACAGGGAACCAGGCAGTCACTGCCAGCCTGCAGACAGGGAACCAGACAGTCACTGCCAGCCTGCAGACAGGGAACCAAACAGTCACTGCCAGCCTGCAGACAGGGAACTAGGCAGTCACTGCCAGCCTGCAGACAGGGAACTAGGCAGTCACTGCCTGCCTGCAGACAGGGAACCAGGCAGTCACTGCCAGCCTGCAGACAGGGAACCAGGCAGTCACTGCCTGCCTGCAGACAGGGAACCAGGCAGTCACTGCCTGCCTGCAGACAGGGAACCAGGCAGTCACTGCCAGCCTGCAGACAGGGAACCAGGCAGTCACTGCCAGCCTGCAGACAGGGAACCAGGCAGTCACTGCCTGCCTGCAGACAGGGAACCAGGCAGTCACTGCCTGCCTGCAGACAGGGAACCAGGCAGTCACTGCCAGCCTGCAGACAGGGAACGAGACAGTCACTGCCTGTCTGCAGACAGGGAACCAGACAGTAACTGCCTGTCTGCAGACAGGGAACGAGACAGTCACTGCCTGTCTGCAGGCGAGACCAATCAATACAAAGACAGCCTGGCTCATGCTGGTTATAAACGCTTGTTATCTAATCAATCGATTCTCAGAGATCGATCAACTGAGATCAATAGAACTTGGTCGATCTCTGAGGAGGTTGGGAGGCAAAGATTAGGTCAGCCGCTCGGTGGTCAGGTCCCACCATCAAATGTAGGTCACACGAGCAAGTACGTCACGTGGGCCAGCGATCTGAAGCTGGGGGACATTCTCAGAAGGTCAAGATCAAAACTTAAGAGTTGCCACGATGTCAACACCTGGCCGTATGTGAAGGTCACTGGGTCGAGGTCAACTGGGTCGAGGTCAGAGGAGAAGGTCATCGTGTCAAGGTCAGGCGGGTGTAGCGAGGACGAAGTAGATGACGGCTTGGGCTGGATGACGTCAGTGGATGTCATCGACAGCGGTCACTATGACCTGTATGCTAATGCCAGGCTGTACTAGGGCGGGGGTGGGGGTGGGGGGGGGTCGTGGTTTGAACCAAAGCTAGGGGTAGGGGGTGGGCTAACCATTGTTTCCCTAAACCATGTTTTATAAAAATGAACATTGGCACCGTATGTTCTAGAACTTTCTATCTTCTTGTTATTATAATTTTGACTGGTAGCTCACAAGTATATCAATTTATTATTTCAAAAAAATAAAGCGGGAGTGAGCTCCCCTAAACTTTCTTGCGGGAGTGAGCTCCCCTAAACTTTCTTGCGGGAGTGAGCTCCCCTAAACTTTCTTGTATATTCTGACGTCACAGATTGGGGTGGGGCTTGGAGAGGAAGGCAGCTATGTTTCTGACAACCCCCCCTCCCTTTTGTTGTTGTTGTTGTTGAAAAATCACGTACAGGCAAAAGTTCACAGATTATGCTGCTTTATGAGATTATCTAATTCTAAAGGTGTTTAAGAAATTGGAAATAGAGTTCCGGTTACAAGAAATCGCTCCAAAGTTTTTAAAGCTACATATTGGATCTAATACTTACATGTTGGATCTAATAATTACATATTACATTTTTGTCGTCAAGTTACCATGTAGCTTACATACATACAGACAAGACTGCGGTTTTCAGACCCACGAAGATGTAAAAGGTTTGTAAAAATATCGATTTCGCACATATAATATGTACCTTAAACTTCGTATAAGAAAAAGTAAAAATGCAGCGTATGTGTTGTATGTCTTTCATGTCTGCAGATATGTTGTACGTGTGTAGTATGCACCATTTAAAGAGAAAGCCATGTGTAAAGAGAAATGAAGCGATGATCGCCCTATTGTACTCACACTAGACCCACAAAAATTAGATTTCACATACAAGGGGAGATGACCTGTTTATTTTGATAATTAAATTAAAACATGAGTTATCGTTCGTGCTAAAATTACCTGCCCTCTGTAACAATGACGCAAATCTGCCCACATCCCCCCCCCCCTTATCCCGTCCCAGGGCTACCAACAGATAGACCTACCAACAGATAGACCTACCTACAGATAGACCTACCAACAGATAGACCTACCAACAGATAGACCTACCAACAGATAGACCTACCAACAGATAGACCTACCAACAGATAGACCTACCTACAGATAGACCTACCAACAGATAGACCTACCAACAGATAGACCTACCAACAGATAGACCTACCAACAGATAGACCTACCAACAGATAGACCTACCAACAGATAGACCTACCTACAGATAGACCTACCAACAGATAGACCTACCAACAGATAGACCTACCAACAGATAGACCTACCAACAGATAGACCTACCAACAGATAGACCTACCAACAGATAGACCTACCAACAAATAGACCTACCAACAGATAGACCTACCAACAGATAGACCTACCAACAGATAAACCTACCAACAGATAGACCTACCAACAAGACTTACACCGAAACACTTGCCAAAATGCTTGAACGCCCGACAGTTGTTCTATTTAAAGATGTATAATTTAAGCCAACGCTACTTCACACAAAAATCTAGATCAATACACAAGACATATGTAATTTACGTTGTTTCTGGTTCTCACAGTTAATATAGGCCGGTTAGCTCAGTTGGTTAGAGCGTCGTGCTAATAACGCGAATGTCGTGGGTTCGATCCCCATACTGGCCATTTTTTTTTTCAATGTGAGATTATCCTGTCCTTGACATAAAAACAATTGAAGGACTACCCCCCACCCCCCTCACTGGATTGTGACGTAACTAACCACGTGGTATAAGATTAGGATCTGTCGAGTGGAGCTAGTCTACATTAGTCTACACGCAAGATGTCCAGCTTTAGATTGGTCGCTATCGTTTTCCTGTTGGCCATTGGTAAGTTACCTGACACTGGGCACTAGACCACTGGTGGCTGTCTGACCACTGGTCAGCTAACCTCTGGTCAAACGTCTGACCACTGGTCAGCTAACCTCTGGTCAAACGTCTGACCACTGGTCAGCTAACCTCTGGTCAAACGTCTGACCACTGGTCAGCTAACCTCTGGTCAAACGTCTGACCACTGGTCAGCTAACCTCTGGTCAAACGTCTGACCACTGGTCAGCTAACCTCTGGTCAAACGTCTGACCACTGGTCAGCTAACCTCTGGTCAAACGACTGACCACTGGTCAGCTGTCTGTCCACTGTTTTAAGAAGTTTTATATCTGATGCGACACACCTCCCCTCCCCCACCTCCCCCACCTCCCCTCCACCGACAGGTCTGGCCCTGCTCCTGGCACAGACGACACAGCCGTGTCCTGCCGTGTGTCCACGCGTCTACTCACCTGTGTGCGCCAGTGACGGACACACCTACATCAACCAGTGTGAGATGGAGGTGCAATCCTGCCTGTGAGTACACGGTGTCTTGTGGGTGGGGTGTCATGTGGGTGGGGTGTCATGTGGGGGTGTGATGGGGGTGTGATGGGGGTGTCTTGTGGTTGGGGTGTCTTGTGTGTCATGAGGGTGGGGTGTCATGTGGGGGTGTCATTGTGGTGTCTTGTGGGTGGGGTGTCTTGTGTGTCATGTGGGTGGGTGTCATGTGGGGCGTCATGTGGGGGTGTGATGGGGGGTGTCTTGTGGGTGGGGTGTCATGTGGGTGGGGTATCATATGGGGGTGTCATGTGGGTGTGGTGTCATGTGGGTGGGGTGTTTTGTGGGTGGGGTGTCTTGTGGGTGGGGTGTCATGTGGGTGGGGTGTTTTGTGGGTGGGGTGTCTTGTGGGTGGGGTGTCATGTGGGGGTGTTATGTGGGTGTGATGGGGGTGTCATGTGGGTAGGGTGTCATGTGGGGGTGTCATGTGGGTGGGGTGTAATGTGGGGGGTGTCATGGTGGGTGTGATGGGGGTGTCATGTGGGTAGGGTGTCATGTGGGGGTGTCATGTGGGTGGGGTGTCATTTGGGTGTGGTGTCATGTGGGTGTGGTGTCATGTGGGTGAGGGGTTTTGTGGGGGGTGTCATGGTGTGTGTGATGGGGGTGTCATGTGGGTAGGGTGTCATGTGGGGGTGTCATGTGGGTGGGGTGTTATGTGGGTGTGGTGTCATGTCGGTGTGGTGTCATGTGGGTGGGGTGTCATGTGGGTGGGGTGTCTTGTGGGTGGGGTGTCATGTGGGGGTGTCATGTGGGTGGGGTGTAATGTGGGGGGTGTCATGGTGGGTGTGATGGGGGTGTCATGTGGGTAGGGTGTCATGTGGGGGTGTCATGTGGGTGGGGTGTCATGTGGGTGTGGTGTCATGTGGGGCGTCATGTGGGGGTGTGATGGGGGGTGTCTTGTGGGTGGGGTGTCATGTGGGTGGGGTATCATATGGGGGTGTCATGTGGGTGTGGTGTCATGTGGGTGGGGTGTTTTGTGGGTGGGGTGTCTTGTGGGTGGGGTGTCATGTGGGGGTGTCATGTGGGTGGGGTGTTTTGTGGGTGGGGTGTCTTGTGGGTGGGGTGTAATGTGGGGGTGTCATGTGGGTGTGATGGGGGTGTCATGTGGGTAGGGTGTCATGTGGGGGTGTCATGTGGGTGGGGTGTAATGTGGGGGGTGTTATGGTGGGTGTGATGGGGTGTCATGTGGGTAGGGTGTCATGTGGGGGTGTCATGTGGGTGGGGTGTCATGTGGGTGTGGTGTCATGTCGGTGTGGTGTCATGTGGGTGGGGTGTCATGTGGGTGGGGTGTCTTGTGGGTGGGGTGTCATGTGGGGGTGTCATGTGGGTGGGGTGTAATGTGGGGGGTGTCATGGTGGGCGTGATGGGGGTGTCATGTGGGTAGGGTGTCATGTGGGTGGGGTTTCATGTGGGTGGGGTATCATATGGGGGTGTCATGTGGGTGGGGTGTAATGTGGGGGGGTGTCATGGTGGGTATGATGGGGGTGTCATGTGGGTGGGGTGTCATGTGGGGGTGTCTTGTGGGTGGGGTGTCTTGTGGGTGGGGTGTCATGTGGGGGTGTCATGTGGGTGGGGTGTAATGTGGGGGGTGTCTTGTGGTGGTGTCACGTGGGGGGTGTCATGTGGGTGGGGTGTCATGTGGGTGGGGTGTCATGTGGGGGTGTCACGCGGGTGGGGTGTCATGAGGGGTTTCATGTGGGTGGGGTATAATACGGGTGGGGTGTCATGTGGGTGGGGTGTCATGTGGGTAGGGTGTCATGTGTGTGGGGTGTCATGTGGGGGTGTAATGTCGGTGTGGTGTCATGTGGGTGGGGTGTCATGTGGGTGGGGCATCATGTGGGTGGGGTATCATGTGGGTGGAGCATCATGTGGGTGGGGTATCATGTGGGTGGGGTATCATATGGGGGTATCATGTGGGTGGGGTGTCATGTGGGGGTGTCACGCGGGTGGGGTATCATGTGGGTGGGGCATCATGTGGGTGGGGTATCATGTGGGTGGGGTATCATGTGGGTGGGGTATCATGTGGGTGGGGTATCATGTGGGTGGGGCATCATGTGGGTGGGGTATCATGTGGGTGGAGCATCATGTGGGTGGGGTATCATGTGGGTGGGGTATCATGTGGGTGGGGTGTCTTGTGGGTAGGGTGTCATGTGTGTGGGGTGTCATGTGGGGGTGTAATGTCGGTGTGGTGTCATGTGGGTGGGGCATCATGTGGGTGGGGTATCATGTGGGTGGGGCATCATGTGGGTGGGGTATCATGTGGGTGGGGTATCATGTGGGTGGGGTGTCTTGTTGGTTGGGTGAGACCAGCCGTGGAGTAAGTTTGATCCCATTGTTAAAGCCCATTTAACTAGTTTTCCCCATTTTTAAAGCCAGCTGAATTGGACCAGAGAAAACTGATTAGATAAACAGGTGGAGATAATACATTTAAAAACTTGTGATGTGACACCTGTAGGTTTGAATGCCATGGTCATTAAGTTAATTAGATGTTAAAATTTGTTTGAACATTAAGTTAATTAGATGTTAAAATTTGTTTGAACATTAAGTTAATTAGATGTTAAAATTTGTTTGAACATTAAGTTAATTAGATGTTAAAATTTGTTTGAACATTAAGTTAATTAGATGTTAAAATTTGTTTGAACATTAAGTTAATTAGATGTTAAAATTTGTTTGAACATTAAGTTAATTAGATGTTAAAATTTGTTTGAACATTAAGTTAATTAGATGTTAAAATGTGTTTGAACATTAAGTTAATTAGATGTTAAAATGTGTTTGAACATTAAGTTAATTAGATGTTAAAATGTGTTTGAACATTAAGTTAATTAGATGTTAAAATTTGTTTGAACATTAAGTTAATTAGATGTTAAAATTTGTTTGAACATTAAGTTAATTAGATGTTAAAATTTGTTTGAAAATTGAATATTAAGATAACAATTCAAAAGCAAAGAGGGATATAACTAGGTCACTAAGTAGGTCACATGATCAGTCACGTGAGCGACCTAGTGACGAATGTTTACACAATTTCAAGCAAAGACTGAGTCACGGAGGCCTTTTTGACATTGGCCGTTTAAAAAACAACAACAACATAATAACAGCATTGTACTAAAAAGCAATGGAGTAGTAAATAGGAGCAGTAACATAGCATTCAAAGATTTGGAATAAAGAAATAATAATATATAGTTATAATACAAAATGCGATAGAATAAAAATATAATAGATGAATGAGAAATGTTGCAATGAGCCAGTTAAGGAGGTCATCAAATAATGTTATCCAAGGATAACAGGTAGTCTAGTAATTACTAAAAAAATATTTAAAGATATTTAAAAAACTTACATAACTTTTAAACGTGATAAAAATAAATAATGAAACATTCTTTAGTTAAGAGTTTGGAAACGAATGTTTAAATTTTTAAAATGGGGTTAGGATCAAATTTTTGAAGGCTTATTGTATTTTGGGTGGGTGCTACAGGGGGGAGGGGGGAGGGCATGGCATTGAAAAGAAAAAACCCATACGCCAACTAGTTAGTACCAGTTTAAAATTTCCGGGGGGCACCGGATATTCGGGTTGATGTGTATCACTATTGGGTCACTCTGACCTCTTCATTGATAAAAAAAAAATGGCTAAAATTTTATTTTAAAAAACTCAACTTTTTTATTTCCAGGAAAAATCTAAATTTGAAGGTCAGCCATGTTGGTCAGTGCTAGTGGAAGAGGTCAGCTGATCAGAAAGTCCACTGGTCAACTGTAGCTAGCCAGTGGTCAGCAGCAAAGACCACGGGTGTTTGAATAAAGTCTAGTGGACCGTCCACGAGGTGTTACTTCACTTGATGTGTGGATGGTCTTATGACGTCATACCGGGGTGGGTGGGTATTGTCACAGGGAGGGTGGGTACGGCTAATGTTGGTACCTAAATGACTAGAGTTGGGGGTCGGGGTGGTCGGTGCAGCTGATCGAGGAGGATTCGCTTTATCGTGGTCGTATTAGGCTTTCTATAATTAGCTTCTATAGCTCCATACGTCATGACGTGTACAATCTGATCCTCAAATGATACGAACATGACATATAGCTGTGTACAAGGTGAACATGACATATAGCTGTGTACAAGGTGAATATGACATATAGCTGTGTACAAGGTGAACATGACATATAGCTGTGTACAAGGTGAACATGACATATAGCTGTGTACAAGGTGAACATGACATATATCTGTGTACAAGGTGAACATGACATATAGCTGTGTACAAGGTGAACATGACATATAGCTGTGTACAAGGTGAACATGACATATAGCTGTGTACAAGGTGAACATGACATATAGCTGTGTACAAGGTGACCTTGACATATAGCTGTGTACAAGGTGACCTTGACATATAGCTGTGTACAAGGTGACCTTGACATGAGTATATCAATGTTACTCGCCTAAATGCTTGCACGTGTATTTTGTCATGGCCGCTCTAAGTACTCGCATTAAAACAAATGATTACATTTTAAAGCCAATTTAACTTGAGCTGATGGCGAGCAAGCGAGCCATTAATTTTGTTTCGTAAACAGCTTGTTGTCGTCCCCCCCCTCCCCCACAGTTTGTTGTCCCTCCACCCCAGCTGACCTACGTGACACTAAACATCACACGAACGTGACAGAAAACATCCCGCCCGCCTAAAATGGGGCTTTAGATGATGCTGGTCACCTTTTATCCCACGGTTGAAAAAGTTGTATTGCCCTGATTGAGTCACAGCTCACGTGAGTATTCGTCTTCTGCCGGCCCAGACGACAGTTTTAGCAGCAGCGATAAGATATTGGCGCCTTGAAATCTTTTTAAACTTACACACAGGAACTTTTTATCTGGAAGATACGGATAGTTTAAAATGGGTTGGTGGGGACTGATATGTTTGTATGGGTTGGTGGGGACTGATATGTTTGTATGGGTTGGTGAGGACTGATATGTTTTTATGGGATGGTGGGGACTGATATGCTTTTATGGGTTGGTGGGGTCTGATATGTTTTTATGGGTTGGTGGGGACTGATATGCTTTTATGGGTTGGTGGGGACTGATATATTTGTATGGGTTGGTGGGGACTGATATGCTTTTATGGGTTGGTGGGGTCTGATATGCTTTTATGGGTTGGTGCTTTAAGCTACCAAACCGGAAATTCGTTTTCAACAATGTGGTGACGTCACGATACTATTTATAGAACCCAGCTGATATGTAAACGAAAACAAATAATGTGTTTTTAACGGTCTGAACCGTCTGCGTCGCTGTAGCTGACACCGCGTCAACAATTAGTGCGGGGTGTTTGGAGGGGGGGGGGGGTCACGTGACTAGTCGCTCGCCACAGCTGGACTGGCCCAACCTTGGACTTCCTGTTTGGACATTACGTCATCCTTGAACTGTTTGCCGGATAAAACGGTTGACCCACGGCTCCATTTCTCTCGTGCACAGTGGAGCAGCTGTACCGTTTACTGCTAGGTACAGGTGAAGTAGAGCTGGCATTAATTTACTATTCGACTAGCAGCACGATTGATTAAAAAAGGGTAAATAGCATTTCTATCTATGATTTCTGATGACGTCAAAGTCGGTGACGTCACAATGATGGTTCTGTTACGTGACGTCAGCATTTAGCCGACCAGAAACACCAACGACAAGGTCACCACACGTTCATTCACACGTACACAGATGACCAAGCAATCGCCTCCCTTAACTAGACTCCATTTTTTTTCATTAGCCAATCAGGCGCCAGCTTTCATCTTGTCACCTCGTGCTTCTGTTTTGGTCAACTAATTTAATCCCGGTATTTAGACTAACCAGAATGTTTTCACAACAACTGCTCATCGATTGTTTGGAGCTGTAGCTAAAAATAGATCTAGTTCCGGTTTGATTTTTCCCTCATTACCCAGAGTGTTTGTAAATGAATGGCGGTCATTGCGTTGTTGTTTTTTACCTCAGAAATTGGAGATTTACTGGACCAAGGCCAACGTCAACTGGGCTGCACACAACGTCTTTATGTTTAGACGTAAATCTTCATCCAATCCACGTTTTATTTCAGAGCATTCACAATCCCATCCTTGAGGTGCAGGTGCTGTTACCACACTAGCTGCATACCCGTGCTTCGCCACAGTTTTTAAAAATGTACCAACTTGGGAAAAGAATAAAACCAAACACAAACGCAACACACAAATGCAAACACAAAAGAGAACACAAACGCAAACACAATCGCAATCGCTTTATCAAATGGCTTTATCAAACAAACGGCCGTGTATAAAAATGCCCTTATGAGCGTCCTCGCAATTTGCCCTCATCCCCCAACCCGCTATGCTATTAGAATCATCGCCGAACAAAAAATTGTTATTTTAAGAGATCATTGAATTTGTTTTTTAAATTCCCCAAAAAACGTTTTAATAACAAGCTTTTATGTAATAATACACTAAAAAGTAAAAAATAAATTATACACTACTATTTAAATAACTATAAAGAAAATCAAACACACAAAAACAACGCAAACACAATCGCAAACACGAAAGAAAACAAACGAAAACGCAAACACAAACGCAAGCACAAATCTAAACGCAAACACACATGCAAACGCAACATGCAAACACAAACGAAAAAGCAAACTCAGACACAAACGCAAACGCAAATGCACAAAAACACAAACATAAAACACAAACTGAATTTCAAACACAAACCCAAACTCAAACGCTTTTTCCAATGTCTTTATCAAACAAACGGCCGTGTATTCCAACAAAAATCCTATCATCCTCGCAAATTTGTTTTACTTAAATAGCAATATTTAGCATCAGTTGAATTACTTAATTATTAAACATTTTTACTAATTAGTTTCTTTTGACACTGTTTATATAAAATTTTCTAGGAGTCTAAGTGAAAATATTTTTTGACATTGATCCGTTTAATACGTTTTACCAATGTGCGTGTATTGAATATTTTCTTCGTGTTCTTTTGTTGGCGCATGCGAAAAAGTAAAGACTGCCAACAATAAAAAAATTCAAGTCCTTAAATATATAGACCCTACTCAAGCAATTCTAATAAGACAATGCGACGCAAGTAAAATGCACGGCCTGTGGTGTTTACTTTTATGGTTCTAAAATCTATAACGATGACGGAATGACTGACACACTACCTGGCCGCTTATATTATAGACCAGCTTATACCCGTGCTTCGGTATAGTGCGAGAAAGTGCGAAAAGACACTGGCGGCTTATATTATAGATTATAGATTATAATATATATTATATTATAAATTATATTATAGAATATATTATAGATATAGTGGATCTGTGGGGGAGAGGGATTTATGATGTGTGAATTCACAGAATAATTCAGTCACGAACGGAGTGGATTCACAGAATAATTCAGACAAATTTAGTGCGTGTGTCATTCACGCATTAAGACACATTGCATAATTTATCGATCAGGAAATATCCATATAACTAATTTGAACAATTCGTTTCTTTGAAAACACGAATCGACCTTGACCTTTATCTCCGAAAACAACACGTCATTAGAACATCAACTTTTACTGGAAGAAAAAGCGCGGTACTTTTAGGTTTATAAAGCGCATAAGCAGTCAAGGCCTAGAAGCGCCCCCTTAGCCCTAGTATGCACCTACTTTATCACATAGTCTGCACCCACTTTAGCACCTAGTCTGCACCCACCTTAGCACCTAGTCTGCACCCACTTTAGCACCTACTCTGCACCCACTTTAGCACCTAGTCTGCACCCACTTTAGCACCTAGTCTGCACCCACTTTAGCACCTAGTCTGCACCCACTTTAGCACCTAGTCTGTAGCCTCCAAGCACCTGGCACGCACCTGTCAGGTGTGAAAGCGCTGACCTATAAGGTCACTTCGATTCTGATTGGTTTTAAGACCAGCAGTCGTGACCTTGTGTGACCTTGTGTTCGAGTGGTCTTTACAGCAGACACAGGCGAACATATGGACATACAGACCCAAGTATGGGACCACAGACTGACTGTTAGATGTCACTGACCCCTAGATAGATGTCACTGACCCCTAGATAGATGTCACTGACCCCTAGATAGATGTCACTGACCCCTAGATAGATGTCACTGACCCCTAGATAGATGTCACTGACCCCTAGATAGATGTCACTGACCCCTAGATAGATGTCACTGACCCCTAGATAGATGTCACTGAACCCTAGATAGATGTCACTGACCCCTAGATAGATGTCACTGACCCCTAGATAGATGTCACTGACCCCTAGATAGATGTCACTGACCCCTAGATAGATGTCACTGACCCCTAGATAGATGTCACTGACCTTTAGATAGATGTCACTGACCGCTGGATGTCACTGACCCCTAGATAGATGTCACTGACCCCTAGATAGATGTCACTGACCCCTAGATAGATGTCACTGACCCCTAGATAGATGTCACTGACCCCTAGATAGATGTCACTGACCGCTAGATAGATGTCACTGACCCCTAGATAGATGTCACTGACCCCTAGATAGATGTCACTGACCGCTGGATGTCACTGACCGCTAGATAGATGTCACTGACCGCTAGATAGATGTCACTGACCCCTAGATAGATGTCACTGACCCCTAGATAGATGTCACTGACCGCTGGATGTCACTGACCGCTAGATAGATGTCACTGACCCCTAGATAGATGTGACTGACCCCTAGATAGATGTCACTGAACCCTAGATAGATGTCACTGACCCCTAGATAGATGTCACTGACCCCTAGATAGATGTCATTGACAGCTGGATATCACTGACCCCTAGATAGATGTCACTGACCCCTAGATAGATGTCACTGACCCCTAGATAGATGTCACTGACCCCTAGATAGATATCACTGACCCCTAGATAGATGTCACTGACCCCTAGATAGATGTCACTGACCCCTAGATAGATGTCACTGACCCCTAGATAGATGTCACTGACCCCTAGATAGATGTCACTGACCCCTAGATAGATGTCACTGACCGCTGGATGTCACTGACCGCTAGATAGATGTCACTGACCCCTAGATAGATGTCACTGACCCCTAGATAGATGTCACTGACCCCTAGATAGATGTCACTGACCCCTAGATAGATGTCACTGACCCCTAGATAGATGTCACTGACCCCTAGATAGATGTCATTGACCCCTAGATAGATGTCACTGACCCCTAGATAGATGTCACTGACCCCTAGATAGATGTCACTGAACCCTAGATAGATGTCACTGACCCCTAGATAGATGTCACTGACCCCTAGATAGATGTCACTGACCCCTAGATAGATGTCACTGACCCCTAGATAGATGTCATTGACAGCTGGATGTCACTGACCGCTAGATAGATGTCACTGACCCCTAGATAGATGTCACTGACCCCTAGATAGATGTCACTGACCCCTAGATAGATGTCACTGACCCCTAGATAGATGTCATTGACAGCTGGATGTCACTGACCGCTAGATAGATGTCACTGACCCCTAGATAGATGTCACTGACCCCTAGATAGATGTCATTGACAGCTGGATGTCACTGACCGCTAGATAGATGTCACTGACCCCTAGATAGATGTCACTGACCCCTAGATAGATGTCATTGACAGCTGGATGTCACTGACCGCTAGATAGATGTCACTGACCCCTAGATAGATGTCACTGACCCCTAGATAGATGTCACTGACCCCTAGATAGATGTCATTGACAGCTGGATATCACTGACCCCTAGATAGATGTCACTGACCCCTAGATAGATGTCACTGACCCCTAGATAGATGTCACTGACCCCTAGATAGATGTCACTGACCGCTGGATGTCACTGACCGCTAGATAGATGTCACTGACCCCTAGATAGATGTCACTGACCCCTAGATAGATGTCACTGACCCCTAGATAGATGTCACTGACCCCTAGATAGATGTCACTGACCCCTAGATAGATGTCATTGACAGCTGGATGTCACTGACCGCTAGATAGATGTCACTGACCCCTAGATAGATGTCACTGACCCCTAGATAGATGTCACTGACCCCTAGATAGATGTCACTGACCCCTAGATAGATGTCACTGACCCCTAGATAGATGTCACTGACCCCTAGATAGATGTCACTGACCCCTAGATAGATGTCACTGACCCCTAGATAGATGTCACTGACCCCTAGATAGATGTCACTGACCCCTAGATAGATGTCACTGACCCCTAGATAGATGTCATTGACAGCTGGATGTCACTGACCCCTAGATAGATGTCACTGACCCCTAGATAGATGTCACTGACCCCTAGATAGATGTCACTGACCCCTAGATAGATGTCACTGACCCCTAGATAGATGTCACTGACCCCTAGATAGATGTCACTGACCCCTAGATAGATGTCACTGACCCCTAGATAGATGTCACTGACCGCTGGATGTCACTGACCGCTAGATAGATGTCACTGACCCCTAGATAGATGTCACTGACCCCTAGATAGATGTCACTGACCCCTAGATAGATGTCACTGACCCCTAGATAGATGTCACTGACCCCTAGATAGATGTCACTGACCCCTAGATAGATGTCACTGACCCCTAGATAGATGTCACTGACCCCTAGATAGATGTCACTGACCCCTAGATAGATGTCACTGACCCCTAGATAGATGTCACTGACCCCTAGATAGATGTCACTGACCCCTAGATAGATGTCACTGACCCCTAGATAGATGTCACTGACCCCTAGATAGATGTCACTGACCCCTAGATAGATGTCACTGACCCCTAGATAGATGTCACTGACCCCTAGATAGATGTCACTGACCCCTAGATAGATGTCACTGACCCCTAGATAGATGTCACTGACCCCTAGATAGATGTCACTGACCCCTAGATAGATGTCACTGACCCCTAGATAGATGTCACTGACCCTTAGATAGATGTCACTGACCCCTAGATAGATGTCACTGACCCCTAGATAGATGTCACTGACCCCTAGATAGATGTCACTGACCCCTAGATAGATGTCACTGACCCCTAGATAGATGTCACTGACCCCTAGATAGATGTCACTGACCCCTAGATAGATGTCACTGACCCCTAGATAGATGTCACTGACCCCTAGATAGATGTCACTGACCCTTAGATAGATGTCACTGACCCCTAGATAGATGTCACTGACCCCTAGATAGATGTCACTGACCCCTAGATAGATGTCACTGACCCCTAGATAGATGTCACTGACCCCTAGATAGATGTCACTGACCCTTAGATAGATGTCACTGACCCCTAGATAGATGTCACTGACCCCTAGATAGATGTCACGGACCTTTAGATGTAACTGACCCCTAGATAGATGTAACTGACCCCTAGATAGTTGTCACTGACCCCTAGATAGATGTCACGGACCTTTAGATGTAACTGACCCCTAGATAGATGTAACTGACCCCTAGATAGATGTCACTGACCCCTAGATAGATGTCACTGACCCCTAGATAGATGTCACTGACCCCTAGATAGATGTCACTGACCCCTAGATAGATGTCACTGAGCTTTAGATGTCACTGACCCCTAGATAGATGTCACTGACCCCTAGATAGATGTCACTGACCCCTAGATAGATGTCACTGACCCCTAGATAGATGTCACTGACCCCTAGATAGATGTCACTGACCCCTAGATAGATGTCACTGACCTCTAGATAGATGTCACTGACCCCTAGATAGATGTCACTGACCTTTAGATGTCACTGACCTCTAGATGTCACTGACCGCTGCATGTCAATGACCTATGGTCTAGATGTGCGACCTCCCAGCACTGATACAAGCTGATAAGACTTCACGTCTGTATGTAAATCTGGTCGGAGTGGCGAAATGGTTGGGCACTATGGTCAAGGTCATGCGTCAATACATTTCCTATTCACATCACTCCACATCGAGTGGCCGACATTTGGTTACTAAAAATAGATCCATTGATACATTAGAAAATGCATTCGGTAATATAAAGTAGTTTTATCGATTTGTGTGAAATTTTGACTATTGGTGGTTTATGTCAAAAATTTGACAACTGAAGGTTCATGTTAAAAATTTGACAACTGAAGGTTCATGTAAAAAATTCGACAACTGAAGGTTCATGTGAAAAATTTGACAACTGAAGGTTCAAGTGAAAAATTTGACAACTGAAGGTTCATGTAAAAAATTTGACAACTGAAGGTTCATGTGAAAAAATTGACAACTGAAGGTTCATGTGAAAAATTTGAGACAAAAGACAACGTAGATTCCTTGGTTGAACACGCCGAAAATAATATGTTCGATTTTGTGTGTATAGCTGTGTGTCTGTGTGTGTGTATGTGTATGTGTCTGTGTCAATGTGTATGAATGATGGTACGGGGCGGACTGGTCTACACTGAAACACACCGGGCCGTGTATTCTGAGAAATTTTCTTTCTATGACAATTTAAAAAAAAAAATCATATTTAACAAATGATTTAATCCTAGACAAAATGTATAAAAATCATACTTAACAAAATAAAAAAAAATCATATTTAACAAATGATTTAATCCCATACGAAATTTGAAGGGTCACTAAACTCAGGAGGACATGAATATTTAAGTCGGCTAATCTTCAACTTCCGCTTCTCTGCACATGCGCGTTTGTTCCCGGCATGACCTACTTTAATCTGAACGGATTGAATGAGTGAAAATTGTTTTCCTGTGCGGAACATTTTGAGTGGCGTGTTCAAGTCCCCTAACACCGGAGTTTTGCCCAGCATCAGTTTTCTGATCATCTCATGCGTCGTGCGTCATGCGTCACTTGAAATCTATTATTGCGTCAGGTTTGTTTCATTGACATTGACATGACAATTTGACTACACCGTTTTGTTGCTAGCACGCTTGGTGGGCTGTCTGTCTTGTGCTGTCTGTCTGTCTGTCTGTCTGTCTGTCTGTAGCTCTATTGCTCTATCCATTTCCACTTTGTTTATACAGTTTCTTCTGTGACGATTGTCTCCCATTGACCTAATGATTGTCTCCCATTGACTTAATGATTGTCTCCCATTGACCTAATGATTGTCTCCCATTGACCTAATGATTGTCTCCCATTGACCTAATGATTGTCTCCCATTGACCTAATGATTGTCTCCCATTGACCTAATGATTGTCTCCCATTGACCTAATGATTGTCTCACATTGACCTAATGATTGTCTCCCATTGACCTAATGATTGTCTCCCATTGACCTAATGATTGTCTCACATTGACCTAATGATTGTCTCCCATTGACCTAATGATTGTCTCCCATTGACCTAATGATTATCTCACATTGACCTAATGATTGTCTTTACCCTAGGGCATGCGGCATTTTTGTGCGCAGACTTTTCTTTATGTCAAGAAGTCTGGGATTTGGAAAGTCTGAGTTTTGTAAAGTCTGAGTTTTGTAGTCAGCTTTTTGTAAAGTCTGCATTTTGTAAAGTCTGCATTTTGTAAAGTCTGCATTTTGTTTTTGTGCTGACGTCACGAGGTACATAATAAAATACCAAACTCCCCAAGATATGATGCAATCGAAAAGATTCAACAAACTATTTTGACAAGATATTTTCTCTAATTTATAACTCAAGGCCAACAACTACTACATCAAGTCTGCTACCCCCCTCTCCCCCGGTCCCCCCCTCCCCCGGTACAAGCCTTAAATGGTTGTCAGACGAGAATCGCGCGCCATCAGAGATTGTGCCACAAGTCAGCTCTCCTTGACGTCCTCTCCAGTCACGCGATAGCCGTTTGTTTTCCCGCTAGAACTGCGAGGATTATCTGCGGGGGTGTGGGGGTGGGGGGGGGGGGTCTGCTTGTAGAAACAGCCTGACAGTGTTGCCACTACCGTCCTAGTGTGGCCACTGACTAGGTATTTAACCGGCCACCTATGCGCTCATCCAACCATTCCATCCAACCATTCCATCCAATCATTAACTTGGGATTTGAAACAGGATTTTGCACGTGCAATCAACCCATTTATTTCTGACGTATTGGTGTGTGGTGCTGTACGGATTAGGCTAGGATTTAGTGTGTGGTGCTGTACGGATTAGGATTAGGAAAGTGATTTACTACCGCATCTAAAATTTACAAAACTACAACGTACATTTTTCGAAGTCTCGTAAGTTGGCAGTTTCATTAATTACTATATATTTCGTGTTTGAACTAATTAACTATTTTCCTAAAAATTAATATGATTAAAATAATTTTTAAAAGTTCTTAAAGAACCGTAAGGCTATAGAAATGTTTTTTTTTTTACTTTCTCGTATATACGAAGTATAGAGAAAGTCTTGTAATCGTGCAAAAATTTAAAAAAAATCGAGATTTTTACAAATCTCGACGTTTTACACCTCACTGATACGGAAAAACATAATTTTGCAATCTTGTCCGTATGTCTGTGTGTGTGTGTGTGTCTGTGTGTGTGTAAACACGATAACTTGAGTACCGTTACAGCTAGGTTGATGAAATTTCATATAAAAGTACTACATCAACGTTGTAGATCCGTATCATTCGGTTTTTTTTTTGAGAAATCGGAAATAGCGTTAATTTCTACTTCCAGTCAACGGAAATTACTCAAAATTTTAAAGATGTCAGAGAATTAGATCTTTTACTTAGATGTGAAATTTCGTTTATCTATCTGTAACAGTATTCAAGTCAGTGGCGTAGCTAGGATTTTCGGGCCCCTATGCAAAAATTATTATTGGGCCCCTACGTTAATGTGTATTTTATACGTCCATAGTTGTGTATTTATACGGTATTATTATGTAGTACCCCGTAGCGTAAAATACCTTTGATTTTATATCACTTTTATTAAAAATTAAACTAACAAATTAACTGTAAGCCTGTAACATTTAAGTAAAATAACACAGTAGCTACACGAGGCGGGGGCCTCACAATTTAGGCGTGACACCATGACGAAAACTCGTCAAAACTATGTTTTATTCAGTTAAAATAACAAAATATATAAGTTTGCAAAGTGATTAATATATTTCTCGAAGTCCATTTTAGCTGCTTCTGTATGTTCGATACTTAGGATGGCCAAGTTTCTGACCCAAAGGGCATATCTACAACTTGTTTCATAACATCATCATAATGGAGAGACTTGGGGGTGCCCAACCATATAGACTACTAGTACCGAGGCGGCTGGAGGACACCCTTTATTTTCTTTAGCTCTTTATTATAGTAGCCCTCGGTATACCTAGGGCATGGCGCTCACTAAAACAAGTGTATGCGCCGTAGTGCTCACGGGGGGGGGGGGAGGGAGCCCGGGGCGTTGGCTGATGCACCTGTGCAGTTAGACCGTTGAATTAAGCAGTAACCCTGACCCCTTGTGCAGGACACCCAATTAACTGACCCCAGGTGCTAAGAATGGTGCTGGGAAACTCTGGGTGGCAAACCGAACGAAACAAAAAAAAATTAATGGCAGAAAACTTTGCAGGAGCCAGAGTTTCTTTCTGGCTTCTTTTCGAGGGGAAGGCACTGCTCCTCATGCGTGGGGTTGTGGTAGGAAATTTCATGGTAAGTAGATGTTTGTCTGAACTATTGTAAACGACTTCCCAATGTTTCTTTTGTGATTGGATCATTTTTGTATTAATGCTTAAAGGACAAGGAGACAAACAAAAATCTTTAATGATAGAAAAACAGACACATTTTCGACGTAGCTTGTTGTGAAAACACTGTCCACTGCTGTTGATAAAAAAATTGGCTCAATTGTAATCATGGATGGATGGAATTTCATTGGGGACAGAGTTGAGAGGGGAATGAGGTGCAGGTTTGTGGCGGTGGAGTAAAGAGTTTTTAGCTATGCGTATAAATTTGCAGGTGCCGGATGCCCATCTCACAAAAGAGTCAATGTTCAAGTTTATGTATAGGCTAATTATTTCAACAGCTTTCCCGACAATGCAACAATGCCTATAGTATTATTAAAACCTATGGGCCTTGTACAACCCCCCCCCCCCCCCCACTCTAGTAAGAAAGGTTTGGGGGCATTTCTTTTATTTAAAAATTATTTCTACAGTAGAAAAGAAACTGGATTTCCGTTTTCTTTTTAAATTATTTTTATAATACAAATATTGAAATTCCAATGTAAAAGTTTTTAAAAATTTAAAAAGGGAAAAGGGCCCCTATTTGCCTTGGGCCCCTATGCCTTGCTTACGCTAGCTGTACGGTAGCTACGCCACTGATTCAAGTTATATGCTTTTAAAAAACCAAAAGTAAAATAAGTTGTACTTTCGGTTACCGGAAATCGCTGAAAAGTTGATACAGAACTACTAATATGATATACTAATTGTATATGAAATTTCATCATCCCTAGCTGTAACGGTACTCAAGTTATCGTGTTCACAGACATACACACACACACACAGACATACGGACGGAATGGCAAAGCCCAGTTTTTACGAGTCGATTACGCATAGAACACCGAAATTTTGATAAATCTGCATTTATAATTTTTGGCCGATTAAAATAAGTCCCCTATACTTAGTATATGATCAAGTACTGATGTGTAAAACGATGAAAACTGTCAAAATTTCATGTGATTTTTGTGCACGATTACAATACTTCCTATATACTCTGTACTAGCCGTCCCAGCCAGGCCCAATACAAACACAAAGAAAAAACAAACAAAAAAGCAAACGAAAACAAAAACCTAACAACAAACCCAATCACAACCACAAACACCAATACGAACACAAAGAAAAAAAAACGAAAAAGCAAACGAAAACAAACCAAATCCAAACGCAAAACCAACCACAAACACAAACCCAAAGAAAAAAACACAAATGAAAAAGCAAACGAAAACAAACCAAATCCAAACGCAAAACCAACCACAAACACAAATACAAACCCAAGGAAAAAAAACACAAACAAAAACGAAAAAAGAAAGAACAAAAACGAACCAAATCAAAACGCAACCACTAACGCAAACCCAACCTAAACACAAAGAAAACACTAACGCGGACATAAACGCAAAGTGCTCACAGTCTAGCCCGGGGCGGAATCGCCTGTTTCAGCTTAATAAACGACTATACTACCCCAACTTATTCATTGTCTTTTGCACTCACTTAAACGAACGTAGGCGCCAAACCGAACACGGGAGGCCCGGGGCCCCAAATAGCACCCTGTATGGGCGCCATAGGACGCCCGGATTCGATTCACTTAAAGACTATAGTAACCTTTCTTATCCATACTCTATCGCACTGTTTAAAGCGAAATTATGCACCATAGCGCTCACAGGATAGCCCAGAGCGCCAAATTGAAACCTGGTGGGGCGCCGGCGGACGCGCCTGTTTCAATTTAATGAACAATTATAATACTCCAAGCTTAACCGTAAAATACCTACAACATTTGCACTTGATCAATCCCCGCTAATTATGTAATTATTTTTTTCCCAACACCAAAACAAAGAAATTAAAAGTGAATTCTTTTCCACTAATGCAATGTTTTATAAAGGGAAGTAATTGTGTTTTCCTAATTTATCAAAGGGAAGTAAGTGCTAAAGGACTAAATATAAATAATTTAAAGACATAATTAGAATTTTTGTAAAAGATGATATTTTTTTTTTTAAATTGTGTTTAATGAACATGCCGACAATTATTATTATCAGTTTGAAAAATGAAAATTATTTCCCACACTTTCAATAGTAATTTTTTAACTCATAAATTTAGACTATGAGCACGATAATAATCTAACACTTAAATCCATCGAAATATGTCCACGACAAACAAACTTAGTATATGTTACATACAGATTTGAGCTTTATATATTAGATACGATAAAGTAAAAACAGATTTTAGAAAATTTCAGTAATTTTTTTATGAGTTTAACAATACAGTCATTTAGGTTTAACATTACAGCCATTTAGGTCTGACATTATAACGTTTAAGGTTTAACTTATAACCTGTTAGGTTTAACATTATAGCTTTTTAGGTTTAATATTTTAACCTTTCAGGTTTAACATTATAGCCTTTTAGTTTAACATTATAACCTTTTAGGTTTAACATTATAATCTTTTAGGTTTAACATTATAACCTTTTAGGTTTAACATTATAGCCTTTTGGTTTAACATTATAACCTTTTAGGTTTAACATTATAACCTTTTAAGTTTAACATTATAACCTTTTAGGTTTAACATTATAACAATTTACTACTAGATGCGTGTAAGGTTGGTGTATAGTAAAAAAAACCTCAGCCACTCAGTTGTGTGGAGATCATGTGGCTACTGGCTAACTTGATCATGTGGCTACTGGCTAACTTGATCATGTGGCTACTGGCTAACTTGTTCATGTGGCTACTGGCTAACTTGATCATGTGGCTACTTGCTAACTTGATCATGTGGCTACTGGCTAACTTGATCATGTGGCTACTGGCTAACTTGATCATGTGGCTACTGGCTAACTTGATCATGTGGCTACTGGCTAACTTGATCATGTGGCTACTGGCTAACTTGATCATGTGGCTACTGGCTAACTTGTTCATGTGGCTACTGGCTAACTTGATCATGTGGCTACTGGCTAACTTGATCATGTGGCTACTGGCTAACTTGATCATGTGGCTACTGGCTAACTTGATCATGTGGCTACTGGCTAACTTGATCATGTGGCTACTGGCTAACTTGATCATGTGGCTACTGGCTAACTTGATCATGTGGCTACTGGCTAACTTGATCATGTGGCTACTGGCTAACTTGTTCATGTGGCTACTGGGTAACTTGATCATATGGCTACTTGCTAACTTGATCATGTGGCTACTGGCTAACTTGATCATGTGGCTAGTGGCTAACTTGATCATGTGGCTACTGGCTAACTTGATCATGTGGCTACTGGCTAACTTGATCACGTGGCTACTGGCTAAGTTGATCACGTGGCTACTGGCTAACTTGATCATGTGGCTACTTGCTAACTTGATCATGTGGCTACTGGCTAACTTGATCATGTGGCTACTGGCTAACTTGTTCATGTGGCTACTGGCTAACTTGATCATGTGGCTACTGGCTAACGGTTATTGCTTGTTGCAGATCGAAGACTGAACCATCGACTTGAACTTTGAACTCTCGAATGTTCAAGTCACTACATTAGGGTCACAGAGTCACAGGTTCACAGAGTCACAAGGTCACAAGGTCACAGTGTCACAAGGTCACAGTATCACATAGTCAGTGTCACAGAGTCACAGAGTCAGAAGGTCACAGAGTCACAAGGTCACAGAGTCACACAGTCACAAGGTCACAAGGTCACAAGGTCACATATAACATCACAGATCCAGCCTGAAGATGACTGACCTGACGACGTCTGCTGCTCTGGTGGTCAACAACTTGACCAGGGCCCGCCGTCTGGCCGACCGTCTGGACATGATCGTGTGGCGGGTCTGGGTCTTCGGTCTGGGCGGCTGTGTCGTCTGCTGTCTGGGCATCATCAGCAACCTCTGCGCCATCGTCGTTCTGGCACACTTCCGGTAGGGAAATGTAAACATCCTGCACAAGGGGGCGTGGCTACATGCGGTGTATGTGTGTGTGTATGTGTGTGTGTGTTTGTGTGTGTATGTGTGTGTATGTGTGTATGTATGTGTGTGTGAGGGGGGAGGTGTGTATGTGAGGGGGGGGGAGAGGTCGGCTAACATTGAGCTAACTATGAGCTAACTATGAGCTAACATTGAGCTAACTATGAGCTAACTTTGAGCTAACTATGAGCTAACTATGAGCTAACTATGAGCTAACTATGAGCTAACATTGAGCTAACTTTGAGCTAACATTGAGCTAACTTTGAGCTAACATTGAGCTAACTTTGAGCTAACTATGAGCTAACTTTGAGCTAACATTGAGCTAACTTTGAGGTGTGTTTCAGGAAAAAATCCTCGGCGCCCCTGCTGCTGATCTTCCTAGCGGTGCTAGACGCCCTCTACCTGCTCTACTACCTGTTCCTGGAGAACCTCAATGTCCTGTCTGGGGCCGCCGTCATCAGCCCCAGCTATAGAGCCCACACGGAGCCTGTGTACAGGTCAAGTAGAGTTTAGCTACAGCTTCATGTAACATTGTTGATTTCTGTCTGCTCAAGTTTCTGTTTTCACAACTTTAAGTTTTGACGCTTTACTTGTTTTGGTAAATTTTATTGAGGCAAGTTTGCGGTTTGGCAAGTTAATTGTTCGACAAGTTTCAGTCCCGCCATGTTTCTGTCCCGCCACGTTTTGACGAGTCCCCTGTGTCCACAGTGTCCTGTACCCCCTGCCCTTCTGTCCCGCCATGTTTTGACGAGTCCCCTGTGTCCACAGCGTCCTGTACCCCCTGCCCTGTCCCGCCACGTTTTGACGAGTCCCCTGTGTCCACAGTGTCCTGTACCCCCTGCCCTGTCCCACCATGTTTTGACGAGTCCTGTGTCCACAGTGTCCTGTCCCGCCATGTTTTGACGAGTCCCCTGTGTCCACAGCGTCCTGTACCCCCTGTCCCGCCATGTTTTGACGAGTCCCCTGTGTCCACAGCGTCCTGTACCCCCTGTCCCGCCATGTTTTGACGAGTCCTGTGTCCACAGCGTCCTGTACCCCCTGTCCCGCCATGTTTTGACGAGTCACCTGTGTCCACAGCGTCCTGTACCCCCTGTCCCGCCATGTTTTGACGAGTCCCCTGTGTCCACAGCGTCCTGTACCCCCTGTCCCGCCATGTTTTGACGAGTCCTGTGTCCACAGCGTCCTGTACCCCCTGTCCCGCCATGTTTTGACGAGTCACCTGTGTCCACAGCGTCCTGTACCCCCTGTCCCGCCATGTTTTGACGAGTCCCCTGTGTCCACAGCGTCCTGTACCCCCCTGTCCCGCCATGTTTTGACGAGTCCCCTGTGTCCACAGCGTCCTGTCCCGCCATGTTTTGACGAGTCCCCTGTGTCCACAGCGTCCTGTACCCCCTGTCCCGCCATGTTTTGACGAGTCCCCTGTGTCCACAGCGTCCTGTACCCCCTGTCCCGCCATGTTTTGACGAGTCCCCTGTGTCCACAGCGTCCTGTACCCCCTGTCCCGCCATATTTTGACGAGTCCCCTGTGTCCACAGCGTCCTGTACCCCCTGCCCCACCTGCTACAGACGGCCATCTCCTACACCGTCGTCATCCTCAGCCTGGAGAGATACTTGGTGGTCGCCTGTCCACTCACAACATACAGACTCAACACGTGAGTACCTGGCCTGTCCACTCAACACGTGAGTACCTGGCCTGTCCACTCACAACATACAGACTCAACACGTGAGTACCTGGCCTGTCCACTCAACACGTGAGTACCTGGCCTGTCCACTCAACACGTGAGTACCTGGCCTGTCCACTCAACACGTGAGTACCTGGCCTGTCCACTCACAACATACAGACTCAACACGTGAGTACCTGGCCTGTCCACTCAACACGTGAGTACCTGGCCTGTCCACTCAACACGTGAGTACCTGGCCTGTCCACTCAACACCTGAGTACCTGGCCTGTCCACTCAACACGTGAGTACCTGGCCTGTCCACTCAACACGTGAGTACCTGGCCTGTCCACTCAACACGTGAGTACCTGGCCTGTCCACTCACAACATACAGACTCAACACGTGAGTACCTGGTCTGTCCACTCAACACGTGAGTACCTGGCCTGTCCACTCACAACATACAGACTCAAAAATTGGATTCTATTTACCAAAAAAAACACTTCAGAATTTGATATTTTAATATCCTTATCTCATAAAATAACAAATGTCATAATTTGGCCGATACTGACAGTATGTCACAGACAGCTGACACATGACAGCGTTATATGAAATCTCCGATTGTTTGACCAGAGTCGTCATCTGAGATTTTGTTTACCGTGGCAACAATGATGAAGGGACTCAGTCACGCTTCAGCGATTTGATTGAGTGGAAACCAATCGATCGTCAGGGACTAACTGGAACTAAATCATTCATTTCGTGGGTGGGGTCTGAAGCCTCAGGGAAATAACCTTCCCACCAACTGTAACACCAATGGCATGGAAAGTAACACACATGGTTCCCAGAAATATAGAATTAACCACTAATTGTGCCACCAATAATTAGGCACAAAAAACCTGCGCAACAAAAAACCTGCGCAACAAAAACCTGCGCAACAAAAACCTGCGCAACAAAAAACCTGCGCAACAAAAACCTGCGCAACAAAAACCTGCGCAACAAAAACCTGCGCAACGAAAATATGCGCACACGGAAAATGCGCAAATAGAAAAATGGTGACATGTGTAAACATGACATCATGACATTTGATGAACTAACCTATCAGGGCTGACCTTGAAGAACAAGGTCATGTGGTCTGAGGTGTTGGCGCAGTTAGCAACGTCATAAACAAGTCATATTTGTCGATCATCTGCCAAGCAACATAAACACGCAACTTAAGCCCCTTCCCCCCCCCCCCCCCCGGGTACTGCCATTAGATACCGGGGTCAGATCCCCCCCCCCCCCCCCCATCTCCCCCCCATCTCCCCCCCCCTCCCCACTGGGGTCAGATTTGGTCTAGACACGTCAAAAAATTTGTCGGGTCAAAAACTTGCCAGCATCAGTTGTCATTCTCATCACCCTCACCCCTACCCTCACCCGGACACCCCCACTATCACCCCCTAACCTCACCCCTACCCTCACCCCTATCCCCACCCCAACCCCCTACCCTCACCCGGACACCCCTACCCCCCACCCCTACCCTCACCCATACCCCTACCCCCACCCCCTACCCTCACCCATACCCCTACACCCACCCCCTACCCTCACCCGGACACCCCTACTATCACCCCCCTACCCTCACCCCTACACCCACCCCTACACCCACCCCTACACCCACCCCTACCCTCACCCGGACACCCCTACTATCACCCCCCTAACCTCACCCCTACCCTCACCCCTATCCCCACCCCAACCCCCATCCCTACCCTCACCCCTACCCTCTCCCTTACCCCCACCCCTACCCTCACACTTACCCTCACCTCACATCACGCCTACCCTCACCCCTACACCCCTACCCCACCCCTACCCTCACCCCTACCCTCACCCATACCCCTACACCCACCCCTACCCTCACCCGGACACCCCTACCCCCACCCCTACCCTCACCCATACCCCTACCCCCACCCCCTACCCTCACCCGGACACCCCTACCCCCACCCCTACCCTCACCCATACCCCTACCCCCACCCCTACCCTGACCCCTACCCCCACCCCCTACCCTCACCCCTACACCCACCCCTACCCTCACCCCTACCCTCACCCCGGACACCCCTACTATCACCCCCTACCCTCACCCCTACACCCACCCCTACCCTCACCCCTACCCCCACCCTCACCCTCACCCGGACTCACCCCTATCACCCCCTACCCTCACCCCACCCTCACCCCACCCCACATGTATTATCTCACATGACACTGTGCCTGTCCTCCATGAGCCACTCCATTCACCCTGTACCACGTGACTCCCATTAATTCATCAGACCAGCCCCCACATCCCATCTCCTAATTATTTCTGCCTTATCTGAAATGTTGACTGCTAATGCGCATGTCTGTTACACATCTGGACTTCCGGTAAGTCGATTCATGGAAAACAAAATCCATTCGATTTTTTCTGTAGCGATTACATCAGTAAGTGACATCAGTAAGTGACATCAGCCAAACACCCACATGAAGTAATAAAAGCTGTCAAATGTCATCTTGTCTAAAAGCTGTCAATGTCATCTTGTCTAAGGCTGTC